>NC_069499.1:476240658-476549824 GCF_027579735.1 Bombina bombina
GTAAGTAGTAATGCTCAGAAATGATTTAGGGTAATGAATAAGGCTACATTGCAAACTAAATATCGTTAGCAACGTTATAGAAATAACATATTTGAAAATTTGGGTTGATGTCCCTTTAAAGTCTATAGAATGCAATCTTGAAAAAAATATAGAATTCTTGGAATTTTGAAAGAATAGCAATAAAAATCCTGATTTTCACACCAAATAAGGAAAACTTTGTGACAGATCTTCCTAGTAACGGGTTTCGTAGAGAACTCCAAGAATCCCATCACTCAAGAAAACCGGAACAATGGTAAAAAATTCCAACTTTATTCCGCAAAGTAAAAACACAAAGTGCACTTGCACTGCACCATAAAAACACAATAGAAAGGCAAAGTGAGAGAGCCTAGACCCTCTGCATCAGACGTGTTTCATGCTGCTAGGGCACTTGATCACTGATAGGGAATGAGGGTCAAGGCTCCATAATTAGTTAATTGATTGAGTGGTTTAATTCATATACAGGGTGAGTCCACAGCTGCATTCCTTACTTATGGAAAATTATACCCAAAGCTCCAGAGGACACATGAATGTTAACGGGAGGGTAAAAAAGAGAGACGGACCCTAATCTGAGAGCACCACAGACTGCAAAACTCTTTCTCCCAAAGGCTGCTTCAGCAGAAGCAAAAACATCAAACTTGTAAAATTTGGAAAAAGTATGTAAGGAGGACCAGGTAGTCGCCTTACAAATCTGATCCATAAAGGCCTCATTTTTGAAGGCCCAAGAGGAAGCCACTGCTCTCGTAGAATGAGCCGTAATCCTCTGAGGAGGCTTAAGTCCCGCTGTCTCATATGCTAAGCGGATAATACACCTCAGCCAAAAAGATAAGGTCGAAGAGGTCCTCTGACCGCTACGCTTCCCAGAATAGATAAACTGAGTAGACGTTTGTCTAAATTCCTTCGTAGCCTGAAGATAGAACTTCAAGGAACGAACAACATCTAGATTATACAGTAAACGTTCCTTCCATGAAGAAGGATTTAGGACCTAAGAAAGGAACCACAATTTCTTGATTGATGTTGCGATTTGATACAACCTTAGGAAGAAATCCTAACTTGGTTCGTAGAACAGCCCTATCAGCATGGAACACCAGATAAGGAGGGTTACATTGCAAGGTAGCAATCTCAAAGACTCTGCGTGCAGAAGCAATAGCTAGAAGAAAAAGAACCTTCCAAGACAATTTAATGTCAACCTCATACATAGGCTCAAACGGAACCCGTTGCCAAACTTTAAGAACAAGATTTAAACTCCAAGGAGGAGCATTAGATCTAAACACCGGCCTGATCCTAGTCAGAACCTTAACAAAAGACTGTACATCCGGAAGCTCAGCGAGCCTCTTGTGCAATAAAAACAGACAGGGAAGAAATCTGTTCCTTCAAGGAACTAGCTGAGATGCCCTTCTCCAGTCCATCCTGGAGAAAAGAAAGAATCCTGGCAACCTTTACTTTGTGCCAGAACAAACCATGCTCTTCACACCAGAATATGTAGGTCCTCCACACCTTATGATAGATGGACAAGTAACCGGCTTACAAGCTTGAATGAGAGTATTAATAACACTCTCAGAAAACCCGCTCTTGGCTAAGACTAGGCGTTCAATCTCCACACAGTCAGCCTCAGAGAATCTAGATTTTGATGAAGGGACCTTGTTCCAGCAGATCCCTGCAACAAGGTAACCTCCAAGGAGATGATGATGACATCCCCACTAGATCCGCAAACCATATCCTTTGCAACAAGGATGGAGAAACCAGCATCACTGATGCCTGCCCCTGTATGATTCGAGCCACCACTCAAGGAAGGAGTGGTAATGGCAGGAAAAGAGAAATCAGATTGAACCTCTAAGGCACCGCTAATACATCTATTGGGATACTGATTAGATAATGCACTCCAACCAGTAGTTAGATCCTTACCAGGATACATTAGAGATAGCACACATCTAATTAACAAGATAGAAACAATCAAATGGCACAACATTACAAATGGCTGACTATAGATGTCTCCTCGCTTTACTAGAGTATTCCTCATCTGGAAGGACTCAAAGCATTGCAATTCATGTTAGAAAGATACACAGATTTCCCAAACAGTTTTATAGACTTTTTAATTGAAGTAACAGAATATCTTTTGACTCACAATTACTTTGCATTTGAGGGACCTATTACCTCCAAAGATGTGGCACGGCCATTGGGGGAAACATTTGCCCTCTCCTATGCAAATCTGTATATGGGATACTTTGAGGCCAGCCACATCTTTGGAGGTGAATGTCACCTCAAACCAAATATCATAACATACAGAAGGTTTATAGACGACCTGATCTTGATCTACAAAGATGATCAGGTCACAACATTTCCTGAATTCATAACACATCTTAATCATAATTACCTAAACCTTTCCTTTACCTATAAGGCTGACCTAAACCTTTCCTTTACATATAAAGCTGACCAAAAAAGCATTGAATACTTAGACCTATATTTACAGCATGATGTCAACAACATTAATATATCCAATTATAGAAAACCTCTCTCTAGAAACACTATCCTGAGGGCAGATTCCTGTCATGCACCTCGTATGAGGAAGGGTACACCAAAGGGTCAATTTCTTTGTTTATGTAGGAACTGTTCTAAACTTAAATCATGGACATGAAGCCCAAATGCTATCTAACAAACTTATAGTGAGAGGCTACAATAGATCAGCACTTAACAGGACCGTGATGCAGGTAGCCAAAATGAACAGATATGCTCTATTAAACAAAATACAGGACAACACTAACCTGACAATAAACAAAAAATCACACAAGAAAATACATCAATACACAAACATGACATGTGACAGCACTGACATAGCAAACACAGATTTCATATACTTTACCACTAGATATAGTATACAATTCTATAAAATCTGTGGAATTAGCAGAAAATATCTTCCAGTTCTTAATGGAGATACAACACTCAGGTTTAAATTAGACAAGTTAAAGGCTTAACTAAGACTTTTAATTTCAAGAAAGCAAAATTCAACGATTTAAGGAAATCATTAAATAATATAAATTGGGACAATGTATTTTCTAATAAAAATACAGAGGATAAATGGATAATTTTAAAAATTTGTTAAATAAATATACATATCAATACATACCATATGGTTATAAAAATAAAAATAAAAAAAATAAGCCGTTATGGCTAAATAAAAATGTGTTAAAAGAAATTAGGAAAAAACGTAGGGCATTTAAATTATTAAAAGAAAATAGTACAGACTCAGCATACAATATTTATAAGGAATGTAACAAAGCATGCAAAAAAGCAATCAAATTAGCCAAAATTGAAAATGAAAAATTAATTGCCAAGGATTCTAAGTCTAACCCTAAAAGGTTCTTTAAGTACATAAATAGCAAAAAATCTAAGAAGGATAATATAGGTACATTAAAATGTGTGGAGGGTAGCATGATAAATAATGACAGGGAAAAGGCTGAGGTATTAAACCAGTTTTTTTCTTCAGTATACACAAGAGAGGAACCATTGAATGATACTTTGGAACAGAATAGAACATGCCAGTCCATACCACTAACTGGGTTTTGTTTAGAGGATATCAGGAAAAAACTAAAAAATATTAAGGTAAATAAAACTCCAGGCCCAGATGGAATACACCCAAGGGTGTTAAGTGAACTTAGCACTGTTATAGACAAACCTTTACTCTTAATTTTTCAAGACTCATTATCCTCAGGCATGGTACCCCAGGATTGGCGTAAAGCTGATGTGGTGCCACTCTTCAAAAAGGGAAGCAGGGATGATCCAGGAAGCTATAGACCAGTTAGTCTGACATCAATAGTGGGGAAGATATTTGAAGGGATTATAAGGGATTATATTGATGAGCATATTCGTGTAAACAAGATTATGAGTTCTAATCAGCATGGCTTTAGGAGAAATAGATCATGTCAAACTAATCTAATTAGATTCTATGAGGAAGTAAGTAAAAATATAGATAAAGGGGAATCAGTTGATGTGATATACTTAGATTTTGCAAAGGCATTTGATACAGTGCCACATGAGAGATTAATGCACAAAATTAAGGGACTGGGAATAGCTGAAAATGTTAGCTCATGGATAAATAACTGGATAAAAGATAGGGAGCAACGAGTAGCAGTAAATGGATCATACTCAGATTGGACAAAGGTAATCAGTGGCGTCCCCCAGGGATCAGTACTGGGCCCTGTTCTTTTTAATATTTTTATAAATGACTTGGAGCAAGGATTAAATAGCGACATCTCTATTTTTGCAGATGATACTAAGTTAAGTAAGGTCATTAGGTCAGAGCAGGATGAACTCTCTTTGCAATAGGATTTGCTAAAATTAGAACTATGGGCAAGTGAATGGAAAATGAGATTTAATACGGAAAAATGTAAGGTTCTACATTTTGGAAGTAAAAATAAGCAGGCTATGTATTTTTTAAATGGGACAAGACTTAGCCAAACACAGGAGGAAAGGGATTTGGGAGTAGTAATAGATAACAAGCTAAAGATGAGTGCACAATGCAGGGCAGCGGCTTCAAAGGCTAATAAGATACTAGCATGTATTAAAAGAGGCATTGATTCAAGGGAGGAAAGCATAATTCTGTCATTATATAAAGCCCTGGTAAGACCTCACCTTGAGTTTGGAGTGCAGTTCTGGGGACCGATTGCTAAAAAAGATATTGCAGAACTAGAAAAAGTTCAGAGAAGGGTCACAAAGCTAATAAGGGGATTGGAGAAATTAACCTATGAGGAGAGGCTAGCCAAACTGGGTCTGTTCTCTTTAGAAAAAAGGCGCTTGAGAGGTGACATGATTACTTTATATAAATATATTCAAGGCCCATATACAGAGATGGCAGAAGCTCTTTTTATTCCAAGAAAATTGGTTCTGACAAGAGGTCATAATTTAAGGTTGGAGGAAAGGAGATTTAATCTCCTGCAACGGAAACGTTTTTTCACTGTAAGAGCAATAAAATTGTGGAACTCATTACCAAAGGAGGTAGTGAATGCCAATACCATAGATACATTTAAAAATAGTCTGGATAAATTTCTGTATATAAACAAAATTCATGGATATGATTGCTAGTATTAAATGGGTCACATTTTAATGGGGTTATTTAAGCTTAACTGGAGCTTTTTGTAAGTATTTTAGATTTGTATAGGTTGAACTCGATGGACTTCAGTCTTTTTTCAACCTTATCTACTATGTTACTATGTTACTATGTTACAACAAAGTCAAATTTGCAGCAAAAAAGGCTACAAACATAGGTGACATAGTAAAGAAAAAATTCAACAAAAAGAAACCCAGACATGCTAATTGGCTCACACCAGCTACTGGTTTCTATAAATGTGGACACAATCCATGCAAAAGCTGTTATTATACCAACAAAAGCAAATCAGTCACATCAACTTAAACAGGAAAAGAATATCATATAAAAGCAGAATTAACTGTAAATCTACATTTGTAATCTATTTAGTAACTTGCAAAGAATGCAAATTTCAATACGTGGGTATAACTACCCGTCCACTAAAAGATAGGATCAGGGAGCACCTTACCTCTATAGAAGAAGAAACACCTAGAACACCAATAGCGAAACATTTTCATACACATTTAGCTCGCATCAATAACTTTTCATTTCAGGGTATTGAACAGATAGACAAGGACCCTCAGGGAGGAGATAGATTGAAAACCCTACTCAAAAGGGAGGTCTATTGGATCTTCATGTTAGCAACTAGAACACCTACAGGTATCAACAGGAGATATGATGTGAACTTATCTGCAGAATAAGTTGAGTAACCATCTTTCAATATCTATTAACATCCATTAACAACACAAATACCCACTTCTTAATTATCTCAGACAGTGTCAGACTGATCGCCCAAACAATAGCTGTACACATACACACAATAGTCCAATCTCTCAATTAGCTTCTCTGTTCCACAAAAATGGGACTATTGGAATGTATCTAATAGTCAAGTAATTAAAATAAAGACATCCACATTTCAGCCCACTTTGGACACCTTGTACTTAAGTAATGAATAAAGGGAAAAAAATAATAAAATATGGTGGGGTCTCAGAACAGCACACTAGAATTCAGGTTGGATTTCCCCATATACCCCTATGACTAATTCACCTTAAAGAACAACATTGGGTGCTAATAGATCAGTTTTTAAGATCGTATACATATGTACTTACCCTTTTAAATCTGATAGTTTCTAAATATCAGCTTTCTTTACAAACATTTATTTTGTGTTTTTTTTATATATGTTTATATATATATATATTTATATATATATATATATATATATATATATATATATATATTTATTCTTTTTCCATTGTCAATTTTATTCTCATAATTTTCTTTTACTTTTATTTATTTTTTATTTTATATTCTTGATTATTTTTTTATTTTACACCAATCTATAAGTCCATTACCAAGCATATTACGGCTACACACATTATAGCTAGTAATCAGCTGTTATCTAGTCCAGTCTGTACATAATGCAACACTATCAACGTACACTGTATTCCCTTGGTAAATGTTTTTTCTATTCTATTCTGCCATCTGCTATGATGAAAAAAACTTACCTGTTTGCCACACCCGAGCCACACCCTGTTAGAGGGATCTGGGTCTTTTCCTATTGGCCAATACATGCTATTTAGGCTCACCTGTGACATCAGGTAACGATCTCTGAAGAAGCGCATGCACGCATGCGTGAAACGCATCAGTTAGAAGGAGCTGTACATATATGATGTCTTCTACCTGAACGGATAAATCCTGTCTTGCACTGGCTACTTGGTTCCAGTCTCCTCTCTTTCTTCAAGTTTGTAATACATCTATTAGCTCTGCCTGAGGATCCCTGGACCTTGACCCATATCTGGGTAGCTTGGAATTGAGACGGGATGCCATGAGATCCAGCTCCGGCATTCCCCACCTGTCGGAATGTGGATCGCTGATAGCGAACAGTTGTGGGTCTCTGCCCACTCCAGAATCCGAGATACTTCCCTCATTGCTATGGAGCTTCTCGTTCCTCCCTGATGGTTGATGTAAGCCACTGAGGTTATATTGCCTGATTGGAATTAGATAAATTGGGACGAACCCAGTAGGGGCCAAGCCTTCAGAGCATTGAATAATGCCCTAAGGTCTTGAACGGGAGGGAGCTCTCCTCCTGTGTCCACAGGCCTTGTGCTTCTTCTTGACCCCCCCCGAAACAGCCACCTTCCTGACAGACTTGCATCCGTAGTCACAGTCACCCAGGATGGTCTTAAAAAGGTGATCCGGACAGAGACACCAAGGGAGCAATTCCAGAGTTGTCCAGAGAAATCTGTTGAGACAGATCCAAATGATCGCCGTTCTACTGCTTAGCATGCACAGTCGCAACGACCTGAGGTGGCACCTGGCAAGAGATCAGTGTCCATGCTGGACACTATGAGACCAATCACCTCCATATACTGAGCCACAGATGGCCTTAAGGAGGTCTGGAGGGCAAGACATGTTAAAGCTAGCTTGCAATCTGTTAGAAATATTCTTATGTCTATGGAATCTATTATCATGCCCTGTAATTCCACCCTGGTGCATGGCATAAGAGAACCCCTTTCTATATTTATCTTCCCTCCGTGGGATCGAAAAAGACAAAGGAGAGATTTTGAATGGTCTTCCGCCAGACAAAACGATGGTGCTTGTACCAGACTATCATCCAAGTAGGGAGCTACTGCTGCACCCCAGGTTCTGGTGACTGCTAGAAGAGCCTCTAGAACCTTCGTAAAATTCTTGGAGCAGTAGCTGGACCAAACGGAAGTGCAATGAACTGGAAGTGCTGGGCCAGGAATGCAAACCGGAGGAACTGGAGGTGTTCCTTGTGGATTGGAAGGTGAAGGAATGCCTCCTTCAGATCTATAGTGGTCATAAACTGCCCTTCCTGAATTAAGGTAGGGTGGACCTTATTGTCTCAATCTTGATGAGGGGACATTTAGAAACTTGTTTAAGCACTTTAGGTCCAGAATTGGATGGAAAAATCCCTCCTTCTTTGGGATCACGAAAATGTTTGAATAGTACAAACCTCTCTCTGCGATAGGCACTGGGACAATGACTCCAATGGGGGACAGAACCCTTACGCACTCCAGAAAGGCTTCCCTCTTTCCTAGTCTTGAAGACAGGTTTAGAGAATGAATCTGACCTTGGGTGGGTGAGCTTCGAAACCTATCCTGGAACCCTGAGCTATGACTTCCAGGACCCAAGGATCCTGCACGTCCCTGAACATAGCCTCTGAAAGAGCGACAGTCTGCCCCCTACACGATCCAAAATAGGACCGGGGGCCACCCCTTCATGCGGACTTAGTCTCGGCTGGCTTCTTGCTCTGCTTGGATCTAGTCCAGGACTGAGCCAGCTTCCAAGAACTCTTGGTTTGCTCTGGCTTAGCGTAGGCCTCTGACGCTGGGCTTTTATCAGAACTAAAGGAACGAAAATACAAACTTTGTCCCTTAGATTTGTTCTCCTTGTCTTACGGTATGAAGGCACCCTTGGCCCCTGAAACCTTGAAGATAGTCAAACAAACTCTTTCCCTTAAAGGAGAGGGAAAGAGACTAGACTTAGAAGTTATATCTGTCACAGCGCTTATGGGCCTAAACAGAAAACCTGAAGTCTTAGCCATAGGCTAATTAATCTGCATAATAACAGCACAGATAAAAGAATTAGTAACCCATAAGGTCTTAATTCTTTCCTCAAAAATGTCGAGCGAACCCTCCACCTTGATCATTTTCGCGAAGGAGACGCACCAAAAGGTAGCCGCTCCAGCAACTGCGGTGACTAGCGCCGCCAGTAAAAGCAGATATCCCATAGGTTGAAACATCCCATTTAACAGAGTTTCCATCCTTATATCCGGCGGATCTACGAATGACAAACTATCCTCACATGGGCTAATATTACGTGTGGCAAGCGTTAAAATAACGCCGACCACGTAGGAATGGGAAAAAGAAAACACACCCTCATAGAGATCCCGGAACCAGGATCCTTAAAAGGCAGACAACGGGAAGAGGAATCTAATCCTGTCCCACTCGTCCTAAATAATGATTGCCATAAAATTTAGGACCCAGATGTTCATCTGGCAGCTCGGCCTTTGGAACCTCTAATATAGTCAAAACCTCCTTTAGTAGAAAGCATAAACGTTCTGTCCTAAATCTAAAAACTGGATCCTCCACAGGCGGAGGATTATAGGCAGCAGACTCCAACCCTGAAAGTTCATACTCTGAAGTTTCAGAGAGAACCTCATCCTCGGATAACTGACTAGATATATCCGACAATTTACATGATGCCACCTGGGCAGGAGTGCAAAATGTAACCGTTCACTTGCGCTTAGCAGTGTGATGGAAAGCACTAATGGCCGCAGACACCACCGTATGAAACTGCGTAGTAACAACGTCTGGTGAAAAAAAAAAAAAGGCCCCCTCCAGATGGAGGATTAACAGTGCAATGGGAAGCTGCATGTGTATAAAAAGATGCATGTAGGGTGTGCACCTCACTGAACGAGGACTCCTCAGAGGTGGATGGCTCAGTGGTATTAAACATGCCAACCTTATTTGATATAATCCCCTTATCAAAAGGCATATGGAACATAATTGAGAGGGCAATTATTCCAGAGCTCCCTCACAATATAAACAGGCATTACTCTTTGAAATAGATGGAGAACCCTCTAATGAATCAGAATCCTCCATAGCTAAAGTACGATATGCGGAGGACTACAGAAAAAACTAACTTTATTTTAAATAAAAAAATTGCACCTTTATACCCCCAATGGCTGGGGCACTCACCACCTCCTATGACCGAAACAGAACAGAGATAAACTCCTCTCTGGTAGTAACTCGGTCAAGAGAAAGGAAATGGAAGCCTCGACCATTCCGGTCACATGGTGCACAATGCAGGACCGTCCATGCTATGATAAAAAGCGCGCCAAGCTTTTAAAGCTGCGCAACCTTTAAAGTGAAAGTAAAACCTGTATGTTCCATCTCAGTCTATGAACCCATAAACATCTTACACATAAAGCAGCATAAAATCAAATAAAGCATATATGATTAAACCCTACTGTTCATAATCCCCCTCAGGAGATATTAACCCTTGATTCCATATAGATAAAAAGAGCCACACTGTGACCCTGTCTTCTAGCGTTTGCAATATGTGTAACAATTGGAACGATCTTACCGGAATCCATGCTGTGGAACAGAAACACAGCCTCTCAAGTGTGACAGTCTTGTAGCATCGCTCCTGACATCAAGAAAAAGCAGGCAGTGAAACTTATCAACACTGATTGCTAAGGAGCTGCTAATCTGAGTCTGGATGGGTTCGCAGAATAGACTCTACCTGCATCTCCAGACTCATCAATGCTCTCACTGAGAGGCTGACAAGACTACTTAAAACTACAGTCCTATCTCAAAGGGCAGATACTCTTCCTAAGGAACTACTCCGAAATCTTCTGACACTTCTCTACCAACCTCCTGTGCCGAAAAAGCAAAGAATGACTGGGGGATGAGGGAAGTGGGGGAGATATTTAAGCTTTTGGCTGGGGTGTCTTTGCCTCCTCCTGGTGGTCAGGTTCAGTATTTCTCACAAGTAAGGAATGCAGCTGTGGGCTCTCCCTGTATTAAGAAGGAAATGGACCCTGAAATAGTAGATTAAGACGAAGAGACCATGCAGGAAAGCTAGACATTTATAATAAGTCTTTTTAATCCTTGCACCATTGACTCAATATGCAAAATTGAAGAGGTCTCATTTGAAAACTAAACAAATAGAATGGCATCTGATGCCGCAAACATCAGACCTACTACTTCCATACAGAGAGCTACTGTAGGGTTAGACTTTGACTAAGGCTTCACACAAAGCATATAACCTTAATTTCCTCTGATCTGTTAGGGCAAGAGTAACTGAATTAGGGTATAAGACTACTCCCAGACAGGTCTCCCTGGTCTGAGGGGAAGAGAGCACTTGGGAATATTGTTTCTCCAACCATGTTAAAAACAACAAAAGATTGTTTGGTATGATAAATCGCAAAAAAGGTAAAGATGGAGCTTAAACCAAGATATCATGCAGGCATGGAGCTACAAGAATACCTGAGCTCTGAGTACAGACAATGGATAAAAATTTGGGAGCAATAGCCAGACAAAATGGTTGAGCTACAAACTAACAAATGTTTGTCCAGAATGTCAAACTTGATATACAGAAAAGGTTCTTTGAGTATTGGGATATGAAAGTAGGCACTCTTCAAATGTATCATGGGCATGAATTGGCCTTGTTGAACAAGAGGAAGAATAGATCTGATTTTGAATGATGACCATTTGGAAGGTCGGATTTCTAAGAAACTTGTGCAAGGACATTACATCCTAAATAGGCCTGGAAGTTCCCTCTTTTTTGGGAACAAAAAAAAGGATGGAATAGTAACTCTGTCCCTGTTCTGTTATAAGAACTGGATGGATCATTTCCATGAGTTTTAAAACCCAAACACATTGAAAATATGTTTAAGCTTTTATAGGGTTCTATGGAATGTTGCACAGAAGAAAGCCTTCCCCTGGAAAGCACTGATCTAAAGCATATTCTTTATCCCTGGGAAACAATATTCAATACCAAGGGATCTAGAACAAACAGCGCCCAGGCCCTATGAAGAAAAATAAAGGAGTAATCTGCCCCCAAACCAGAAGACTCAGATAGGGGGCCACACCTTCAAGCTGATTTGGAAGAAGTGGGGAGTTTCTTTGACTGCTTAGATTTATTCCAAGAGGAAAAGAACTTCCAAGGAGTTCTGGAAGAATCACGATTTTGAATGGAAAAAGAGGATTTTTGGTTCCTAAACTGACGAAAGGAACAAAAACGATCAACAGCCCTGCTTTTACACATTCCGGAATAGCAACATCAGAGGATATACCCTCTAACGGATCTATATTAACAATATTGGGGACAGTTCCAGAATGCCCCATTTATTAAAAGACAATATAGACAGATAAATCCATTTATCAGTAGTTAAAAACAGTATTTAAAAACACCACATATATCTTGAACTGCATACAGTAAAGCACATTTTAACAGTAAATTAGAGAATATAATAAGGGACAGTCAACACCAGAATGTTTGTTGTTTTAAAAGATAGACAATACCTTAATAACCCATTCCCCAGTTTTGCATAACCAACACAGTTATAACAATACACGTTTTACCCCTGTAATTACCTTGTAATCTAAGCATCTGCAGACTGCCCCCTTATTTCAGTTCTTTTGACAGACTTGCACTTTAGCCAATCAGTGCTCACTCCTCTGAAAATTCACGTGCATGAGCTCAATGCTATCTATATGAACTAACGCCCTCTAGTGGTCAAAATGCATTCAGCTTAGAGGCGGCCTTCAAGGTCTAAGAAATTAGCATATGAACCTCCTAGGTTTAGCGTTCAACTAAGAATACCAAGAGAACAAAGCAAAATCGAAGATAAAAGTAAATTGGAAAGTTGTTTAAAATGACATGCCCTATTTGAACTATGAAAGTTTTTTTGGGACTTGACTGTCTCTTTAACAAGCACTTTAAAAGACTGGAGAACCTAACAGAGAGAAGACAAGGAACAAACGATGTAAATTTTAAATAAAAAATATCATTGAAGACAGATTATTAAAAAACAAAATAGCATAATAATGCTTTTAAACTTTTACCCTCTCCTCAAAAGAAACGTTCACAGCAGTGCAAAAACCAGTATCCGCAATGGAACCAAACTTATAACAACAATAGTGCTTTTACGGAGGGCAGAAAATAGCACCGGAAGCGAGAGAGAGCATATAATACGAGCGGTAACCGAAGCGTGCAAAAAGTCAAGCACAGTTAGCTTGCGAGTTGGAACGAAAAGTATCCCTAAGAGGTTCTCCAGTACTTATCTCCTATACACATTGTACATGAGTAACACATAGACTATAGTATACACAGTGGTATATTTCTGTCTAATAATATTGTCCCCTGGCTATGATGCACTGTGTAGAGACTGTACCTGTTAATAGCCTGTGGGCTATGTGAGTGCAAAGTATAAAAGGCAAAGTTATACTTACCTGAACTGCATTCATTCAACTGAACTTACTCTCTGGTAGACATGTCAGCTTTTTGTAGAAAGCCCACCTAGTGCTGTTTACAGCAGAGGATCAATGTAAGGAGTATCTTGATGACCCAACAGGAGGTAGCTAGGGGGCCGGTCCCTTTGACACCTATGGCAGACTTGTGACTAACTCCATCATAGGGAGTAATTATGTCACTACCCTATACTCCAATCTTCCCTCCAATCTAGACTGGCTAATGAGTGTGGTGGGTGGGATCGAATACTCTTAGATTTTTGGGAATCTTTCCAGCCCTCCTAGTGGCCAGGGGTTGAATCCTTGAAGTACTGAACTCATGAACTCTCACCACCTTATGAAAGAAAATATTGTTTGTGCACAAATTATCAGAATATCAAGTAAAATTTGTTTCATGTTAAACCAGTAGGTTTCTGGAAACAAATGTTTTGGGAAACAATTGCAAATCACTATTACAATAATCCTTTATAAGGTCTATGAATTATTTATTGATTTGAGCTGTGGAATTATGGGTATAGTGGGTATGTGCATAGGATGTGTTATTTGTATGCATTATACAGTTTTGCTCTAGAATGAAGATTACCAGAGCAGGATATTAATATCTCACTTTAGAAAGTGGCTGCTTTCCCCTTTTTTAGTAGTGGGCTTTAAACAGAGCTCACACTTTAAAATTGTGACCCCGTTCTATACAGTGAGAAATTTTAAATGTTAGAAATCTCACTAACTTTTTATATGGATTTGAAAGGTAACATTATCGTAAACTCGCAATTTAGTTTACATGACCCACAATAATAATAGCTCTCCATTTGCAAACTATGCATATGATGGTTAACCCTTGTATCACCATACAGTAAAGAATGCTGTTACTATTTGTATGATTTTTTTTACTGCTGTGTCATCAGGATAATAAAGTGAAAGCTAAATTATAGATCTTTAAACATACGGTCTGGTCTCATTTCAACAGTAACCACTGCTAAAATGATGGTCTAGCACCTTCCGTGCTGGTGTCCTTTAAGGGATGGATAGATAGCAAGATGAATTCATATATGCATAGTGCTCTAGGTTATATACAAAACCTAAATTTACAAAAGCCTGACTTTGGCCCATATGTTTTATGTCGCCTTTTCATTAACCCCTTAATGACCAATGACAGAATTATTCTGTCATGAAACAATTGAGCAAACTGGGAGGTGTCCTTAAGGGGTTAAGGCTTCCTATTTCAATTTTAGTGAAAAGCAAACTGATTTTTTTTTATTTGTCTGATGCTGTCAATATTAAAATCTTACAACTATTGGGACCTCACCTTGGCAATGATTACGAATTGTTTATGTTTGTGAAGTAGTTCTTCATTTTCGGTCAGCGATGCACCTAGTTGGTCATCCTTCAAGTATACCTCTATTTGATTTCTCAGCCAGTTCGTAACCTATTGGGAAAATGCAGCAGATCGGAGGCATTAAACAATCATTTTAAAAAATTGCTTTTGAAAACTGCTGGTTTGTATTTAATTGAACAGTACGTCATCACAAAATAATTTCATTAGCTTTCTTTACTAATAGCAACCAATTTAATAACGCACAAAGCAGCTTTTACATATGAAAGCCAAAAATAGCATTAGGCATTATACTTTTGTGCTTTTACTAACTATCCCCATTTTGCCAAAAGATACATAATATATATAGTAAATATGCAACTATGTCACAAGAGATCATATAGAGAATATTTTGTAGAGTGTGTAGTATAGTTAAGAGGCAGATAGATGCCTGAAGTGCAAAAACTCTGGCTAAACCTACCGATCAACCTGCCCCTGACTTACTTCACTAATATATACACTAATATATACAAGTAAAATATATCCCAGTGGAAAGCTTAGCACAGTCTGAACAGTAGAGTCACACACAAAAATGCTGTCTTACATAGTGGAGAGATAAGAGGTCATTCTATTGCTGAAATTACCATTGCAGAACTAAGCTGAAAATGAGAAACCCCAAAAAGCAGCATCATAGATTAGGAACTGCTATTAAATAGTGACAGTATGAGGGTTGTAGCAATAGCAAGTGGGAAATGTGGTAACGCTTACAAAAAGGATGCCTTGAATATTAACAAAAATGTGCTATACTTGCAACAGTGCACATATTTAAAAGGACAGTCTACTCCAGAATTTTTTTTGTTTAAAAAGATAGATAATCCCTTTATTACCCATTCCCCAGTTTTGCACAACCAACATGGTTATATTAATATATTTTTTAAATGGTATCTAAGTTTCTGCAGACTGTCTCTTATTTCAGTTCTTTTGACAGAATTGCATTTTAGCCAATCAGTGCTGCCTCATAAATAACTCCACTGGAGTGAGCACAATGTTATTTATACGGCACATATGAACAAGCACTGTCTAGCTGTTGAAAAACTGTGAAAATGCACGAAGAGGCAGCCTTCAAGGGCTTAGAAATTAGCAACAAAAAATACCAAGAGAACAAAGCAAATTTGATGATAAAAGTAAATTGGAAAGTGGTTTAAAATTGCATGCCCTATCTGAATCATGAAAGTTTAATTTTGACTAGACTGTCCTTTAATTGAAACATACCTCTCAGCTATTCATTATTAAGGAGGTAAGTAAACCACTAAAGTTTATTCACCCATGTCGTATTGGGATAGAGACCACAAAACTACTGCAATTGTGCTGTTGTGTGTCTATGGACTATTACAAACCTATTTGTACATCTTCTATTATTTTGTCAGGACAATTGCCCAGTATATTCACCGTTTTGATATTGCATATTAATCACATATGTCTGTGCTATATAATATAGGGGTACAATTGATCATGTATATTTACTTATATATTCAGGTACACATACACATATATATTATTTTTCAGTATTAATATGTAGCTATTAGCTAGTGCTGCTTGTCAGTATATAATTGCTTACTGTGAAGATTTTGTACTTTATCAAAATAATCCATGTTTTGTTACTATGATATTCAAGGTCCCCAACATAGCTGCATGATTCCTATCATTATATTACTGGTATAAATATTCACAAATATCCCCATGTTTGTCATACATGGTTCCAGTAAGTCACTTTTTCTATAAACATTAGTGGGGTTCAACCTTGGTTAATGGTCAAATAGAGATACTGACTTGTTTTTCAGAATATATTTACAAAATACATATTTGTCTGTTATACCTTACCAACGAGTGCCATCTTCTGAGTGAAAAATATTCTAACTGCTAAATTTTAGCTTATTAACAAAAATGTTAATTGATCTGTAATTAGTGTTAGCCAATCAATTATGTGAACCTAACCTTATCAGTTGGGGTGGAGTTAAGCACTTTCCATAAAATACACACTCACCCACAAAAGGGGGAGGGGGACACAAGCAGACGGCACAAGGGGCCACACTGAGCATGCATGATGACCACACCCTATCCAGAGGAGATGGGAGGCTAAGCTGACCAGATAGACAAGTCAGGATAATGGCAAGAGAGGGTCCAGGGGTAACCTAAGAGGGTCTTTTTACACTGAACCCCAGTGAAGGATCCCACAAATATGAAACAAACCTATATGAAACAGTTTTGTTAATATGATTTATGATGTTTACATTTATATTGAAAATTGTATTAATGAATCAGGTGAGTTAATCAATTCTGGTTTGCCCTTTATAGTCACAAATATTTTGTTAGGTAATTCCTGTTAACCTGGTCTTATCTGTCGACAATAACACTGGGTCAATCAGGAATCTTGTAATAATATCATTTCTTTCATGTAATTAGCAAGAGTCCATGAGCTAGTGATGTATGGGATATACATTCCTACCAGGAGGGGCAAAGTTTCCCAAACCTCAAATTGCCTATAAATACACCCCTCACCACACCCACAAATCAGTTTTACAAACTTTGCCTCCTATGGAGGTGGTGAAGTAAGTTTGTGCTAGATTCTACGTTGATATGCGCTCCGCAGCAGGTTGGAGCCTGGTTTTCCTCTCAGCGTGCAGTGAATGTCAGAGGGATGTGAGGAGAGTATTGCCTATTTGAATGCAGTGATCTCCTTCTACGGGGTCTATTTCATAGGTTCTCTGTTATCGGTCGTAGAGATTCATCTCTTACCTCCCTTTTCAGATCGACGATATACTCTTATATATACCATTACCTCTACTGATTCTCGGTTCAGTACTGGTTTGGCTTTCTACTACATGTAGATGAGTGTCCTGGGGTAAGTAAGTCTTATTTTCTGTGACACTCTAAGCTATGGTTGGGCACTTTTATATAAAGTTCTAAATATATGTATTCAAACATTTATTTGCCTTGACTCAGGATGTTCAACGTTCCTTATTTCAGACAGTCAGTTTCATATTTGGGATAATGCATATGAATAAATCATTTTTTTTCTTACCTTAAAATTTGACTTTTTTTCCCTGTGGGCTGTTAGGCTCGCGGGGGCTGAAAATGCTTCATTTTATTGCGTCATTCTTGGCGCTGACTTTTTTGGCGCCAAAAATTTTTTCTGTTTCCGGCGTCATACATGTCGCCGGAAGTTGCGTCATTTTTGACGGTTTTTTTTGCGCCAAAAGTGTCGGCGTTCCGGATGTGGCGTCATTTTTGGCGCCAAAAGCATTTAGGCGCCAAATAATGTGGGCGTCTTTTTTTGGCGTTAAAAAATATGGGCGTCACTATTGTCTCCACATTATTTAAGTCTCATTATTTATTGCTTCTGGTTGCTAGAAGCTTGTTCACTGGCATTTTTTCCCATTCCTCAAACTGTCATTTAATGAATTTGATAAATTTTGCTTTATATGCTGTTTTTTCTATTACATATTGCAAGATGTCCCAGATTGACACTGAGTCAGAAGATACTTCTGGAAAAACGCTGCCTGTGCTGGATCTACCAAGTTAAGTGTATCTGCTGTAAACTTGTGGTATCTGTTCCTCCAGATGTTGTTTGTAATGAATGTCATGACAAATTTGTTAATGCAGATAATATTTCCTTTAGTAATGTTACATTACCTGTTGCTGTTCCGTCAACATCTAATACTCAGAGTGTTCCTGTTAACATAAGAGATTTTGTTTCTAAATCCATTAAGAAGGCTATGTCTGTTATTCCTCCTTCTACTAAACGTAAAAGGTCTTTTAAAACTTCTCATTTTTCAGATGAATTTTTAAATGAACATCATCATTCTGATTCTGATAATGGTTCCTCTGGTTCAGAGGATTCTGTCTCAGAGGTTGATGCTGATAAATCTTCATATTTATTCAAATGGAATTTATTCGTTCTTTACTTAAAGAAGTCTTAATTGCTTTAAAAATAGAGGATTCTGGTCCTCTTGATACTAAATCTAAACGTTTAACTAAGGTTTTTAAATCTCCTGTAGTTATTCCAGAAGTTTTTCCTGTCCCTGATGCTATTTCTGAAGTAATCTCCAGGGAATGGAATAATTTGGGTAATTCATTTACTCCTTCTAAACGTTTTAAGCAATTATATCCTGTGCCATCTGACAGATTAGAATTTTGGGACAAAATCCCTAAAGTTGATGGGGCTGTCTCTACTCTTGCTAAACGTACTACTATTTCTACGGCAGATAGTACTTCCTTTAAGGATCCTTTAGATAGGAAGATTGAATCCTTTCTAAGAAAAGCTTACTTATGTTCAGGTAATCTTCTTAGACCTGCTATATCTTTAGCGGATGTTGCTGCAGCTTCAACTTTTTGGTTAGAAGCTTTAGCGCAACAAGTAACAGATCATAATTCTCATAGCATTGTTAATCTTCTTCAACATGCTAATAACTTTATTTGTGATGCCATCTTTGATATCATTAGAGTTGATGTCAGGTATATGTCTCTAGCTATTTTAGCTAGAAGAGCTTTATGGCTTAAAACTTGGAATGCTGATATGTCTTCTAAGTCTACTCTGCTTTCCCTTTCTTTCCAGGGTAATAAATTATTTGGTTCTCAGTTGGATTCTATTATCTCAACTGTTACTGGAGGGAAAGGAACTTTTTTACTACAGGATAAAAAATCTAAAGGTAAATTTAGGTCTAATAATCGTTTTCGTTCCTTTCGTCACAATAAGGAACAAAAACCTGATCCTTCACCCACAGGAGCGGTATCAGTTTGGAAACCATCTCCAGTCTGGAATAAATCCAAGCCTTTTAGAAAACCAAAGCCAGCTCCCAAGTCCACATGAAGGTGTGGCCCTCATTCCAGCCCAGCTGGTAGGGGGCAGATTACGATTTTTCAAAGAAATTTGGATCAATTCAATTCACAATCTTTGGATTCAAAACATTGTTTCAGAAGGGTACAGAATTGGCTTCAAGATAAGGCCTCCTGCAAAGAGATTTTTTCTTTCCCGTGTCCCAGTAAATCCAGCGAAGGCTCAAGCATTTCTGAAATGTGTTTCAGATCTAGAGTTGGCTGGAGTAATTATGCGAGTTCCAGTTCTGGAACAGGGGCTGGGGTTTTATTCAAATCTCTTCATTGTACCAAAGAAGGAGAATTCCTTCAGACCAGTTCTGGATCTAAAAATATTGAATCGTTATGTAAGGATACCAACATTCAAAATGGTAACTATAAGGACTATCCTGCCTTTTGTTCAGCAAGGGCATTATATGTCCACAATAGATTTACAGGATGCATATCTGCATATTCCGATTCATCCAGATCACTATCAGTTTCTGAGATTCTCTTTCCTAGAAAAGCATTACCAGTTTGTGGCTCTGCCGTTTGGCCTAGCAACAGCTCCAAGGATTTTTACAAAGGTTCTCGGTGCCCTTCTGTCTGTAATCAGAGAACAGGGTATTGTGGTATTTCCTTATTTGGACGATATCTTGGTACTTGCTCAGTCTTCAAATTTAGCAGAATCTCATACGAATCGACTTGTGTTGTTTCTTCAAGATCATGGTTGGAGGATCAATTTACCGAAAAGTTCATTGATTCCTCAGACAAGGGTAACCTTTTTAGGTTTCCAGATAGATTCAGCGTCTCTGACAGACAAGAGACGTCTAAAATTGATATCAGCTTGTCGAAACCTTCAATCACAATCATTCCCTTCGGTAGCCTTTTGCATGGAAATTCTAGGTCTTATGACTGCTGCATCGGACGCGATCCCCTTTGCTCGTTTTCACATGCGACCTCTTCAGCTCTGTATGCTGAACCAGTGGTGCAGGGATTACACAAAGATATCTCAATTAATATCTTTAAAACCGATTGTACGACACTCTCTGACGTGGTGGACAGATCACCATTGTTTAGTTCAGGGGGCTTCTTTTGTTCTTCCGACCTGGACTGTAATTTCAACAGATGCAAGTCTGACAGGTTGGGGAGCTGTTTGGGGGTCTCTGACAGCACAAGGGGTTTGGAAATTTCAGGAGGTGAGATTACCAATCAATATTTTGGAACTCTGTGCAATTTTCAGAGCTCTTCAGTCATGGCCTCTTCTAAAGAGAGAATGGTTCATTTGTTTTCAGACAGACAATGTCACAACTGTGGCATACATCAATCATCAAGGAGGGACTCACAGTCCTCTGGCTATGAAAGAAGTATCTCGAATACTGGTATGGGCGGAATCCAGCTCCTGTCTAGTTTCTGCGGTTCATATCCCAGGTATAGACAATTGGGAAGCGGATTATCTCAGTCGCCAAATGTTACATCCGGGCGAATGGTCTCTTCACCCAGAGGTATTTTTTCAGATTGTTCAAATGTGGGGACTTCCAGAAATAGATCCGATGGCTTCTCATCTAAACAAGAAACTTCCCAGGTATCTGTCCAGATCCAGGGATCCTCAAGCGGAAGCAGTGGATGCATTGTCACTTCCTTGGAAGTATCATCCTGCCTATATCTTTCCGCCTCTAGTTCTTCTTCCAAGAGTAATCTTCAAGATTCTGAAGGAATGCTCGTTTGTTCTGCTGGTGGCTCCAGCATGGCCTCACAGGTTTTGGTATGCGGATCTTGTCCGGATGGCCTCTTGCCAACCGTGGACTCTCCCGTTAAGACCAGACCTACTGTCGCAAGGTCCTTTTTTCCATCAGGATCTCAAATCCTTAAATTTAAAGGTATGGAGATTGAACGCTTGATTCTTAGTCAAAAAGGTTTCTCTGACTCTGTGATTAATACTATGTTACAGGCTCGTAAATCTGTATCTAGGAAGATATATTATAGAGTCTGGAAGACTTACATTTCTTGGTGTCTTTCTCATCTTTTTTCCTGGCATTCTTTTAAAATTCCGAGAATTTTACAGTTTCTTCAGGATGGTTTGGATAAAGGTTTGTCTGCAAGTTCCTTGAAAGGACAAATCTCTGCTCTTTCTGTTCTTTTTCACAGAAAGATTGCTAGTCTTCCTGATATTCATTGTTTTGTACAAGCTTTGGTTCGTATAAAACCTGTCATTAAGTCAATTTCTCCTCCTTGGAGTTTGAATTTGGTTCTGGGGGCTCTTCAAGCTCCTCCGTTTGAACCTATGCATTCATTGGACATTCAATTACTTTCTTGGAAAGTTTGGTTTCTTTTGGCCATCTCTTCTGCTAGAAGAGTTTCTGAATTATCTGCTCTTTCTTGTGAGTCTCCTTTTCTGATTTTTCATCAGGATAAGGCGGTGTTGCAAACTTCTTTTAAATTTTTACCTAAGGTTGTGAATTCTAACAACATTAGTAGAGAAATTGTGGTTCCTTCATTATGTCCTAATCCTAAGAATTCTAAGGAGAGATCATTGCATTCTTTGGATGTAGTTAGAGCTTTGAAATATTATGTTGAAGCTACTAAGAATTTCCGAAAGACTTCTAGTCTATTTGTTATCTTTTCCGGTTCTAGGAAAGGTCAGAAGGCCTCTGCCATTTCTTTGGCATCTTGGTTGAAATCTTTAATTCATCATGCTTATGTCGAGTCGGGTAAAACTCCGCCTCAAAGGATTACAGCTCATTCTACTAGGTCAGTTTCTACTTCCTGGGCGTTTAGGAATGAAGCTTCGGTTGATCAGATTTGCAAAGCAGCAACTTGATCTTCTTTGCATACTTTTTCTAAATTCTACCATTTTGATGTGTTTTCTTCTTCTGAAGCAGTTTTTGGTAGAAAAGTACTTCAGGCAGCTGTTTCAGTTTGATTCTTCTGCTTATAATTTCAGTTTTTTTCATTATAAGATTTAAACTTTATTTTGGGTGTGGATTATTTTCAGCGGAATTGGCTGTCTTTATTTTATCCCTCCCTCTCTAGTGACTCTTGCGTGGAAGATCCACATCTTGGGTAGTCATTATCCCATACGTCACTAGCTCATGGACTCTTGCTAATTACATGAAAGAAAACATAATTTATGTAAGAACTTACCTGATAAATTCATTTCTTTCATATTAGCAAGAGTCCATGAGGCCCACCCTTTTTGGTGGTTATGATTTTTTTTTTGTATAAAGCACAATTATTCCAATTCCTTATTTTTTATGCTTTCGCACTTTTTTCTTATCACCCCACTTCTTGGCTATGCGTTAAACTGATTTGTGGGTGTGGTGAGGGGTGTATTTATAGGCATTTTGAGGTTTGGGAAACTTTGCCCCTCCTGGTAGGAATGTATATCCCATACGTCACTAGCTCATGGATTGCTAATATGAAAGAAATGAATTTATCAGGTAAGTTCTTACATAAATTATGTTTTTCTTATGGTCTTCCAGGATTATTAGTTTACCTGATTCTTGCCAGCTATGCTGAGAATTTAAATAACAAAAGTTTCTGTTTCTCTATTATACATGCAAGCTACTGCAAGTAAAATAATTTAGTGATTGTTTTCATTAGTTTAACCTGATAATCATTAAATCATTGTAATGATGTATGCTTATTGATTTGCTTTAGTCAAATATTGCTTATTATTTCTAATAATAATTTTAATAAACTGTTTGTTTATTGATCTGGTCTCAGTTTAATTAATAGACAAATCAGAACTAAAATGATTCAGGTTTTATATATATTATCCTTTTCAAATGATATAGTTCAGAGTGTTATTAAATTGCACACATTGCCCCTGCAAAGTTGGTAACCGCTATTATATATATATGAGTTACATTATCAGAATGATATAGAGGTTCCATAATATTTATTGTGTCTAAACACATAATACACTTTACAGGTACACTACTGAAATAATAATAATATTTATAATAATAATAAGGATAATATTCATAACATTATATTTGGAGGCACAGCAGAGAGTTCAAAGGCTCTATTAATTATTATTTTTTGTTGTTGTTGAAATAATTAACATTTATAAGGTTTGAGTGTAAATTTTATATTTTTAAGCAGTAAACAGTGTTTCTCCTTTAAGTAAAAATGAAACTTTGAGCTTGCTTTACTATCCTTGAGAAGAATGATAACATTGTGAATGTTTTGGTTTTCTTTTTTATAAAAAAAAGTTCTCTCTTGTGTTTGGCTTTGTCGCAGAGAGAAATATTTGTACTTTACATTTAAAGCAGCAGTACTGGTGCTCTATGTTATAAAGAATGATAAATATAAATTGCTAACTACAAAAAACAAGTATTTATATTATATTCTGTCACAGAATCTAACTTAAAACGGCAGTCTGCTGTCAAACTGAATCTCACACATATTACAGAACTCTTTGTTATTTTAAATAACCCCCTCAGAGTTCAATAAATACCTTAGATATAATTTAATGAAGTGATTCAAGTGACACTTAAACACATATATGGTTATTTGGCTACTAACCAGTCAACAACTATAACTATCAAGTTTTATTGCTGCTTAACAACTAAGCTGTGGTCTATAATAAGTGTCTACAAATAAACACCCCTAATTAAGGCAATAGGGGACAGCAAACAAAGGATGCAAGATTTTATCTGATTCTGCTGAATTTACATAACTTGCTAACTTATCTGATTATAGTTTTGATCTAACAAAACTGATTTCTTTTACAGTGACAAGACTGGATGAGTCTTTATTTCTTAATAATACAGTTTTTGCAGGGAACTGTGTTGCTACTACAGAAAATAACATGTTCCCTATTTGTTTAACAGAACAAAGGTGTTCTCATGAGACTTATAAGGCTTCTTATCATGAATTAAGGGTAACGTGAAGTTGCAGGCTGCTAGAAGAGATCTAAGATATACCACAGGAGTCAAAATATTAAAATCAAATATTTATACAAGTCTTTAATAATTGACAAAAAATGACAAAATTTGACAAAAATTAACAAAAATTAACAAATGATGAGATCAGAATGTTGAACCAAACTAATAAACTCACTATAGTACAAAATCTAGGGAAAATAACCCTTTAATTCCTACTACATGAATATAATCCAGAAATGGATTGGTACAGCTCATAAATTTAAATAGTCGTGAAATGTAAGTGTCAATATAACCATAAAAATGAAAAACTGATTTCAAATAAAGAAAGAAATATAATAGTGAAGATAACAATCCAATTAAGGATTAGTTTCTTAGTGAAGGACCCATATTTTTGAGCCTCAAAATAAATTCATTTATCAAATTTAGAATAGATAGTGATAGAAAATGGGATAAAAAATGTATACATATATAGGAACAAATCAAATCCCTGCAATATATAATACTCTTGAGTGTAATGTGCAATAATATAGTACAATCCAAAAATGAGTGAATTAAAGCAATACAATCAAATTATTCAATCAATGCAATACTATCAAAGTTGGGTGGGTCTCACCATTTATAAACCTAAAACTCAACTAGGCTGGTACCAGCTGTAATTCTATTAGCTTTGGGACACACTGGTCTATTCAAATAATAAACTTACATAATAATTGATATAAATCTAGTTATAAATTCATATCAAGTAACAAATTAGATAATAAACTTTTCCAATAATTGATATAAATCTAGTTATAAATTCATATCAAATAACAAATTAAAAACAATTAAAACATTTTAAATGATTGAATGAAATTATTAAATGAAATTATAAAAACGAGTAAGAAAAAATTGTCCAAAAAATATTGTCCAAAAAATATATCAAATCCTGATGAAATGTAAATGGTAGTTCCTTCCTTAAAAGTAAAAGTCCTTGAGTCTATTGAAGTCCAAAGTCCTAATCCTTTGATAGATGTGTATATATAAAAAAACCTAGAAAAAAGGAAAAAAGTGCACTAAACAAAATGTGCTTACTGGGTATGGACTATTGGAAATTTTTTATATATACACATCTATCAAAGGATTAGGACTTTGGACTTCAATAGACTCAAGGACTTTTACTTTTAAGGAAGGAACTACCATTTACATTTCATCAGGATTTGATATATTTTTTGGACAATATTTTTTGGACAATTTTTTCTTACTCGTTTTTATAATTTCATTTAATAATTTCATTCAATCATTTAAAATGTTTTAATTGTTTTTAATTTGTTATTTGATATGAATTTATAACTAGATTTATATCAATTATTGGAAAAGTTTATTATCTAATTTGTTACTTGATATGAATTTATAACTAGATTTATATCAATTATTATGTAAGTTTATTATTTGAATAGACCAGTGTGTCCCAAAGCTAATAGAATTACAGCTGGTACCAGCCTAGTTGAGTTTTAGGTTTATAAATGGTGAGACCCACCCAACTTTGATAGTATTGCATTGATTGAATAATTTGATTGTATTGCTTTAATTCACTCATTTTTGGATTGTACTATATTATTGCACATTACACTCAAGAGTATTATATATTGCAGGGATTTGATTTGTTCCTATATATGTATACATTTTTTATCCCATTTTCTATCACTATCTATTCTAAATTTGATAAATGAATTTATTTTGAGGCTCAAAAATATGGGTCCTTCACTAAGAAACTAATCCTTAATTGGATTGTTATCTTCACTATTATATTTCTTTCTTTATTTGAAATCAGTTTTTCATTTTTATGGTTATATTGACACTTACATTTCACGACTCTATTTAAATTTATGAGCTGTACCAATCCATTTCTGGATTATATTCATGTAGTAGGAATTAAAGGGTTATTTTCCCTAGATTTTGTACTATAGTGAGTTTATTAGTTTGGTTCAACATTCTGATCTCATCATTTGTTAATTTTTGTTAATTTTTGTCAAATTTTGTCATTTTTTGTCAATTATTAAAGACTTGTATAAATATTTGATTTTAATATTTTGACTCCTGTGGTATATCTTAGCCAGTGGCGCTCCTATATATCCCAATCTATGTTCTGTTTTTTAGACCTATTTAGGGGGTCTTTATTATAGTGAGCAGATATCAGTCCTGGGCGCTGGTTACTTATTTTTATACAGAATTGCTAGAAGAGATCTACATTCCTCAGTTGTGCAGTGAGGTCGAATGTCCTGTCTGGAACTGATGACGTCAGGTAGTACCTGGTTTTCTATACTTTAGTTGGGTGACGAACCTAGAGGGGGAAGTATTATTTTTTTTCCCTTCACATAAAAAGGTTATTAACCTAAAACTCAAATACATCTATAGGCCTAGCTTAATAGCTAAATAACTAGGCCTCTTGCTAATCATACTCCTACTGGTGAAAAACTGGATTCCCTATAATATACCATTAGGGGAAGGGAATCTTATAAGAGTTGTAATATACTCAGAGCAAGAAAGTAAGATTAAGACAGCTAAACTAGGCTTTGGTCAGAGGTGTTCCATGAAGAGTGTACAAGGAGATAAGCTTCTGCAAAAGCACTAAGGTACTTTACCAGTAAAAACCCACCTAGGTATAAATAGGGTGAGAAAGGTACAATGTATCCTTGAAATGCTGTACCTAAAGTTTCCTCAGGGTTGCAGAGTCCCCTTTAGAAGGAATACCCTGCCTAAGGTTAATAGGGTGCATATGGTTCAAAAGTCTAAAAGTGCAAAACTGATAAGGGTCCCTAGAATTGGGTAAACCTGTTAAAAGAAGCTAATAAAGTTAAGGCATAGCCGATAACATAAATCCTCCTGATCTTTAGGAACTTAAATTAGTCCAGGGTCAAACATGACTCTAGGATGTTTTGTTTACTAGGCCAAAGTAAATAGGCGATCAAACTGAAGGTAAATATGAAGCTGTTGGTAAGTCTGAAACTAAAACTAGCTTATATTACTTGCTCAATTAAACCAATGGATGAAATGTTTTTTACCATATATTCTGAGTATTATACTTTAATAGTTACACTGCTCAGAACTATCTAGAGGGGTGATTATTGATACTAATCACCTGTTTGGAAATGTATTACAAACTAATATGACAATAAACAAGTGGTATAGTTAATATACGCCTGTATCTATGTAACTGCAAATGGATATGATATCCTAATCAATGATTATTTTACTATTTTACAAATATATGCTAAAGGACTATGGCTTGATACAAATCTGCTTATTAACCAAGGAATATTTGTTTTATTTTTATTCCAGGTATCAACTTATTATTGCTGGAAAAAGAGTGACAGATATGAAAATATCACACTTAATATGTGAAAACTGCATCCAAGTGAAGCATTAATATGATGTAATGACAAAATGTTGCATGTTTAATATACTTTTTTTTCAGGTCCCACATCTCATAGAAAGTAGAGATGTGATGTGACATTACTTTATAGAAATATACTTAATGTGCTATTTCTTTTGTTATAGGTGTCAAGCTTAAACTGACAGATGACCATTAAAGGGACCACCATGTTCTGGGCCATCCTCATACTGTGCCAAGTGTTCCTCATGGATCCATGATGTCTATCAAATACCTTATCCACGCGATGGAGGCCTGATACAGACACAATCATGATGTTTAATCAACCAAAAACCAGCACAATAACTTGTTATACATTGCTGCACACATTCTACTTGGCCACATACACAGAAATAAAGTTGTTCTGAAACAATCTGGTGGTTTGATCCTGACAGTAACTACACACTATACAATAACTTGGTTTATGTTGATGCCTGAAGAAAGAAACTGCAAACTTTACACTTTATTTTGTTTCTTAGAGATGCAGCATTGCAACCACTTACAGGGACATAGACTGTATACACAAGTGGGCATTGCTTGACTGACTTTTGATATTTTCCTACACCAATAAATGTTAAAATATTTTATAAGTTGAATTTTATCCCATTCAGGTACTAAATCACTGTGTACCTGATAAAAGGATATTTATCGAGATTACCTTGTCTCACTCACTCGTGACAGGTCATCTCGAGAGGGGGATTATGTCAGGACAATTGTCCAGTATAATTCACCGTTTTGATATTGCATATTAATCACATATGTCTGTGCTATATAATATAGGGGTACAATTGATCATGTATATTTACTTATATATTCAGGTACACATACACATATATATTATTTTTCAGTATTAATATGTAGCTATTAGCTAGTGCTGCTTGTCAGTATATAATTGCTTACTGTGAAGATTTTGTACTTTATCAAAATAATCCATGTTTTGTTACTATGATATTCAAGGTCCCCAACATAGCTGCATGATTCCTATCATTATATTACTGGTATAAATATTCACAAATATCCCCATGTTTGTCATACATGGTTCCAGTAAGTCACTTTTTCTATAAACATTAGTGGGGTTCAACCTTGGTTAATGGTCAAATAGAGATACTGACTTGTTTTTCAGAATATATTTACAAAATACATATTTGTCTGTTATACCTTAGCAACGAGTGCCATCTTCCGAGGGAAAAATATTCTAACTGCTAAATTTTAGCTTATTAACAAAAATGTTAATTGATCTGTAATTAGTGTTAGCCAATCAATTATGTGAACCTAACCTTATCAGTCGGGGTGGAGTTAAGCACTTTCCATAAAATACACACTCACCCACAAAAGGGGGAGGGGGTCACAAGCAGACGGCACAAGGGGCCACACTGAGCATGCATGATGACCACACCCTATCCAGAGGAGATGGGAGGCTAAGCTGACCAGATAGACAAGTCAGGATAATGGCAAGAGAGGGTCCAGGGGTAACCTAAGAGGGTCTTTTTACACTGAACCCCAGTGAAGGATCCCACAATGTTGATAAATATGAAACAAACCTATATGAAACAGTTTTGTTAATATGATTTATGATCTTTACATTTATATTGAAAAATGTATTAATGAATCAGGTGAGTTAATCAATTCTGGTTTGCCCTTTATAGTCACAAATATTTTGTTAGGCAATTCCTGTTAACCTGGTCTTATCTGTCCACAATAACACTGGGTCAATCAGGAATCTGGTAATAATATCATTTTCTTATGGTCTTCCAGGATTATTAGTTTACCTGATTCTTGCCAGCTATGCTGAGAATTTAAATAACAAAAGTTTCTGTTTCTCTATTATACATGCAAGCTACTGCAAGTAAAATCATTTAGTGATTGTTTTGATTAGTTTAACCTGATAATCATTAAATCATTGTAATGATGTATGCTTATTGATTTGCTTTAGTCAAATATTGCTTATTACTTCTAATAATTATTTTAATAAACTGTTTGTTTATTGATCTGGTCTCAGTTTAATTAATAGACAAATCAGAACTAAAAGGATTCAGGTTTTATATATATTATCCTTTTTAAATGATATAGTTCAGAGTGTTATTAAATTGCACACATTGCCCCTGCAAAGTTGGTAACCGCTATTATATATATATGAATTACATTATCAGAATGATATAGAGGTTCCATAATATTTATTGTGTCTAAACACATAATACACTTTGCAGGTACACTACTGAAATAATAATAATATTTATAATAATAATAGTAATAATAATAATAAGGATAATATTCATAACAATTTATATTATGTAATAGATACAATCACCTTGCACATCGGGGAATTACATAAACCCCACCGGCAGTTCATAAAGTGCCGTAAGTCGGATAAACTAGTGATGTCCAGAAATGAGCGTAAATACAAATTTCTGGAGTCGCCAGTGATTTACGGCACTTTAGAAACTGCCAACGCCTAAGAAAATAAAATAAAAAATATATCAAATCTCCCGTAAAAGTCTAACCCTCCTCCCAAAAATAAACCTGACACGTAAAATCCCTATATCCGCCATCAAACCCACATCGGAACTAATAATAAAAGTATTAACCCCTAAACTGACAACCCCCCACAACGCAATAAGTCTAATTAAACTATTAACCCCAATCTGCAATTTACCCACATTGCAATCTACCTAATTAAACTATTAACCCCTAATCCGACATTAACCCACATCGCAATAAACCTAATAAAGTATATGAAACCCTAATCCGCCATTAACCCACATCGCAATAAACCTAATAAAGTATATTAACCCCTAATCCGCCAAACCCACAAAACGCAATAATCCTAATAAAGCTATTAACCCCTAATCCGCCAAAACCCCACAATACAAATAACTAATTAAATTACTAAGCACCCTAACCTAACACCCCCTAAATTAACACCAACCTAAATTAAAAAAAGTTAAGTTACAATTAAAAAGCTAACATTACTTAAAAATAAAAAAACTAAATTTTAATTAATCTAAGATTACAAAAATAAAAAAGTCTAACATTACATAAAATAATAAACCAAATTATCAAAAATAAAAAAATTAAACCTAATTCCTATAAAAAATTAAAAAGCCCCCCCCCCAAATAAAAACATCCCCTAATCTTATGCTGAGCTACCAATAGCCCTTAAAAGAGCCTTTTGTAGGGCATTGCCCTAAGTTAAACAGCTCTTTGCCTTAAAAAAATACTAAGTCCCCCCCTCTAACAGTAAAACCCCACACCCACCAAACCCCCCAAAATAAAAAGAAACTAACAGTAAAAAATCCTAAACTACCCATTGCCCCTAAAGGGGCATTTGTATGAGCATTGCCCTTAAAAGGGCATTCAGCTGTTTTAAGAGTGCCCAGAAATCCCTAATCTAAATAAATAAAATAAAAAAAAGCCTAATTCTAACCCCCCCAAATAGGTACTCACCGTTCCTGAAGTCCGGCAGAGAAGGTCATGTTCCAGGCGGTGAAGTCTTCTTCCAAGCAGGGACCTCTTCCTTCTTCATCCAGGACCAAGCCGGCGTGGAGAGGAGATGAGCTTGGAGCAGGACCGGCGACCGCGGAGCCATGGAGCGTGGAGGATCCTATTCGTACGATCGCTGCCATACACTGAATAGTGAATTCAATGTACGCATTTAAAAATTGCGTCCCTTGCATTCCTATTGGCTGATTTGATTCTTCAAATTCAAATCAGCCAATAGAATGAGAGCTACTGAAATCCTATTGGCTGATTTGAACATTTGCTCATCTCCGCTCCTCACCGGCTTGGTCCTGCATGCGTTAGGACTAGGAGTTAATATTTTCAGGCAGTTACGGGAGTTACAGTGCTAACATACTCAGCGCAAGGCTTGCTGCGTCTGCCTATGTGTGGCAAGGTGAAAATGGAATAAAATTTCTCCATTTTCGCTGCGTAAGTCCTTGCGCTGAATATGTCATATCGATTTTCGACGCAGTTCTATGTTAGCTTATGAGAGTAAAAATTGCGGCCGAAAAATTGCGGTGAAATATACATGCCGCATTTATATGCGGCGCTGTATATGGGATACCAAAACCGCATAAACCAACCTGTAATCTTGCCCAATGTTTACCCTTCACTCCTATGAAAATAAAAACAAAATTTATGCTTACTTGATACATTTCTTTCTTTCTTGACACGATGAGTCCACGGATCATCTCATTACTAATGGGATATATCACTCCTGCCCAGCAGGAGGTGGCAAAGAGCACCACAGCAAAGCTGTTAAATATCACCTCCCTTCCCTCCCACCGCAGTCATTCGACCGAAGTAAAGGAGAGAAAGGAAGTAATAAGGTGCAGAGGTGTCTGAAGTTTATAACATACTCATACCCTGTCTAAAAAACAGGGCGGGCCGTGGACTCATCGTGTCAAGAAAGAAATTACTTTATCAGGTAAGCATAATTTTTTTTTTTTTTTGTAATGACAAGATGAGTCCACGGATCATCTAATTACTATTGGGAATCAATACCCAAGCTAGAGTACACAGATGATAAGGGAAGGACAAGACAGGGAACCTAAACGGAAGGAACCACTGCTTGAAGAACCTTTCTCCCAAAAGCGTCCTCAGCCGAGGCAAAAGTATCAAATTTATAGAATTTTGAAAAAATGTGAAGAGAGGTCCAAGTTGCAGCCTTGTAAATCTGTTCCACAGAAGCTTCATTTTTGAATGCCCATGAGGAAGCAAAAGCTCTTGTGGAATGAGCCGTAACTCTCTCTGAAGGTTGCTGTCCAGCAGTTTCATTGGCAAAACATATGATACTCTTCAGCCAAAAAGAAAGAGAAGTAGCCGTAGCTTTCTGTCCCTTACGTTTTCCCGAGAAAACCACAAACAAGGCAGAAGACTTAGTCATCTGTAAATAAATTTTAGTGCACGTACCACGTCCAGATTGTGCAGAAGCCGTTCCTTCTGAGAAGAAGGATTAGGAAATAAAGAAGGAACAACAATCTCCTGATTAATGTTCCGGCCAGAAACTACTTTAGGGAGAAAGCCTAATTTGGTACGTAAAACTACCTTATCCGAATGAAAAATAAGGTAAGGAGAACCATACTGTAATGCCGAGAGCTCTGACACTCTACGAGCAGATGAAATAGCAACAAGAAACAAAACTTTCCAAGATAACAACTTAATATCTAAGGAATGCATAGGCTCAAACGGAGCCCCTTGAAGACCCTTAAGAACTAAATTAAGACTCCAGGGAGGAGTAACTGGTTTGAATACAGGCCTGATCCTGACCAAGGCCTGACAAAACGATTGCACGTCTGGTATGTCCGCCAGACGTTTATGAAACAAAATAGACAAGGCAGATATTTGACCCTTTAGGTAACTTGCCGATAAGCCCTTCTCCAAACCTTCTTGGAGAAAGGACAGAATTCTAGGAATCCTAACTCTACTCCAAGAGTAGCCCTTGGATTCACACCAGTATAGATATTTACGCCATATCTTGTGGTAAATCTTTCTAGTCACAGGTTTACGAGCCTGAATCATGGTCTCTATGACCGATTCCGAAAATCCCCGCTTGGATAAAATTAAGTGTTCAATCTCCAAGCAGTCAGCTTCAGAGAAACTAGATTTGGATGAAGGAAGTAGAAGGACCTTCCTCAACGGAAGTCTCCAAGGTGGAAGAGATGACATGTCCACTAGATCTGCACACCAAATCCTGCGAGGCCATGCCGGTGCAATGAGGATCACTGACGCTCTCCTGCTTGATTCAAGTAATGGCCCGAGGAAGAAGAGCGAACGGAGGAAATAGGTATGCAAGACTGAAATTCCAAGGTACCGCCAGGGCGTCTATCAGTACAGCCTGAGTGTCCCTTGACCTCGACCCATACCTCAGAAGCTTGGCATTCTGCCGAGATGCCATGAGATCCAATTCCGGCTGACCCCATTTGAGAATCAGGCTGGAAAACACTTCCGGATGGAGTTCCCACTCCCCCAGGTGAAAGGTCTGTCTGCTCAGGAAGTCCGCCTCCCAGTTGTCCACCCCTGGGATGTCGATCGCCAACTGACAACAATTGTGGGTCTCCACCCACCAAATTATCTTGGCTACCTTTGTGATGGCTAAGGAACTCTACGTTCCTCCCTGATGGTTGATGTAAGACACTGAAATTATGTTGTCCGACTAGAACCTGATGAACCGGGCCAAGGCTAACTGGGGCCAGGCCAGAAGAGCCTTGAAGATTGCTCTCAGCTCCAGAATGTTTATGGGCAGAACAGACTGACTCTGAGTCCAATTTCCCTGCGCCTTTAGAGAGCCCCAGACTGCTCCCCATCCTAGAAGGCTGGCGTCTGTTGTCACAATCACCCAAGAGGGTCTGCGAAAGCAGGTTCCCTGGGAGAGATGATACTGAGACAACCACCAAAGAAGAGAATCCCTGGTCTCCTGCTCCAGCTGTATTCGTGGAGACAAATCCGCATAATCTCCGTTCCATTGACTGAGCATGTTTAACTGCAGAGGTCTAAGGTGGAAATGAGCGAACAGGATGATGTCCATTGTCGCCACCATCAGCCCGATTAACTCCATGCACTGAGCCACTAATGGCTGAGGAGCAGACTGAAGCGCTAGACAAGAATTGAAAAACTTTGATTTTCTGACTTCTGTCAGAAAAATCTTCATTGATAAGTTATCTATTATGGTTCCCAAGAAAGTTACCTTTGTATTTGGAACTAAGGAACTCTTTTCCAAATTTACCTTCCATTCGTGAGATTGCAAAAAAGATAACATTTCCGTGTGGGACCTTGCTTGTTGAAAAGATGGCGCCTGGACCAGAATGTCGTCCAGATAGGTGCGCCACTGCAATGTCTGTAATCGGAGCACCGCTAACAGGGATCCCAGAACCTTTGAGAAAATTCTGGGAGCTGTGTCAAGGCCGAAAGGAAGAGCCACGAATTGTAAGTGTTTGTCTAGAAATGCAAACCTTAGAAACTTGTGATGATCCCTGTGAATGGGAACATGCAGGTACGCGTCCTTTAAATCCACCGTTGTCATAAATTGACCCTCTTGGACCAAAGGAAGAATGGAACAAATAGTTTCCATCTTGAATTTGTTTAGACTCTTGAGATCTAAAATTGGTCTGAAGGTTCCCTCCTTTTTGGGAACCACAAACAGATTGGAATAAAATCTCAGACCTCATTCCTGCATCGGAACAGAAACTATCACTCCCATGTCAGAGAGGTCCCATACACAGTGTAAGAACGCCTCTCTTTTTGTCTGGTCTACAGATAATCTTGAAAGCAGAAACCTGCCTCTGGGAGGAAAATTCTTGAACTCTAGTTTGTATCCCTGGGACAATAAGTCTACTGCCCAGGAAGCCTGAGCGAAGAAGGAAAGTCTGCTCCCCACAAGATTCGGTCCAGGATAGGGGGCAGGCCCTTCATGCCATCTTTGATTCAATAGGAGGCTTTTTGGATTGTTTTCCCTTGTTCCAAGACTGATTGGGTCTCCAGGAAGGTTTAGACTGTTCTTGCTTGGAAGAGGAAGCGGAAGAATTTCCCTTGAAATTTCAAAAGGGACGAAAATTACTCTGACGTCCCTTTTGCTTGTTTCTCTTATCCTGAGGAAGATGACCCCTTCCTTCTGTAATATCAGAGATTATTTCCGTCAAGCCCGGTCCAAACAAGGTCTTTCCCTTGTAAGGAATCGCTAAAAGTTTAGACTTAGATGACACATCCGCAGACCAAGGTTTTAACCATAAAGTTCTGCGGGCTAGAACAGCAAAACCGGAAATCTTTGCTCCCAGTTTGATAACCTGTAGGGAAGCATCAGTAATAAAGGAATTAGCCAACTTAAGGGGTTTTATCCTATCCTGGATCTCATCAAGGGGAGTGTCTGTCCTAATAGCATCAGACAACGCATCAAACCAATATGCCGCTGCACTAGTGACGGTAGCAATGCACACAGCAGGTTGCCATTGTAAACCTTGGTGTAAATGCATCTTCTTGAGTAACCCCTCTAATAGTTTGTCCATAGGATCTTTAAAGGCACAACTATACTCTATAGTGATAGTAGTTCTCTTGGCCAGAGTGGAAACAGCTCCTTCCACCTTGGGTACTGTTTGCCAAGCCTCCTTGATAGAGTCCGCTATGGGAAAAAAAAATTTAAATATAGGAGATGGAGAAAAGGGATACCTGGTCTCTCCCATTCCTTAGCAATGATCTCAGAAGCTTGGTCTGGTACTGGAAAAACCTCTCCCAAGGAAGGCACATCAAAATATTTATTTAGTTTACTGGATTTCTTAGGATTAACTACGACCATAGTGTTGCTATCATCCAATGTAGCTAAAACCTCCTTGAGTAACAGACGGAGGTGTTCTAGCTTAAACCTGAAAGATACAACTACAGTATCTCAAGAGTAATTACATTGTCAGAATCTGAAATTTCACCCTCAGATGCTACCGAAGTATCTTCCTCCTCAGGCTTTTGGGAGGGGGCATTCAAAATAGCAACAACTGCATCAGAAACCTCACTTGCTGAATATTGTTTTTTCCTCTTACGCTTTCCCTGCAACATAGGAAAAGCAGACAACGCATCAGAAACTGCAGAAGACATGAGAGAAGCGATGTCTTGCAACGTAACTCCAGGAGGAGCTAGAGAGGAAGCGCAGAGCACTGCATGTGTGGGCGGTAAACTTTGGGACGCTTGAGGAGAAAGCTGCGGCATATGTTGAACATTGTCATTAGACTCCTGAACAGCATCCGCCTTGGAAAATGTTGGCTCAGAAAAAAGTCTATCCCTATAATTTAAAGTCCTCTCAATACATGAGGAACAGAAAGGGATTGGTTGTTCCACATTGGCATCAAAACACAAAGAACAAGTGACATTTTGCAAAGTCTCTTGGTCCATTCTGACTCGCTCCATTAATAAAAATTAAAATAGAAAAAAATGTTACTGTCCCTTTTTTTTAAATTTTAAACCGTAACTTTTTTACTTAAAGGGACACTCAATCAAAATTAAACTTTCATTATTAAGATAGAGCATGTCATTTTAAACAACTATCAAATTTACTTCCATTAACAAAATGTGCACAGTCTTTTTATATTTAAACTTTTTGAGTCACCAGCTCCTACTGAGCATGTGCAAGAATAAGTGTGTATGTGTTTGTGAATGGCTGATGGCTGTCACATGGTACGTGTATGCATTTGTAAATGGCTGATGGCTGTCACATGATACAGGGGGAGTGGAAAAAGACATAACTTTTAAAATTGTCCGAAAAAAAATCTACTACTCATTGGAAGTTCAGACTAAGTGCTATTGCATTGTCTTGTTTTCTTGCATTTGTTGATTATGCAAAGCTACTGTGTTGACTGGTCCTTTAAGTCTGCAGAATGAGGTATTAAACTAAATAACAGAAAAGAAACACCTCTACACCTCAGCTTATTTGCTGAGATGCCCACCTGCCCTGCTACACCGAAGTTTTGTCCCCTTTCAGTAGATAAACGATCCGGACTCTAGCAGCAGATGAAATGAGCCCTTCTCCAGTCCTAGAAATGAATGCTTTCAGAAATCATGCGTTTCTAGACAGACCCTGGAAATTTTGATCCTCCGCACTAGGAAGTGAAGAAAGTGGCGTGCAATGCAGATTGCCGCCTCACTTAGCTCCGCCCCTCGTGGGCGTCCTCAAAAAACAACAATCTCCCGGTCGGCATATTGTTTTAAAGTTTAACCCCATAAACTGCTGTCTGAGAGTCCTCTCCAGTATAAGAGAGTTTAAGTGTCCCTTATTTAAATTAAAGTGCCTTAAAATAAAATGGTCCCTTTTTTTCTTCTCTCTCTTGGAAATAAAGTGCCCACTGAGTGTCTCTCCTTCCCAGAAATAAATAAAGTCAGCACTTACCTCACAAATTTTTCATTGACACAAGGGTGTGTGCGGTCTGGCACAAAAACAGCACACATGCATTGAGTAAATTAAAAAAAGATTAACTAGACGAATACCGTTTTAATGGGCAAGACAAGCCATAGCTAAACCCCAACAGGCAGTGCTCCATTAGCCTGACATATGTTGTTACTAAGTGTCTCAGACATATTGAGGTATACACTCTTTCCATCCTAATAGAATAGAGGTGTCAATATGAAGTCATGACTTGACTGGATGGGAAGTATATTCCAAGATGTGCCAGTCTATTTATGACTGATCTCAAGGAACATTTTCTTCTTCAAAGGAAAACTAATCCCCTGATACACCGTTGACACCAGAGAGATATATTTAACATCTTGTTAGGCACTTAAACCCTTCCAGGAGAATTTTAGCAACTAACATCCACCAAGTTCGTTCAGGCTTCATTGAAGCTGCAATTTAAATAATATTTTTTATAAAATTTCACATATTTTTCTCCTAATATTGTTCCATTTTAATTAGTGAAATTAACGCTTATTCTAGAAAACACTTTGTCAATAAACCAGGGTGGATAAAAATCAACGTTTAAAAAAAAAATGTTTTTTTAAATTTAAATCTGATTTTTTTAAAATTTAAATGGGATTTTTTTTTTTAAATAAATTGCTTTTTGAAGAAAAATCTATATAAAAGATAGTTTCTATTTAAGATACATATATATATATATATATATATATATATATATATATAATCTAAAGGTTATTCATCCTGTAAATCATTTGGTAAATTAATTCCATTAAACCATTTACAATGTCATGCTTTATCAGAGGTTTCTGTAAGATTATTTTGGGCAATTTTTCTATCTTGGTTTTCTAGTTCTTAAAACTGTGAATTTGTGCCTGCAGAAATAAAATGCCTCTTCTTCATAGCACAAATGATATAAAATAAACATACAGAGTTGAGAAATATACCTTAACCCCTTAATGACAAGTGACGTACCAGGTACGTCCTGCAAAAACTTGCAGTTAGTGACAATGGACGTACCTGGTACGTCACTTGTCTAAGAGAGTGCTGGAAGCGATCGCAATCGCTTCCAGCAGCTCTCAGGGTATTGCAGTGATGCCTCGATATTGAGGCATCCTGCAATACCCTTTAGAAAGCATCCGATGCAGAGAGAGCCACTCTGTGGCCCTCTCTGCACCGGTAGCGATGCGGCCGGTTCGTTGGTGGGTGGGAGCGCAACAGGGAGGCGGGTGGGCGGCCCATCGCTACCCGGCATCCGGCTCCTGTTAGTGCAATGTGCACGCCGGGTGCCGGGAGCGTGCGCGTGTGCGCATGCGCGTGCGGGTGCGCGCGCGCGATTACCTACCCACACTGACACCAATGAGTGGGAAGAGGGGGGGGAAAGTAATAATATAATAATAAATATATGAGGATCTGGGAGGGGGAGGGGGTTGGGGTATTGTGGGGGGCTGCTACACTACAGAAAAAATTAAAATGGAAATAAAAAATAATAAAAAAAACACTTTTTTGGGGGGCAAATTGGGTACTGGCAGACAGCTGCCAGTACCCAAGATGGCGGCAATTAGGTAGGGGAGAGGGTTAGAGAGCTGGGGGGGGGATCATGGAGGTTGGGGCTAAGGCAGGAGTCCATCACAGCTAAAACATTTTATTTTTTTTTATTAAAAAAAAGAAAAACTCCTTTTATTTAGTACTGGCAGACTTTCTGCCAGTACTTAAGATGGCGGGGACAATTGTGGGGTGGGGGAGGGAAGAGAACTGTTTGGGAGGGATCAGGGGGTGGGATGTGTCAGGTGGGAGGCTGATCTCTACCCTAAAGCTAAAATTAACCCTGCAAGCTCCCTACAAGCTACCTAATTTAACCCCTTAACTGCTGGGCATAATTTACGTGTGGTGCGCAGCAGCATTTAGCGGCCTTCTACTTACCAAAAAGCAACCCCAAAGCCATATAAGTCTGCTATTTCTGAACAAAGGGGATCCCAAAGAAGCATTTACAACCATTTGTGCCTTAATTGCAGAAGCTGTTTGTAAATAATTTCAGTGGGAAACCTAAAGTTTGTGACAAAATTTGTGAAAAAGTGAACTTTTTTTTTTTTTTTTATGACATTTGGCGGTGAAATGGTGGCATGAAATATACCAAAATGGGCCTAGATCAATACTTTGGGTTGTCTTCTAAAAAAAAATATATACATGTCAAGGGATATTCAGGTATTCCTGACAGATATCAGGGTTCCAATGTAACTAGCGCTAATTTTGAAAAAAAGTTGTTTGGAAATAGCAAAGTGCTACTTGTATTTATGGCCCTATAACTTGCAAAAAAAGTAAAGAACATGTAAACATTGGGTATTTCTAAACTCAGGACAAAATTTAGAAACTATTTAGCATAGGTGTTTTTTGGTGATTGTAGATGTGTAACAGATTTTGGGGGTCAAAGTTAGAAAAAGTGTGTTTTTTTCAATTTTTTCCTCATATTTTATATTTTTTTTATAGGAAATTATAAGATATGATGAAAATAATGGTATCCTTAGAAAGTCCATTTAATGGCGAGAAAAACGGTATATAATATGTGTGGGTACAGTAAATGAGTAAGAGGGAAATTACAGCTAAACACAAACACTGCAGAAATGTAAAAATAGCCATTGTCATTAAGGGTAAGAAAATTGAAAAATGGTCCGGTCATTAAGGGGTTAAAGGGACATAATCATGCAATTACCAACAGACTATTTAAACCTGCCTGAATAATCAGTGTTTGCCCTGATATTGAGTCTACTCAGTCTGTGCCTTTTCCTGCTTAGGAAGAATTCTTGTTGCTTTCTAGTACTGACATTGGCTTGTTGCTGATTCCGTTTGTGTGTGACCCCTTGAATTCTACTTTGCCGTTTTTTTGACCAAGCCTCCGGATTACCCTTTGCATTGTATTTACCAGAGAGATAGATATTGGCCCTGATAGTCTGACCTTGTCTCCTGCTTACAGCTGCAGCTCCAGAGCACTTTCTCATCTGCAGCTCCTGAACTCATTATTGCTGCAATCTTCTTGTTCTTTGCAGCTCCATTGTACTCCTTGTCTGCTGCAGCTCCTGAGTATACCTGTTTACCTCTGCATTTTCTGAGCACTTTTGGCAGTGACCTGCCAACATAGCCTCTGCTGTGACCTGCTAACACTCCGCTTCTGCTGTGACCTGCCATCGCTCAGCCTCTGATGTGACCTGCCATCGCTCAGCCTCTGATGTGACCTGCCATCGCTCAGCCTCTGATGTGACCTGCCATCGCTCAGCCTCTGATGTGACCTGCCATCGCTCAGCCTCTCATGTGACCTGCCATTGCTCAGCCTCTGCTGTGACCTGCCATCGCTTAGCCTCTGCTGTGACCTGCCATCGCCCAGCCTCTGCTGTGACCTGCTAACACTCAGCTTCTGCTGTGACCTGCCATCGCTCAGCCTCTGATGTGACCTGCCATCGCTCAGCCTCTGCTGTGACCTGTCATTGCTCAGCCTCTGCTGTGACCTGTCATTGCTCAGCCTCTGCTGTGACCTGTCATTGCTCAGCCTCTTCTGTGACCTGCCATCGCTTAGCCTCTGCTGTGACCTGCCACGCTCTGCCTCTGCTGTGACCTGCTAACGCTCAACCTCTGCTGTATCCTGTGTACCAGCAACACATATACTTGGCCTAGCAAGTATTCTGCCTGTGATACAATTACCTGTATGTTTCTTCAGCCATTATGCCTAAAAGTAAGAAAGCTACACTAGCCTCATTCAATAAACAAGAGCCTGTAAACAAATATGCCTCTGCAAATAAGCTTCACTCTCTAGACCCAACACCAAGCTTGACTATGAATGTTGGCTGTTCATTTGTTCTGTTACCTTAGGGTAACACAATAAAGAGATTAAATATTTCCTATAATGAATCTGGTACAAATAACAGGAAAAATAAATTGAAAATAAAGAGCTGAAGGGACTTTTTTCTTCTCCTATTCTCGACAAAATTAGAATTGCAAACCCCAGACTTCACAAGCATAACCCTACTATATTCCACACAGCTACTGTTTTCTAACTCTAAAACTCATTTAGGTCTGCTTCTAATTGGCCTCAGCAGAGCATATTGGATAAGAAAAACTTTTTAACACTGCAGCACCCATAACTTTATGGAGACTAAAACATAACCAATTTTTCTTCAATATTTAAAAACGTAATACTATTAAAAAATATATAAATCTGCATATTCCAGGGCTGAGCTCCTAAGGTGAATGAGATGTGGTTGGGTAGTCGAAGGTTTTTTTACTCTGCGAGTGATGAGATCAGGGACATTGGTGAAGAGAGTTGGGGCAGTCCCAGGTATTACATTTTGGAAACTAGAACTATTCTTGCTAAAGGTAAAAATGCAATGAAGTGGGACTGGCAGTAGAGCTCCCAAAACACAACAATCTCGCAATATGCAGTACAGTTGGGAGCTCTGCGTCATTTTGTCTCGCTTTTATTTAGTGGTTAATGTTCCTTTAAAAAAATAGGTATATAAAAAGCTACCAGAATGTTTTGTCATCTAAGATTCATTATTTTTACTAGAGTAACAGCAGTTCCAATGCATGTTAACATATAACTGCATTATGGTTAGTGATCTCCAGTCTAGAGAAAGGCTTCTCAGTCACTCCTTAGTATCACTATGCAGAAAATAAAGCAATCATACTTTACATTAGAACATTTTTGTTCTGTTGTCTTACTTATGTCTCACTCCCCAACAACTCATATTTACTCATTTCTACAATACAAGTAGAAAACATAAATTATGCTTGCCTGATAATTTAATTTCCATCTGCATGAGGAGAGTCCACGGCTTCATTCCTTACTTGTGGGAATACAGAACCTGGCCATCAGGAGGAGGCAAAGACACTCCAGCCAAAGGCTTAAACACCTCCCCCACTCCCCTCATCCCCCAGTCATTCTGCCGAGGGAACAAGGAACAGTAGGAGAAATATCAGGGTATAAATGGTGCCAGAAGAACAAACAAACATTTTGGTCCGCCCAACAGAGAAAACAGGAGGGGGACGTGGACTCTCCTCATACAGATGGAAATTAAATTATCAGGTAAGCATCATTTATGTTTTCCATCTTAATATAAAGAGAGCCCACGGCTTAATTCCTTACTTGTGGGAAACATATACCCAAGCTCTAGAGGACACTGAATGAAAAACGGGAGGGTAAAAAGATAGGCGGACCCTATTCTGAGGGCACCACAGCCTGCAAAACCTTTCTCCCAAAAGCTGCTTCAGCCGAAGCAAACACGTCAAATTTGTAAAACTTTGAAAAAGTATGTAAGGAGGACCAGGTAGCCGCCCTACAAATCTGCTCCATAGAGGCCTCATTTTTGAAGACCCAAGAAGAAGCCACAGCTCTAGTTGAATAAGGAGGCTTATGTCCCGCTGTTTCATATGCTAAGCGGATAATGCTCCTCAACCAAAAAGATATGGAAGTGCCAGAAGCCTTCTGCACTTCCCAGAATAGACAACAAACCATGCCGAAGTCTATCTAAAATCCTTCGTAGCTTGAAGATAGAATTTCCTTAGAAAAAGAAGGATTAGGACACAAGGAAGGAACCACGATCTCCTGATTGATGTTGCAATTAGACACCACCTAAGGTAGGAAACTCAACCCAGTGCGAAGAACAGCCTTAGCAGCATGAAAAACTAGGTAAGGAGGTTCACATTGCAAGGCCCCCATCTCAGAGACTCTGCGTGCTGAAGCAATAGCCAGTAGAAAAAGAACCTTCCGAGACAATAACTTAATGTCAACCGAATGCACGGGCTCAAACGGAGCCCTCTGCAAAACCTTAAGAACCAAATTTAAACTCCAAGGAGGAGCGGAATGTCTAAACACAGGTCTGATTCTGGACAGAGCCTGAACAAAAGACTGAATATCAGGAAGCTCAGCTAGCCTCTTTGTGTAATAACACAGATAGCGCCAAAATCTGTCCCTTTAAGGAACTAGCGTCAAGTCCCTTCTACAAGCCGTCCTGGAGAAAAGAAAGAATCCTGGATACCTTGACCTTACGTTCTTCACACCAGAATAAGTAGGTCCTCCACACCTTATGATAGATGCGACGGGTGACCGGCTTTCTAGCTTGAATGAGAGTATTAATCACTCTCTCAGAAAAACCTCTCTTGACTAGGACTAGGTGTTCAATCTCCACACAGTCAGCCTCAGAGAATCCAGATTTTGATGAACTAAGGGAACCTGTTTCAGCAGATCCCTGTGACAAGGTAACCTCCATGGAGGAGATGACGACATCCCCACCAAGTCCACAAACCACATCCTTCGAGGCCACGATGGAGCAATTAGAATAGTCGAAGCTTGCTGCTGCTTGATGCGGGCCACTACCCGAGGAAGAAGTGGTATCGGTGGAAAAATGTAAACTAGGTTGAATCCCCAGGGCACTGCTATGGCATCTATCAGTTCTGCCTGAGGATCCCTGGACCTCGAGCCATATCTGGGTAGCTTGGCATTGTGTCTGGATGCCATGAGATCTATCTCCAGCGTCCCCCATCTGTTGCAAATCTCAGCAAACACCTCGGGATGGAGAGACCATTCCCCCGGATGTAACGATTGTCTGCTGAGAAAGTTCGCTTCCCAGTTGTCCACACCCGGAATGTGGATCGCTGACAGTGAGCAGCTGTGGGCCTCTGCCCATTCCAGAATCTGAGATACTTCCCTCATAGCTAGGGAGCTTCTCGTTCCCCCCTGATGGTTGATGTAAGCCACCAAGGTAATGTTGTCTGATTTAAATCTGATAAACTGGGAAGAACCCAAGAGAGGCTAAGCCTCAGAGCGTTGAAGATCGCTCGACGTTCCAAAATGTTGATCAGGAGAAGAGATTCCTCTCAAGTCCACCGACCCTGTGCTCTCCTGGGACCACAAACAGCTCCCCATCCTGATAGACTTGCGTCCGTAGTCACAATTTCCCAGGATGGTCTCAAGAAGGATGTCCCTTGGCACAGGCGATCTGGACAGAGCCACAAAGAGAGCGATTCTCTCGACCGGTTGTCCAGAGAAATCTGTTGGGATAGATCCGAGTGATCGCCGTTCCATTGCCTCAGCATGCACAGCTGCAGAGGTCTGAGGTGGAACCTGGCAAATGGAATATCTATGCTGAACACCATGACCCTAATCACCTCCATACACCGGGCCACAGATGGGCTTAAAGGGGCAACCAAGTCCAAAAAACCCCCTTTATGATTGAACTAGGCATGTCATTTTAAACAACTTTCCAATTTACTTTTATCACCAATATTGCTTTGTTCTCTTGGTATTCTTAGTTGAAAGCTAAACCTAGGAGGTTCATATACTAATTTCTTAGACCTTAAAAGCTGCCTCTAATCTAAATGCATTTTGGCAGTTTTCCCCACTAGAGGGCGTTAGTTCATGTGTTTCATATAGATAACATTGAGCTCATGCTCATGTACGTGAATTTACAGAGGAGTGAACACTGATTGGGTAAAATGTAAGTCTGTCAAAAGAACTGAAATAAGGGAGCAGTATACAGGGGCTTAGATACAAGGTAATCGCAGAGGTATAAAGTGTATTATTAGAACTGTGTTGGTTAAGCAAAACTGGGGAATGGGTAATTAAGGGATTATCTATATTTTAAAACAACAAAAATTCAGGTGTTAACTGTCCCTTTAAGGAGGTCTGGAGGACAAGACAATTGGAAGTAATTTTGCAACGTCTCTGGTCTGTCAGGAATATCTTCATGGATATGGAATCTATTATCGTGCCCAGGAATTCCAGAGAACTCTTTCCTAAGTTTATCTTCCATCCATGAGATTGAAGAAGAAGTAGCAGAGCTCTTGAATGGTCTTCTGCCAGCCGGCAGGACGGAGCTTGGACCAGGATGTCGTCCAAGTATGGAACAACTGCAATACCCCTGGATCTAGCTATCGTAAAGACTCTTGGAGCAGTAGCCAGACCAAATGAGAGAGCCACAAACTGGAAGTGATGGTCCAGGAAGGCGAATCTTAAGAACTTGAAGTGATCCTTGGGTATTGGCACATGAAGGTAAGCACCCTTCAAGTCTATCGTAGTCATGAACTGTCCCTCTTGAACTAAGGGCAGAATCAACCTTATCGTCTCCATATTGAACAATGGCACCAACAGAAACTTGTTTAAACACTTTAGGTCTAGAATCGGGTGAAACGTACCCTCCTTTTTTGGGACCACAATAAGGTTTGAGTAGTATCCCAGACCTCTCTCTGCTAGAGGTACTGGCACAATCACTCGTAGAGAGGAGAGATCCCTCACACAACCTAGAAAAGAGGAAATTTATGCTTACCTGATAAATTTATTTCTTTTACGATATGACGAGTCCACGGATTTCATTCTTACTTATGGGATATCGCCTCCTGGTCAGCAGGAGGAGGCAAAGAGCTCCACAGCAGAGCTGCATAAATAGCTCCTCCCTTCCCTCCCACTCCAGTCATTCAACCGAAGTTAGGAAGAGAAAGGAAAAGCCAAGGAGCAGAGGTGACTGAAGTTTAACAAAAATAAAAACCTGTCTTAGAAAAACAACAGGGTGGGCCGCACACTCGTCATATCGTAAAAGAAATAAATTCATCAGGTAAGCATAAATTTCCTTTTCTTTTACAAGATATGACTTATGGGATACAATACCAAAGCTATAGGACACGGATGAAAGGGAGGGACAAGACAGGAACCTAAACGGAAGGCACCACTGCTTGAAGAACCTTTCTCCCAAAAACAGCCTCCGACGAGGCAAAAGTATCAAATTTGGAAAATTTGGAAAAAAGTGTGAAGAGACGACCAAGTTGCAGCCTTGCAAATCTGTTCAACAGAAGCATAATTTTAAAATGCCCATGAGGAAGCCACAGCCTTAGTAGAATGAGCCGTAATTTGTTCTGGAGGCTGCTGTCCAGCAGTCTCATATGCAACACGGATGATACTCTTCAGCCAAAGAGAAAGATGCAGTTGTAACTTTCTGACCCCTACATTTCCCAGTAAAAACAACAAATAATGAAGATGTTTGACGAAAATCCTTAGTCACCTGCAAGTAGAACTTCAAGGCACGGACTACGTCCAAATTATGTAACAGACCCTCCTTCTTAGAAGAAGGGTTAGGACACAAGGAAGGAACAACAATTTCCTGATTAATATTTTTGTTAGAAACAACCATAGGAAGAAAACCAGGTTTGGTATGTAACACCACCTCATCAGCATAGAAAATAAGATAAGGAGAATCACATTGTAATGCTGAAAGCTCAGAAACTCTGCGAGCAGAAGAAATAGCAACCAAAAATAAAACTTTCCAAGATAATAACTTAATATCTATGGAATGCATACAGGGAGTGCAGAATTATTAGGCAAGTTGTATTTTTGAGGATTAATTTTATTATTGAACAACAACCATGTTCTCAATGAACCCAAAAAACTCATTAATATCAAAGCTGAATAGTTTTGGAAGTAGTTTTTAGTTTGTTTTTAGTTATAGCTATTTTAGGGGGATATCTGTGTGTGCAGGTGACTCTTACTGTGCATAATTATTAGGCAACTTACCAAAAAACAAATATATACCCATTTCAATTATTTATTTTTACCAGTGAAACCAATATAACATCTCAACATTTACAAATATACATTTCTGACATTCACAAACAAAACAAAAACAAATCAGTGACCAATATAGCCACCTTTCTTTGCAAGGACACTCAAAAGCCTGCCACCATGGATTCTGTCAGTGTTTTGATCTGTTCACCATCAACATTGCATGCAGCAGCAACCACAGCCTCCCAGACACTGTTCAGAGAGGTGTACTGTTTTCCCTCCTTGTAAATCTCACAATTGATGATGGACCACAGGTTCTCAATGGGGTTCAGAACAAGGAGGCCATGTCATTAGATTTTCTTCTTTTATACCCTGTGTTACAGTTGCCTCCAGGCTGGCTGGAAGTTGGACCGTAGAAAAAGGATGCTCCTAGCGCTCACCAAAGGAGCAGCAGCACCGTGGACACTCTATAACTGCTGCGTAGCCACCCTAAGTAATGCAGACTCTATGAACCACCGCTGCTGGGCTGGTATCTCGCCGTCTGCTCTGCGCCCTGGACCTATGACCAGGCTCCAGTAGGTGAACCTCTTCCTTCTGTAGCAATCCCTGTAGCTAAGGGAGTATGAAGAGCATAGCAATCCCTGTAGTGATTATAAGCTGTCCCCTACAAACATGAGTCAAAGCTGCAAGTTAGAGGGTCAAAAATAGGTCTGATGTGCTGGAGCACACAGCCTCCTTTTTATTGAGGTTACATGCAAACAGGACACTCTCAGGGGGAGGCATAAAATCCCCCATCACACATTTGATATTAGATAGAGACACTCCCTTTGACAGGCCACAACATTTACTTCAGCAGATAACATTACACACAATAAAAAAATGCAGTCCACCTTATCAATACTAGTTTGATTAGACAATGGGAAAGTTGATCACTAAACCTAATTAGAGCTAATCCCAGCAGACTTGTATTTAGAATAGGTTTCTTGAAGCTGAACAAAATTTAACTCTTAATGGCACACAATGAAACTGAACCAAGTGGGAGAAAGCCAGGGACAAGTCATTTCACAGGTCTGGGGACATAGTCTTAAAGGGGGCATTGTTCACCAAAGTCACAATATGTCCCCAGACGGTTCCCAAAGGGCCACACACACCCAACAAAAGTCAATATACTCTCAGGAGCACAATCTTCCAGGGGCCATAGTCATGAGGAAGGAGGCTGGCAAATAGGCTTCTCCAAAATCCAGGGAAGCAGGGCAACCTTCCATTTAAAGGGCCAGTCACAAATAGCAGTTTGTAACACCCTGTCTTTCCAGCCACGCTGTGGAGTACTTGGACGCGTGTGATCGAGCATTGTCCTGCATGAAAATCATGTTTTTCTTGAAGGATGCAGACTTCTTCCTGTACCACTGCTTGAAGAAGGTGTCTTCCAGAAACTGGCAGTAGGACTGGGAGTTGAGCTTGACTCCATCCTCAACCCGAAAAGGCCCCACAAGCTCATCTTTGATGATACCAGCCCAAACCAGTACTCCACCTCCACCTTGCTGGCGTCTGAGTCGGACTGGAGCTCTCTGCCCTTTACCAATCCAGCCACGGGCCCATCCATCTGGCCCATCAAGACTCACTCTCATTTCATCAGTCCATAAAACCTTAGAAAAATCAGTCTTGAGATATTTCTTGGCCCAGTCTTGACGTTTCAGCTTGTGTGTCTTGTTCAGTGGTGGTCGTCTTTCAGCCTTTCTTACCTTGGCCATGTCTCTGAGTATTGCACACCTTGTGCTTTTGGGCACTCCAGTGATGTTGCAGCTCTGAAATATGGCCAAATTGGTGGCAAGTGGCATCTTGGCAGCTGCACGCTTGACTTTTCTCAGTTCATGGGCAGTTATTTTGCGCCTTGGTTTTTCCACACGCTTCTTGCGACCCTGTTGACTATTTTGAATGAAACGCTTGATTGTTCGATGATCACGCTTCAGAAGCTTTGCAATTTTAAGAGTGCTGCATCCCTCTGCAAGATATCTCACTATTTTTTACTTTTCTGAGCCTGTCAAGTCCTTCTTTTGACCCATTTTGCCAAAGGAAAGGAAGTTGCCTAATAATTATGCACACCTGATATAGGGTGTTGATGTCATTAGACCATACCCCTTCTCATTACAGAGATGCACATCACCTAATATGCTTAATTGGTAGTAGGCTTTCGAGCCTATACAGCTTGGAGTAAGACAACATGCATAAAGAGGATGATGTGGTCAAAATACTAATTTGCCTAATAATTCTGCACTCCCTGTAGGTTCAAACGGAACCCCTTGAAGAACATTAAAAACTAAATTCAAACTCCAAGGGGGAACAATTGGTCCAATTCTTCTTGGAGAAAAGATAAAATCCTGGGAATCCTAACCCTACTCCATGAGTAGCCCTTGGATAAACCACCAATAAAGATATTTACGCCATATCTTATGGTAAATTTTTCTAGTAACAGGCTTGCGTGCCTGAATCAAGGTATCAATGACCAAATCAGAGAACCCTCGCTTAGGTAAAATCAAGTGTTCAATCTCAAAGCAGTCAGCTGCAGAGAAATTAGATTCGGATGATGGAAGGTCCCTGAATGAGAAGGTCCTGCCTCAATGGAAGCTTCCACGGCGGCAGAGAGGACATGTCCACCTGATCAGGCAAACCAAGTCCTGCAAGGCCACGCAGGAGCGATTAGGATTACCGAAGCCCTCTCCTGTTTCATCCGTGCAATCACCCAGGGAAGGAGAGCAAACGGTGGAAACACATAAGCTAGGTTGAATGACCAAGGCACTGCCAAGGCATCTTTTAGTTCGACCTGAGGATCCCTTGATCTGGATCCGTATCTTGGGATCTTGGCATTCTGATGAGACGCCATCAGATCTAATTGCGGTCTGCCCAACCTGAGAATCAGGGTGGCAAAGACCTCTGGATGGAGTTCCCATTCCCCCGGATGAAACGTCTGTCTGCTCAAAAAATCCGCCTCCCAGTTGTCCACTCCTGGGATGTAGATTGCCGACAGATAACAAGAGTGAGCCGCCGCCCACCGAATTATCTTGGATACTTCTGTCATTGCTAAGGAACTCCTTGTTCCTCCCTGATGATTGATGTAAGCCACAGTTGTGATGTTCTCCGACTGAAATCGGATGAATTTGGCCGAAGCCAACTGAGGCCAAGCCTGAAGAGCATTGAATATTGCCCTCAACTCCAGAATATTGATTGAAAGTAGAGACTCCGACCGAGTCCACACACCCTGAGCTGTCAGGGAATTCCAGACTGCACCCCATCCTAAAAGACTGGCGTCCGTTGTCACTATCACCCACGAGGGTCTGCGGAAGCACATCCCTTGGGACAGATGATCCTGTGACAACCACCAAAGAAGAGAGTCTCTTGTCTCCTGATCTATCTGAGGAGACAAATTTGCATAATCTCCATTCCACTGTCTGAGCATGCTCAGTTGAAGAGGTCTGAGATGAAAACGAGCCAACGGAATGATGTCCATTGCCGCCACCATCAAACCAATTACCTCCATGCACTGAGCCACTGATGGCCGAGGATTGGACTGAAGAGCTCGGCATGTATTATCGTGCCCGTGGTCTGAGAACCGCTAGCAGAGACCCTAGAACCTTCGTGAAGATCCTGGGCGCCGTGGCCAGCCCGAAGGGAAGAGCCATGAACTGAAAATGTTTGTCCAGGAAGGCAAACCTTAGGAACTGGTGATGTTCTTTGTGGATAGGAATATGAAGATATGCATCCTTTAAGTCCACGGTAGTCATATATTGACCCTCCTGGATCAATGGAAGAATTGTCCGAATAGTCTCCATCTTGAAGGATGGAACCCTGAGAAACTTGTTTAGACCCTTGAGATCTAAAATGGGTCGGAACGTTGCCTCTTTTTTGGGAACCACAAAAAGATTTCAGTAAAACCCCTGCCACTGTTCCTGTATTGGAACGGGACAAATTACTCCCATAGTGGAGAAGTCTTTTACACAACGTAAGAACGCCTCTCTTTTTATCTGGTCTACAGACAATCATGAAAGAAGGAACCTTCCCCTTGGGAAGGAATTTTTTAACTCCAACTGATACCCTTGAGACACGATCTCTAGTGTCCAGGGATCCTAAATTTCTCTTATCCAAGCCTGGACAAAGAGAGAAAGTCTGCCCCCTACTAGATCCGGTCCTGGATCGGGGGCCGCCCTTTCATGCTGTCTTGGTAGCAGCGGAAGGTTTCTTGGGTTGTTTACCCTTGTTCCAACCCTGGTTAGGTTTCCAGGTGGGTTTGGTTTGAGAATAATTCCCTTCCTGTTTAACAGAAGAGGAAGAGGGGATTCCCTTGAAGTTTCAATAGCAAAGAAAATTATTCTGTTGTCCCCTTTGATTAGGTGTTTTGTCCTGAGGAAGGCGGTGACCCTTACCTCCCGTAAAGTCAGAAATGATCTCTTTCAAGTCCGGTCCAAACAGGGTCTTACCCTTGAAAGGAATCGCCAAGAGCTTTGATTTAGAGGACACATCCGCAGACCAAGATTTTAAACATAAGGCTCTGCATGCTAAAATGGAAAATCCTGAATTCTTAGCCGCCAATTTAGCAATCTGAAAGGCAGGATCCGTAATAAAAGAATTAGCCAGCTTAAGGGCCTTAATTCTCTCCATTATTTCTTCTAAAGGAGTCTCAGTCTTAATGGACTCTTCTAGAGCGTCAAACCAAAAGGCAGCCGCAGTTGTGACTGTTACAATGCAAGCTGTCGGTTGTAATAGAAACCCTTGATGAATATACAGCTTTTTTAGAAGGCCTTCCAACTTTTTATCCATAGGGTCTTTGAAAGCACAACTGTCCTCAATAGGGATAGTTGTACGCTTAGCTAGGGTAGAGATAGCTCCCTCCACCTTAGGGACCATCTGCCAAGAGTCCCGAACGGTGTCAGCTATAGGGTACATTTTCCTAAAAATAGGGGAAGGGGAAAACAGGATACCCGGTCTCTCCCATATCCTGCAAAGTAAATGAAGTAGACGCCGTTGAAGAACATGGCGTTACCTGAGTGGGCGTTAAAGGCTGTGACGTTTTGGAAGAAAGATGCGGCATACCCTGATCCTCATCAGTCTGAGGACATTCATTAGATAATTCTTTATTAAAGAAAATTTGTTCTCTACACTGTAAAGCCCTCTCAATACATGGGGGACAAACAGTAACTGGGGGTTCCACAATGGCATCTAAACACATGAGACATGTAGTTTGTTCAAGGTCATCCATTTTGACAACCTGAACAGAAAAATGCAAGCTTAGTCAGAAACACTGAAAAAAATATAAGTGTAAAAAATCTAAAGTTTTTGCAAAGTAATGTGTCTTTAAGAAAACAACGTTATTTGAACATTGCTCAATATATATGTCAGAGAGTAATCGTTTTCACATTCCCATATTAGTGAGAGATCCGTGAGGAAGACATTGCTTATTTCACAGAACAACCAGAAAACTTATGTCACCTCGCCGCAGCTCTGCTGCGGCTCCTACCTGTCTCCACTGACCAAGGATAAAGTCCCTGAACCGGTGTTCCTAAGATCACTTGTGTAAGTTTTGCAGAAACAAGTGTACCAAGGAGCCGTAATGCGCTAAAGCGTGCCAAAACAATGCCCCGCCCATCGTGGACGTCAGAACCCGGGAAAATAGAAATACGCCTATGCAGGCCAAAGCCCCGGAGTATATTAGGAACTAAACTCCTACAGCTCCGTAACTCCCAACATCAGCCCTGTTCACAATAAAAGTGAAATCGCCCGTAACACATACATGCCAAAATAACATCTCAGCACTTCTAGTTAAATTCGTTATGCTAGAGTGTCTGAATAAAGTTTGCACATATTTCTTTCTTATCCCAGCGCTTCTAGGGTAAATCAGTCATACTAGAGTGTCTGGATAAAGCTCTATGTCGGTTCTCATACTTCCTATCACTAATGAGAAGCGACATAATAGTGACAGGAAAACTTGTAATGTCACCTGAGAAAAATAAAAGTACAGACCGTTCTGAGACTCTTTTTCTTACAGTGCAAAACCCCAGAAACAGACTGCACTTACTTGCATGCTGATGAATAGCATGAGAGACTCACAGTGTAAGGGGGTCCAACCTTCCTCCTGAGGTCCTGTGAAGATAGAAGGGCCTTAGTTAAAATCTCTCTAAGACCATCTCAGAATAGCAGTATCAGTATGGGAGGAGCAGAGGGGCCAAAAACCCTCCAGTTCCCAGAACCATAAAACTATAACTGCTCAGCAGAAAAATAGTACACTTTGGCACCATTTAAAAATAAAAAACTCTTGCTTGAAGAATCTAAAACTAACACCTCACTTTACCTCTCTCCTATCACTAACGCAGGCAAAGAGAATGACTGGAGTGGGAGGGAAGGGAGGAGCTATTTATGCAGCTCTGCTGTGGAGCTCTTTGTCTCCTCCTGCTGACCAGGAGGCGATATCCCATAAGTAAGGATGAAATCCGTGGACTCGTCATATCTTGTAAAAGAAAGCATCTTGTTTTTCTGGTCTTGAAGTGTCAGGATATGGATAAATACCCAAATATATATATAAGGCACCACTCAGTCTCACACCACACCTTGGGAGTTATGTTATATGTAACTCCCTTGTTATGCTCATAGAACTGAGGATGACCATTCAAGGGTCAAGATGTGATAAATGTTATACTGAATAAGATATAGTGTCACTTTGATTACTAATGTATATACGTTTGAGTAAGTGCTAATAACTGTATAGGCAAATACTGTGTGCTCATAGGTTCAGTAGAGGTGTTTTACAAGCTGCTAGGTGAGAAAGTGTCTCTAGGAGAATAGTAGTACTCTTTGGAGTAAGTGGTAGGTAGGGTGATAACCATAATTAATGTAGAAAGGTGTTAACTTAGTTGATGTGTTCACTGTATTGTTATAGGAGAACTCTGCAGTCGGTAAAAGTGAGGACCAATTGTCCTGTTGAGAAGTGCAGTAACAACGCAGATACTGTTCAAAGTTGGGTCCAGAATCTGGAGGTGAACTGGGAACCTCTATCAGTTGTGATGGAGTCGGGAAGTCCGTGCAAGCGAACTATATGTTTCAAGAATAAAAGTCAGCCGTTTCGGAAGCGGTAGGGAGACCATGAAAAGGCACGAAATGTGCCATCTATGAGAACTGATCAACGACGACACATATGGTGTTGTTATTCAAGGATAAGGGGAGTTCCACTCTAAAATACATTGCAATGTGTCGCCATGGTCTATCCGTGACTGGAAGAGAGAGAAGGTATCCATAAGGGTGATTATGTGATGGTTTACATTTAGAACATACAACACAAGTTTATATGTATCACTTGACACTATGTACCAAGCTAGGCCACCAGAAATCTCTTTGCATAAGATGTAAGGTTTTACGGAATCCTGGATGACCTGATAGAGGTGAGTCGTGTGCTTCACGGAGTATCTCGTATCTTAGTGTGGTAGGGACATATAATTTTTGTCCATGGTATATTAGGCCATTGGGGTGTTTTTGCAATCTAGGGTCTTTGATGAATGGATATGTCGAAAGGTGGTTCTTAAGGAGACTTGTTTTATCCACTGTGAGACCAATGATCTTATCGGATGGTATAACAGTATCAGGTAAACGTGTGTATTCAGGTATGGGACCATACCTGGATAGGGCATCTGCCTTGGCGTTCTCGATAGCAGGACGGTAAGTGATGATAAAATCAAATCTTGTGAAAAATAGACTCTGACGCACTTGACATGCAGAAAGAGACTTGTTAGTTTTCAGATATTGCAAATTTCTATGATCGGTGTATATGATAGTTGGGAACTTAGCTCCGTCTAAGAGGTGTCTCCAGAATTCAAGTGCTGCCTTAATGGCTAGTAGTTCCTTTTCGCCTATAGAGTAGTTTATTTGGCTGCGTTCATTGTCCTGGAGTAATAGGCAATAGCGTGCATAGGTTCTTCAGGTGACATCTTTTGTGATAACACTGCTCCTATGGCGTAGCTAGATGCGTCTACTTCCAGGAAGTATTGTTTGAATGGATCTGAAAACTGCAGTATTGGAGCAGTAACAAATTTAGCTTTGAGTAACTCAAATGATTGGTTAGCTTCTGGGGACCAATAGAACTTAGATGTTTTCTTAGTAAGGGAAGTGAGAGGCTTAACAACAGCTGAAATCTTGTATGAATTTCCTATAAAAATTTGAGAAGCCTAGGAATCTTTGGACGTCTTTCTTAGTAGTAGGTATAGGCCAATTTGTAATAGCGTCTATCTTATTATTCTCCATTCTGATCCCCGAAGGAGATATATGATACCCAAGAAAAGTAATCGATTCAGAGTGGAAGATGCATTTTTCGGCTTTGGCATATAAGTGGTTCTGTCTGAGTCTAAAAAGGACCGTTTTTACATGTGTGATATGGTTTTCTATGGTGTCAGAGTATATGAGAATATCGTCCAAGTATATTACAATACAGGAATCAAGGAGGTCCCTAAACAAGTGATTTATAAAATACTGGAATGTGGCTGGGGCATTGCATAAGCCGAACGGCATTACGGTGTATTCGTATAAACCGTAACGGGTACAGAATGCCGTTAACCATTCAAACCCTTTTCTAATTCTTATAAGGTTATATGCACCTCTTAGATCCAGTTTGGTATATAGCTTTGCTCCCTGCAGGCGTTTAATTAACTCCGGTATCAGGGGCAGGGGATATCTATTTTTAATGGTGCATTTGTTTAACGCCCAGTAATCAATAATCGGTCTAAGGCTATTGTCCTTATTCCTCACAAAGAAGATACCTGCGCCAGCTGGAGAAGTAGATGGGCGAATAAAACCTTTTTTAAGGTTCTTATCCAGGTATTCTTTGAGATGAGTAAGTTCAGGTTCTGACAAGGGATAGATGTGTCCATAGGGTATTTTTGACCCTGGAATTAAGTCAATAGGACAATCGAAACTTCTGTGAGGAGGTAAGGATTGTGCCTGTTTCTTATTGAAAACATCAGTAAACTTAGAGTATATATGTGGTAGATGTTGTATGTCTAATTGCAATACGGTCTGGGTCAGTAAACAGTTTGTGGAACAGTAATGTGAGTCAAAGGAGACAGAACCTTTTTTCAGAGTACAGTGGGCTGATAATTTTTCAGTCAACTTAACCCCAAAATAAGTGGAAATAATGGTGTATGGATAACCTCGAATGAACAGGTCTCAGTATGACCGGCTGGAAATCTTACTTCCATAGGGGCTGTATGGTGTGTAATGGGTCCTAAATTTATTAAAGAACCATCTACCACACAAATAGCAAGTGAATTGTGCTTCTTTATTAATGGTATCTTGTAAATGTGAACGAAAGTCATATCTATGAAATTGCTAGTAGCTCCTGAATCAATCACGACCAGGGTGGAGAATTGTTGGAGGTCCCACTGTAGGGAAATAGAAAGGGTAAAGTGAGAGGAGGTCTGTAAGGCAGTATCTTTGATGTAAGTAGAGTTGTTTATCTTACCCTTTTTTGATTTGAGTAAGAGGGGACATTCCTTCACTCCATGATCCTTGGCGGCACAGTATAGACAAAGGTTGTTCAACCTGCACCATACCTTTCCCTCTGATTTCAAGGGGCCTCTTACAAAGGCGATATCCATAGGCTCATCCTGAGATTTTATCGGGAGCGATGGTGCAGAGGAAAAGGGTTTCCTGTAGGAGTGATCAGTTACACCTTTCTCAAATTTCCTCTCTCTGAGGCGACAATTGATTGAGATAGTTAGGGTCGTAAGAGTCTCTAAATTTTCAGGAATCTTTGTGCGAGCGAGCTCGTCTTTTAAGGAATCCGAGAGTCCAATCCGGAACTGATTCCTGAGAGCTGGGGTGTTCCAGAGTGTGTCCGGGGCCCATCTTTTAAATTCCGTGATGTATTCTTCGACAGGGCGCCTACCCTGTTTAAGACTCCTAATGGCGTTTTCAGCAGTATTTTGTTTGTCATGATCTTCGTACAGTAAAGCCATGGCATTAAAAAATGACTCAAGTGAGTTGAGTATGGGATCGTTGTTCTCATAATAGGCATTCGCCCAGCTTTTAGCTTCCCCTCTAAAATAGGATATAACAGTTAACACTTTTATTTTCTCAGTTGGATAACTTCGGGGTTTAAGAGAGAAGAAAAGATTGCAAGAATTCTTGAATTCTCGGAATAGAGTTCTATCCCCTGAGAATTTTTCTGGCAGACAAATTTGGGGTTCAGGAGGTACTACTTCCAGTGCAGGGGTCTTAACAGCTGCTTGTTCACAGATATATTTCCGTAGTTCCTGGTGCTCTGTTTGCATGTCTCTAAGTCCCTGTATTATCAGGTCCATGTTTTGAGCCAATGCCCCCACACGGTTTGTGAGTTCTGTTATGTCCATCTGTAATGACTATATATATATATATATATATATATATATATATATATATATATATATATATATATATAGGTATGCTTGGTGGGGCTAGGTAATATGTCAGGATATGGATAAATACCCAAATATATATATAAGGCACCACTCAGTCTCACACCACACCTTGGGAGTTATGTTATATGTAACTCCCTTGTTATGCTCATAGAACTGAGGGTGACCATTCAAGGGTCAAAATGTTATAAATGTTATACTGAATAAGATATAGTGTCACTTTGATTACTAATGTATATACGTTGTTAATTTGATAAGTGCTAATAACTGTATAGGCAAATACTGTGTGCTCATAGGTCCAGGAAATCCTGAGAGGTATCTCTAACAAGTGAAAGGTTATGCAGGTTGCTGTAGTAGAGCAGCCAAACACGTAGCAGTAGAATATCTCAGAAGTTGACATTCACAACAGGGCTTGGTGATCAGAGGGTATGCTCTATGATATCCAGAGGAATCAAATTACCTAGCAATGGTATGACGTTCAGTAAGACCTTAAATAGGAATATGTGGTCACATGGTAAGAGTGTTTAAAGGGGAAGTAGCAGCAGAATTAGTAGAAGTTAGCATGTTCCTGATATGAAGACAGTTTTGATAAGAGGAATCTGCCCCTGGGTGGATGAGTTTTGAAACCTATCCTGTAACCCTGAGCAATGACCTCCAGAACCCAAGGGTCTTGTACGTCTCCCAGCCAAGCCTCCACAAAGAGGGATAGTCTGCCCCAGCACGATCCAACGACAGATCGGGGGCCACTCCTTCATGCCGATTTAGTCTCGGCGGGCTTCTTGTTCTGCTTGGACTTGTTCCAAGATTGAGATAGTTTCCAAGTTCCCTTGGACTGATCCTGCTTCGCGAGGGCTGCTAGCGTTGGGATTTATCCAAACGAAAGGGATGAAAATTAGGACCCTGTCCTTAAGGTTTGTTCTTCTTATCCTACGGTAAGAAGGCACCCTTGCCCCCAGTAACAGTGGATATGATATAGTCCAGTCCTGGACCGAAAAGAACCTTTCCCTTAAATGAAAGGGAAAGCAATCTAGATTTTAAAGTCATGTCAGCAGACCAAGACTTCAGCCACAGAGCCCTACATGCCAGAACAGAAAAGCCTGATGTCTTGGTATTCAAGTGAATAAACTGCATGTTTGCATCGCAAATAAAGGAATTAGCTACCCTCAAGGCCTTAATTCTTTCCTGGATCGATCATCTCCGATAGAGAGTCACACCAATAGGTAGCGGATCCAGCCACCACAGCAACCGCCGCTGCGGGCTGAAATAAAAACCCTGTGTGCTGAAACATCATCTTTCTCAACAGAGTTTCTAACTTCTTATCCATGGGCTCCTTAAATGATGAACTATCCTCAAGCGGGATAGTGGTGTGCTTAGCAAGCGTGGAGATAGCTCCATCCACCTTAGGGACAGACCCAGAAAACTCTAATTGGGAGTCAGGATCCGGGAACAATTTTTTTAAAGGAAGAAGGGGAAAAAGAGGATCGGAGTCTTTCCCATTCATTTTTAATATTTGCCATCTAAACAGGAATCGGGAAAGTTTGTAGCACTACCCTGTCCTCGTAAACCTTATCAAGCTTAGGAGTAGAAGGTTCCTCAGGTAACTTTGGTTCCGGAACCTCTAACATAGCCAACACTTCCTTTAACAGAAAGTGTAAGTGCTCTATCCTAAATCTAAAGTCAGGTTTCTCCGCAGCCGGAGGCTTAGAGGCAGCCGATTAAGACCCAGAAAGAGCTTCCTCTGAAGTATCAGAGGCGTCATCATCAACGGAAAATCTAGAGTCAGATAAATCCAGCAAGTTTGTAGATGACCCCTGGGAAGGATAGCAGTATTTAACCTTTCGCTTGCGCTTAGCAGGGCGAGGTAAAGCACCAAAGGCAGCAGATACTGCCGTTTGAAACTGTTCAGAAAAATCTGGCGGTAAGAGGGACCCTCCTGAAGGAGGATAAGTCATGCAATGGGGATCTGCATGTGTAATCAGAGATGATTGCAGGGAACGCACCTCGCGGGACGGAGACCCCTCAGAGGTGGACGGCTCAGTAGTACATCTTAGTCTTTCTAGATATAACTACTTTATCAAGGCATGTGGAACATAGTTGAGCAGGCGGGTATACCGTAGCCTCCTCACAATAAAAACAGGTATTAGCTCTTGGTAAAGAGAGAGTACCCTCTAACGCATCAGAGTCCTCCATAGCTTGTGCTTTTAAAATGGACTATAGTAAATGGCATCTTTATACCCACAATGGCCGGGGCACTCACCACCTCCTATGACCCAGGCCCCACAGAGAAACCGCTTCTTCTCCTGTAAACCGCACGGTCAGGAAAGAGGAAGTTAATGAGGCCACACCCAGTCACATGGAATGCCATGCAGGACCGCCCCTGCTGCAGGAAGAAAAAAGTGCCAAACTGACAGGCTGTGCAGTTATCCAAAACGAAAGTAAAACCTGAATGTTAAACGTTGGAGTCGGAAGGCAAACATTGTGCTGGGACTGTTTGTTTGGTTTTTAGAACAGGCAGAAGATAATAGAAATAGATGGGCCCATAAAAATGAAGGAGACTGTATATATATAATTGCCTGGGTTCTAAACAGAAAACAGGAGTAGGAAAGATTCAGGAGCAGACTGAGACGAAGATATCTGGAAACCCCCTGCTTGCAGGGATATATTGGCCCGTATAAGGGGACATTGCCATAGAGAAAGGAACATTGCAGACTGAACTATATTTCGACATTTGCCTAAAAAAGTCATAAGATACACAGGCCTGGTTATCAGCTACTCACAAGCGACAGAATAAAAATTAAAGTGTAACACTATATACAAATAGAGGTGGATTGTGTGGGTTCTCCCAAGCACCTTGCTGAAACCTGTCATACTCAGCAGGGGGAAAAAGAGGAACGTGGGATATAAAGAACTATAGGACCCATAAGAGTGAAAGAGCAGCCGTTGTATATATAAGCAGAGGGAAAGCTGGACAGTCCTTATAAAAATCCTCTATAAAAAGAGACACTATCCACACATTGTGGGGGGGTTTACTGCATTGGGGAACGGTTATGTATATATTTTATATAAGGAATGTATGGTGTATAACAATGATATAAGATCTTTAGGAATGTCCTGATATACTATACTGTATTGATGTATTATAGAGCTGTATAGATAGCTGTGAAAAACTACAAAAGGATAATACAGTGGAGGTAGTAGAAGCAGCACAGTAAGGAGAGTAAAGTAAACCCCGCGTAGGTTATGTGTCTACATACAGAGATGTGAAAATCTTCTCACTGAGGGTATAAGTGGTTTAATTTTGAACTCTTTGATTTTAAGAAAGTTTTGATTTGATTTAAAGTATAATATGTATGCACAACACTTATAAAAGGTTAAAGTAGTATGACCAAGAGGGGAACATAAGCAGGGAGAAGGGACTGAAGCAACTTCCTTATTTGATGTAAGCAGCACACTCATGATAAAGGTAGATAGATAGGGACACAATTTTAGGGAGTAATATCCATTAATAGGGACACAAGAGATAGGTAGCTGCTGAAGGGTTAAGGTGGAAATCTGTATGGTGGTTCTTTTTCTGACGGTGCTCTCCTTCCCTCGTTGGAGCTGCCTGGTAGTTGGTATATGGATAAATATATGATAACTATGAAAAATAGGTCACCGAATATGCCGATAAAAAAAGACAAAAAATTGAAATCTCTGCATGAAAGCATTATAGAAACAGACACAGAAAACACGGGCAAGAATACAGAGACTCAGTTAACCATAAATCAATTAGCTGATCTGATATTACCACAGTTCAAGAGATTATAAAGAGAGAGATAGTGGACCTAGCACAAGATGTAAAACAAGTTTCATCCAGAATGACTGAGGTAGAAAATAGGGTTTCTGACCTAGAGGACAAAGTATATACACAAGAAACGGACATAAGTTCACAGGCAGACCAGATTAAATCTCTACAGCTAAAGGTAGAAGATATTGAAGACAGGTCTAGACGTAGCAATGTAAGAATAGTGGTTCTACCAGAGACCAGGGAATTTGAGGACCTGTTAAAATTTGGGTCAATATCCCTACCAAAGCTGATAGGAATGCAGATGCAGGAGGAAAAACTACAAGTGGAAAGGGCACACAGAATTGGACATTATAGAGCACCACAAGAGGGTAACACACGTCCACGTATGGTTTTAATCAAATACTTAAATTTTCAAGATAAGATAAATATTATGCGGCAGTATAGGATTAACCAACCACTTATGATAGAACATGTGTATTTATTTCAGGACTTTTCTCTAGAAACCTCCACCAAACGGAAAGCTATGGGCCATACTGTACGGGATTAATCAAAGCAGGCTTAAGAGCAACAATGAGATATCCCGCAAAAATTACAGTACTCAGTATGGATGGCACCGTAGCTTTAAATTCGGTGGACGAAGCTAAGACATTTTGCAAAGAAAATAACATTGTAGTATGAAAGGTAAATTACTAGTGAATTTGATTTTCTTTTCAGAGGGTAGCAGACAAAGAGATTGTGTGGGTATGTCAATTGTGACAAAGAACGTGGGTGGGGAGGCCTTGGTGGGGGAGGCAGAGTATCCTTTTACTTTTTTTTTTTTCCTTCTCTTCTTCTCATGTCTCTCTCTCCTGTCCATCCCCCCTGTGTAAATGGCTAGAATGATGGCTCCGTTAAAAATAATATCTTGGAACATGGGGGGTATCACCTCCCCTGTTAAACGTAGAAACGTACTTAGAATGATCAAAAAAGGTAATCCGGATATTATATGTTTACAAGAACTTCATCTAAAAAAAGCAGAGATAGACAAATTAAAAACAAACTGGATAGTGGAGATTATTGCTACACCATGTAGCAAGCGTAAGAGGGGGGTGGCTATTCTTTTAAATAAAAATCTGGATTATAATATTCTAAAACAAGAGCTGGACACTACAGGGAGATATATAATAATACAATTAAAGGTAGAAAATACAGTCTGGACTATCTGCAATATATATGGACCTAATGGGCTTGAAATAGATTTCTGGCAACAAATGAAACAAAAACTAGTACCATTCTTAGGCCAGAATCTAATTATAGCTGGAGATATGAATATAACATTATATCCAGAAATTGATAGACATAAGCTAAGGTGTAAACAGGCCAATTTCAGAGAAGCAAAATGCTTGAGGAATTTTTTAACTGCATTGAAAGTAAAAGATATTTGGCGTTTGCAACACCCAGACGATCGGACATTTACATGCGAATCCAAAACACACAGAAACTTTTCACGCATAGACATGTTTTTGATAGACGAACAGCTCCTTAGATATGAAATAGAGACAGACATTTCTGACATAATACTGTCAGACCATGCTATAATTACATTGACAATAGCTGCTAGAGATAGGTCCCAAAGAAAGACAAACACATTTCATTTTCCGGGGTATCTATGTAATAACCCGCAATTTGCAAATTGGGTGAATCAGAAATGGCAGGAATATTATACATATAATCAACATATAAATACGGAAATTTTATGGGAAGCAGGGAAAGCTGTAATGAGAGGGGAGATGAAAGCATACATGGTAAAGATGGTGCGTAAATTGAAAGCAAGGGAAATTCAACTGGCAAATCAATTGAGAAATGCTTTCGGGAGGTATAGAAGCAACCCTAATGATCTTAACTGGCGTAGATATTTAAGTACAAAAGAAGAAAGGGAGAGTTTCCTCAAAGAAAAATGGGCTAGGGAAGATTTAAAGGCAAGGGTAATATATCAGGGCTATCAGGGCCTAAACGCAAAACATTTAGCAAAGATAACCAAATTTCGCAAGAAAAGTAATTTAGTAGGAGCAATCAGGGTTGGAGACAAATGCCTCACAACATCTGTTGATATCAGGGAGGCCTTTCTAGATTACTATAGAAAACTTTATAGTAAGCAAAAGATAAATAACGAGGAAAAGGAAAGGAAACATTTTAGCACCCACAAGATTGCGTAATTCTAATAAACCTTGTATAATTAAGGATAAAACACACTGGTTACAACAAAAACCCGGCACCTACAAATGCGGGGTATCCAGATGTGGCATGTGCCAATATGTAAATAGGGAGGTTACCTTTACCAATTCGGGGGGAGACATTACATTCAAACAGAAATATAAGAGCAACTGCAGTACCACCTATGTAGTTTACTTGCTGAAATGTAGCTGCAATTTGATTTACATAGGAAGAACCAAAAGAAGTATACGTACGAGGCTGGGAGAACATGTCAATAATATAAAAAATGGCCTCATGACACACAGTGTGCCAGAACATTTTAAACTACATCACAATTCAAATCCTGCATCCCTAAAAATCCAAGTCATAGACTGAATACCCCCCAACAAATTTCCAAACAGGCTTCTAACACTCAGACGCAGAGAATCATGGTGGATTTACCAACTAAACACCATGCAACCATCAGGTCTAAACTTAGAATTAGACCTGCAAGCTTTCATGTAGTTTCACTAAAAAACACTTTTTAAAAAAACACAACATCAGATTTTTAATTTTAATGTATACAACTACATATTGCTTTTAAACATTTATCTAGTTTTTAACATTTAAGGCTTTTTAACATAAAGCTCATTTTTGAATAGTCTGTACATGCAGTACAATTCATGTTCATTATTGTCCATTTTCATTTCTATGTTTATATTTTAACGTTTATTTTTGCATTTAAGGTGATTACACTGAACAAATTTTATATGTTTTTCAGACATACAATAATGCAAAGCATTTTTCTTACTTAACAAGCTCACCTGCCAATCAGTCTCACTGGCTGGTAATCAATCATGCAATTAATGGTCCCTTTTATAAAGCCGGTAGGCACCATGCTTGCAACACTTCTAATTTTTCATCTCTTGAGAAAGTCTGGGCGTTCTCAGACGAAACGCGTAGAGTTTGTTTCATAGCTGTATGTTATACTATAACACAGTTTGGATGTAAAGATACCTTTATATGCAGTTTTTATTTGTGCATTTTGTAAGTAGCCATTTGTACGTGTGAAATTTGGTTTAGACTGGCTCACAAATTCGGACTATGTTACACATTACGCGTTAGAATCAGAGCTGATCAAACCATACAATTTAAAGGCCATATTGCACTGCCCATACAACAAACTACCAAGGCAGATTGGCCACCTTAGTACCATAGCAAATATAGTAAGGGCATGGCAAAAGTACTGTAATATATTGAGTCTGAAGTTTCAGGTTTCAAGACAGTTACCCATAGTGGGCTGTGTGGATTTTATACCAGGAATACAAAATGAGGTATTTCTTGAATGGAAAGCCAAAGGGATTATTGATTTTGCACAGTTAAGAAGGGGACAGAGCGGTGAGATAGAATCATATGCGAACTTAGCTGCAGAATTTCAATTGCCCGCAAAAACTTTTTTTGCATATCTGCAAACCCGACATTATATTGCTACACATAATACCCTATTTGGCACTGATTGGCAACAAGCACAAATAGACTCAGGTCTTAAGATTTACAAGGCAGGAATAAGGTCGATCTCATACTGGTACCAACAAATAATGCTGATATTAGGACAATCTCACATAAATACCCTGAAGGATAAACTTTACAAATATTTTACTACAATACAAGTAGAAGAGATCGTTGAAAGTATTAAATTGACAGAGGAAGCGACAGATAGGGTGAATTGGAGAGAATCTCAACTTAAATTAATAAACCAATATCATCTGACGCCAGAGAGAGTAGGTAAATGGGCTACGGTACAACAAAGTGCATGCAGCAGATGCAGGGAACAGAAAGCTAATTTATTACATTGTTTATGGGGATGCCCCAAAATTCAGCAATTTTGGTTAAGAGTACAATACTGGATAAATAAATATCAGAACATAAGGGTGACATTAGATCCATTACAAATATTCTTTCTGAGTAAAAAGGGGAATGTGGGTGACAGGATCTTCCTGAATACAATAATCTTAGCTGCACGGAATTTAATATTCACTAAATTGAAAAATAAAGCAGCCCGAGTATTAAGGAGCTGGTAAACGTTATTAAATTACAAATGGTAATAGAACGGCAAGATTTGAAATTGAGATCTATAAAATCTTACAGAAAATTTTTTAAAAAATGGAAGAAATATATCTGCTCTTGGCCGATGCCAAGCCAAAAACAATTTATAACACCGCTAATAAATGCTATACCCTTTATGGAATTAGTCACAGCAGAGGTTTTACCCCTACAATGGATATCCTAAAGTGTTCAGGTGTATCAACAAGGGGTAGGGGCTGTAGGGAGATGGGTGGAGGAGAGAGAGCATGAGGAATGCTATATATGTATTTAGTGTAATAAGCAGGTTTTTTTTTTTTTGGTTTTTTTTTTTTCTCTTCTTTTCTCTCTTCTTTTTTATGTTCTGGCATCCCAATAGGCAAAGTAAAATGTTGTGGCAAAAGTGTTGCTATATTCATCTCGGTTACTGAAAATATGCTAAATTAGAACAGTCATGGTATTTAATGCTGGACTATAATATTTTACAGTCACTATATAGATTATTGTTTGATATGTATTTCTGTTTTCCGATGCCGATCCGATACTTGATTGTAATATGATTCTTGAGACAATTGAATCTCCAATGTATGATATGTGTGTTGAAATTCTCAATAAAAAGTATATATAAAAAAAAAAAAAACCTGAATGTTCCCACATCTGCCAGACCCTCATCTAAGACATGTTGCAGCATAAAACATAATAAAGTAAACCATGTATAAATTCCCCCTGTTCAATAATCCCATTCCGGAGATATTAACCCTTGATTCCATACAGATAAAGGAGTCACACTGCGACCCTGTCTTCTAACGTTATCATATGATATAAAATAAAACGATCTTACCGGAATCATAGCCGTGGAACAGCCACACAGCCCCTCAAGTTTGACAGTCTTGTAGCATCACACTTGACATGGAGTGATAGAAGCAGACAGTGAAACTCGTCAACACTGATTGTTTAGGAGTTGTTAATACGAGTCTAGATGGTTTCACAGAAAGACTCTACCTGCATCTCAAGACCCTAACATTCGTCAATGCTCTCACTGAAAGGCTGACAAGACTACTTAAAACTTCAGTCCTTTAGTGAGGAGTACTACTCCGAATCTTCCAACACTTCTCCGCCATCCTCCTGTGACGAAAGGCAAAGAATTACTGGGGGATGAGGGGAGTTGGGGAGGCATTTAAGCCTTTGGCTGGGGTGTCTTTGCCTCCTCCTGGTGGCCAGGTTCTGTATTCCCACAAGTAAGGAATGTAGCCGTGGACTCTCCTCATATTAAGATGAAAAACCCTTTATCCAAATTAAATGGGACCAGAAAAGGTTTGGATTTCTGAATCATTTGAATTTCAGAATATTTGTATATTTGCATCTGTAAAATGGGACAGTTTGGAGAGGGGATGGGACCAAGTGTAAATAACAATATCTTTTATCATTGAGGTATTTTTACATGTCATAATACAGCTTATTCATCCAACCTAAAGGTAATTTTATATTATTTCATTTTTAATAGTTTTGTATACATATACATACATTATCTGAAAGGTGATTTTTGTTGCTTTAAATACATATAGATTAGTGTTTGCCTGTTAGAACACAAAAACCAAACCAAAGATACAGGCAGAGAACATTGTGACTTACTGGGGGTGGGGAAATTGTATTTTTTTAATAATTTTATTTAAAAAAAATATTAATGAAAAAGAATGGATATTTCAAGATTATTTCATTCTGGATTTGGGGGGGAAATAAAACAACAATGTAATATACACTTATTATTTATTTACTGTGCTTTTTGCTGTGAAATACTTCTGAAAGTTCCATTTTTTCCAGGAAGGCTGTGACATTTGTGAAATGTTGTGGAATTTACCAAACCCTGTAACATGCTATACAGTGATCAGAATACAAACTTATTCTCCCCCTCATTACCCACATCAAAGGAGACCAGAAACATGAATTCCACATGGCTTTTCAAAAGGGTGTATTCCTGAACTGCTCAGGGACAGGGAGGTGAGGGGACTTGTAAGAGAAGGTGGCTCACTGGTGTTTTGTGGGCAAGGCCACAACATAAGATGCCGAGTTATTGGTGTGCTGTAGGCAGGACTGGATGTTTTATTGGTAGTGTCAATCAGTAGCTGGAAACAGAGCGTTACTTGGAGATCAAACCAACTCTGGACATTTTTGAAGACCAGCCCAGCCCCCGGCCTGGCACCCCCAGCTCTTTACCTTGTGGTAGTCACATAGAAAAGTTAAAGCAGCACCACCAATTCATAAGAATACATTTTTTGAGCCATAGACTGTAAAAGACAACGTTTCAAACCCATGTCCTTTATCATGTCTCTACATTTAGCTACCAATCAGCAAGCACTCCCCAGGTGCTGAACCAAAAATGGGCCAGCTCCTTAGCTTACATGCCTGCTTTTCAAATAAAGATACCAAGAGAAGGAAGATAAATTAATAATAGGAGTAAATTAAAAAGTTGCTTAAAATTGCATGCTTTATCTGAATCATGAAAGAAAAAATGTGGGTTTCATATCCCTTTAAGAAATAATGAAGCAGTTGCTCCATGTGCATATTGGTTGTAATACCTTTCCCTCCTGTTGCTGCCACTTTCTAACTTGCAAGGCCTTGTCCATCCTTAAATGTTGTTGCCTCAGATGCTTATCCAGCTGCCTCCTCCTGTCTTGCAGCATCTCCATGAGATTGTCAATTCTCAGGCAGCTGCTACGGGCTCTGTGAATCATCTCTGAGTTTGCAACTGGCTGATTAGATTTGAATAATTCAATTAATTCAGTCAGTTTGTGGCTTTTATTTAGTAAAGCCAGCGACCTCTCTAGAAGAGCTAAAAATAAAAGAAACAACATTGATTACAGTCTTAGTATTTATATGTAATAGATAAATGTTAATGTTTTTGATCACAATTTAAACTATATTCATATACATCAGGGGTCAGCAACCTTGGGCCCCCAGATGTTTTGGAACTACATTTCCCATGATGCTCAGACATCCTAAAGAGTGTCTCAGCATCATGGGAAATGTAGTTCAAAAACATCTGGGGCACAAAGTTGCTAACCCCTGATATACACACAAACACACACACCTTAGATTTTTCTATTAATTGGTTTTGTTTAATTAAAAAAAAATATTTGAAAAATGTTGCCTTATGAAAACAACAGCATTTATAATATAGAACTTTAATGTGATCTTTTTCTTCAACTAAAGTATTCATCTTATAGACAGAGCTACCAATTTAAAAAAATATATCAGAATGAATAGCTGTACATTCGGTCTATAGGCTGCTGTTATGTCTAATATCATTAGAAAAGCAATGACCATGATTTTTAAACACAAAGTTCCACTACTGGCATAACACTGTGAGATACATTCTGAATGTAATGTCTCTTTAAAGCAATTCTAGTGCCTATAATCACAGCGTCTCTTGCACTGCAAAGCCAACATTGTTTATAACTAAACCAAAATGCCTCCTATAACGGTATAACAATATACAAACAGGAAAAATAGCATGCCTAGTATTACATTTATGACGACCAATGTTAACATCCTGAGCTAAATTTATTTTGTTAAAATGTATTTATACTGGTTCATCTCAATTAGATCGCTAGAGCTCATCCTCATGTAGAACGTACGTTCAGTGTAGCCCTGATAAACCTGCACAAAGGGAAACGACAAGAATTTCTTTAACAAAAAACAACAAAAACTCTCTTTTATTTAAACATCACTAAAGGAACAGTAAATTCAACTTTCATGATTCAGATAATGCATGTAATTTTAAGCAACTTCACAAGTGACATTATCTAATTAGCTTTATGCTGTTTGTATCCTTTGTTGAAAAGCATACCTAGGTAGGCTCATTGCAAGCTGCTCATATACGTTTTTTGTCATCCTGTGTCCCCAGCTTGCTCTCAGTAGTACATTACTGCTCCTTATCAAAGGATATCAAAATAATGAAAAAACAGAATTTATGTTTACCTGATAAATTACTTTCTCCAACGGTGTGTCCGGTCCACGGCGTCATCCTTACTTGTGGGATATTCTCTTCCCCAACAGGAAATGGCAAAGAGCCCAGCAAAGCTGGTCACATGATCCCTCCTAGGCTCCGCCTACCCCAGTCATTCGACCGACGTTAAGGAGGAATATTTGCATAGGAGAAACCATATGATACCGTGGTGACTGTAGTTAAAGAAAATAAATTATCAGACCTGATTAAAAAACCAGGGCGGGCCGTGGACCGGACACACCGTTGGAGAAAGTAATTTATCAGGTAAACATAAATTCTGTTTTCTCCAACATAGGTGTGTCCGGTCCACGGCGTCATCCTTACTTGTGGGAACCAATACCAAAGCTTTAGGACACGGATGAAGGGAGGGAGCAAATCAGGTCACCTAAATGGAAGGCACCACGGCTTGCAAAACCTTTCTCCCAAAAACAGCCTCAGAAGAAGCAAAAGTATCAAACTTGTAAAATTTGGTAAAAGTGTGCAGTGAAGACCAAGTCGCTGCCCTACATATCTGATCAACAGAAGCCTCGTTCTTGAAGGCCCATGTGGAAGCCACAGCCCTAGTGGAATGAGCTGTGATTCTTTCAGGAGGCTGCCGTCCGGCAGTCTCGTAAGCCAATCTGATGATGCTTTTAATCCAAAAAGAGAGAGAGGTAGAAGTTGCTTTTTGACCTCTCCTTTTACCAGAATAAACAACAAACAAGGAAGATGTTTGTCTAAAATCCTTTGTAGCATCTAAATAGAATTTTAGAGCGCGAACAAAATCCAAATTGTGCAACAAACGTTCCTTCTTCGAAACTGGTTTCGGACACAAAGAAGGCACGACTATCTCCTGGTTAATGTTTTTGTTAGAAACAACTTTTGGAAGAAAACCAGGTTTAGTACGTAAAACCACCTTATCTGCATGGAACACCAGATAAGGAGGAGAACACTGCAGAGCAGATAATTCTGAAACTCTTCTAGCAGAAGAAATTGCAACCAAAAACAAAACTTTCCAAGATAATAACTTAATATCAACGGAATGTAAGGGTTCAAACGGAACCCCCTGAAGAACTGAAAGAACTAAGTTGAGACTCCAAGGAGGAGTCAAAGGTTTGTAAACAGGCTTGATTCTAACCAGAGCCTGAACAAAGGCTTGAACATCTGGCACAGCTGCCAGCTTTTTGTGAAGTAACACAGACAAGGCAGAAATCTGTCCCTTCAAGGAACTTGCAGATAATCCTTTCTCCAATCCTTCTTGGAGAAAGGATAGAATCTTAGGAATCTTTACCTTGTCCCAGGGGAATCCTTTAGATTCACACCAACAGATATATTTTTTCCATATTTTGTGGTAAATTTTTCTAGTTACAGGCTTTCTGGCCTGAACAAGAGTATCAATAACAGAATCTGAGAACCCTCGTTTTGATAAAATCAAGCGTTCAATCTCCAAGCAGTCAGCTGGAGTGAGACCAGATTCGGATGTTCGAACGGACCTTGAACAAGAAGGTCTCGTCTCAAAGGTAGCTTCCATGGTGGAGCCGATGACATATTCACCAGATCTGCATACCAAGTCCTGCGTGGCCACGCAGGAGCTATCAAGATCACCGACGCCCTCTCCTGATGGATCCTGGCTACCTGCCTGGGGATGAGAGGAAACGGCGGGAATACATAAGCTAGTTTGAAGGTCCAAGGTGCTACTAGTGCATCTACTAGAGTCGCCTTGGGATCCCTGGATCTGGACCCGTAGCAAGGAACCTTGAAGTTCTGACGAGAGGCCATCAGATCCATGTCTGGAATGCCCCACAGTTGAGTGATTTGGGCAAAGATTTCCGGATGGAGTTCCCACTCCCCCGGATGCAATGTCTGACGACTCAGAAAATCCGCTTCCCAATTTTCCACTCCTGGGATGTGGATTGCAGACAGGTGGCAGGAGCGAGTCTCCGCCCATTGAATGATTTTGGTCACTTCTTCCATCGCCAGGGAACTCCTTGTTCCCCCCTGATGGTTGATGTACGCAACAGTCGTCATGTTGTCTGATTGAAACTGTATGAACTTGGCCTTCGCTAGCTGAGGCCAAGCCTTGAGAGCATTGAATATCGCTCTCAGTTCCAGAATATTTATCGGTAGAAGAGATTCTTCCCGAGACCAAAGACCCTGAGCTTTCAGGGATCCCCAGACCGCGCCCCAGCCCATCAGACTGGCGTCGGTCGTGACAATGACCCACTCTGATCTGCGGAAGGTCATCCCTTGTGACAGGTTGTCCAGGGACAGCCACCAACGGAGTGAGTCTCTGGTCCTCTGATTTACTTGTATCTTCGGAGACAAGTCTGTATAGTCCCCATTCCACTGACTGAGCATGCACAGTTGTAATGGTCTTAGATGAATGCGCGCAAAAGGAACTATGTCCATTGCCGCTACCATCAAACCTATTACTTCCATGCACTGCGCTATGGAAGGAAGAGGAACGGAATGAAGTGTCCGACAAGAGTTTAGAAGTTTTGTTTTTCTGGCCTCTGTCAGAAAAATCCTCATTTCTAAGGAGTCTATTATTGTTCCCAAGAAGGGAACCCTTGTCGACGGAGATAGAGAACTCTTTTCCACGTTCACTTTCCATCCGTGAGATCTGAGAAAGGCCAGGACTATGTCCGTGTGAGCCTTTGCTTGAGGAAGGGACGACGCTTGAATCAGAATGTCGTCCAAGTAAGGTACTACTGCAATGCCCCTTGGTCTTAGTACCGCTAGAAGGGACCCTAGTACCTTTGTGAAAATCCTTGGAGCAGTGGCTAATCCGAAAGGAAGCGCCACGAACTGATAATGCTTGTCCAGGAATGCGAACCTTAGGAACCGATGATGTTCCTTGTGGATAGGAATATGTAGATACGCATCCTTTAAATCCACCGTGGTCATGAATTGACCTTCCTGGATGGAAGGAAGAATTGTTCGAATGGTTTCCATCTTGAACGATGGAACCTTGAGAAACTTGTTTAAGATCTTGAGATCTAAGATTGGTCTGAACGTTCCCTCTTTTTTGGGAACTATGAACAGATTGGAGTAGAACCCCATCCCTTGTTCTCCTAATGGAACAGGATGAATCACTCCCATTTTTAGCAGGTCTTCTACACAATGTAAGAATGCCTGTCTTTTTATGTGGTCTGAAGACAATTGAGACCTGTGGAACCTCCCCCTTGGGGGAAGCCCCTGAATTCCAGAAGATAACCTTGGGAGACTATTTCTAGTGCCCAAGGATCCAGAACATCTCTTGCCCAAGCCTGAGCGAAGAGAGAGAGTCTGCCCCCCACCAGATCCGGTCCCGGATCGGGGGCCAACATTTCATGCTGTCTTGGTAGCAGTGGCAGGTTTCTTGGCCTGCTTTCCCTTGTTCCAGCCTTGCATTGGTCTCCAGGCTGGCTTGGCTTGAGAAGTATTACCCTCTTGCTTAGAGGACGTAGCACTTGGGGCTGGTCCGTTTCTACGAAAGGGACGAAAATTAGGTTTATTTTTGGCCTTGAAAGACCTATCCTGAGGAAGGGCGTGGCCCTTACCCCCAGTGATATCAGAGATAATCTCTTTCAAGTCAGGGCCAAACAGCGTTTTCCCCTTGAAAGGAATGTTAAGTAGTTTGTTCTTGGAAGACGCATCCGCTGACCAAGATTTCAACCAAAGCGCTCTGCGCGCCACAATAGCAAACCCAGAATTTTTCGCCGCTAACCTAGCCAATTGCAAAGTGGCGTCTAGGGTGAAAGAATTAGCCAATTTGAGAGCACGGATTCTGTCCATAATCTCCTCATAAGGAGGAGAATCACTATCGATCGCCTTAACTAGTTCATCGAACCAGAAACACGCGGCTGTAGTGACAGGGACAATGCATGAAATTGGTTGTAGAAGGTAACTTTGCTGAACAAACATCTTTTTAAGCAAACCTTCTAATTTTTTATCCATAGGATCTTTGAAAGCACAACTATCTTCTATGGGTATAGTGGTGCGTTTGTTTAAAGTAGAAACCGCTCCCTCGACCTTGGGGACTGTCTGCCATAAGTCCTTTCTGGGGTCGACCATAGGAAACAATTTTTTAAATATGGGGGGAGGGACGAAAGGTATACCGGGCCTTTCCCATTCTTTATTTACGATGTCCGCCACCCGCTTGGGTATAGGAAAAGCTTCTGGGAGCCCCGGGACCTCTAGGAACTTGTCCATTTTACATAGTTTCTCTGGGATGATCAAATTCTCACAATCATCCAGAGTGGATAATACCTCCTTAAGCAGAGCGCGGAGATGTTCCAACTTAAATTTAAATGTAATCACATCGGGTTCAGCTTGTTGAGAAATTTTCCCTGAATCTGAAATTTCTCCCTCAGACAAAACCTCCCTGGCCCCCTCAGACTGGTGTAGGGGCATTTCAGAACCATTATCATCAGCGTCCTCATGCTCTTCAGTATCTAAAACAGAGCAGTCGCGCTTACGCTGATAAGTGGGCATTTTGGCTAAAATGTTTTTGATAGAATTATCCATTACAGCCGTTAATTGTTGCATAGTAAGGAGTATTGGCGCGCTAGATGTACTAGGGGCCTCCTGAGTGGGCAAGACTCGTGTAGACGAAGGAGGGAATGATGCAGTACCATGCTTACTCCCCTCACTTGAGGAATCATCTTGGGCATCATTTTCAGTGTCACATAAATCACATTTATTTAAATGAGAAGGAACCCTGGCTTCCCCACATTCAGAACACAGTCTATCTGGTAGTTCAGACATGTTAAACAGGCATAAACTTGATAAAGTACAAAAAACGTTTTAAAATAAAACCGTTACTGTCACTTTAAATTTTAAACTGAACACACTTTATTACTGCAATTGCGAAAAAGAATGAAGGAATTGTTCAAAATTCACCAAAATTTCACCACAGTGTCTTAAAGCCTTAAAAGTATTGCACACCAAATTTGGAAGCTTTAACCCTTAAAATAACGGAACCGGAGCCGTTTTTAACTTTAACCCCTTTACAGTCCCTGGTATCTGCTTTGCTGAGACCCAACCAAGCCCAAAGGGGAATACGATACCAAATGATGCCTTCAGAAAGTCTTTTCTATGTATCAGAGCTCCCTCTCAAAAACAAGTGCGCAATACCGGCGCGAAAATGAGGCTCTGCCTATGATTAGGGAAAGCCCCTAAAGAATAAGGTGTCTAAAACAGTGCCTGCCGATATTATTTTACCAAAATACCCAGATTAAATGATTCCTCAAGGCTAAATATGTGTAATATATGAATCGATTTAGCCCAGAAAAAGTCTACAGTCTTAATAAGCCCTTGTGAAGCCCTTATTTACTTTCTGAATAAACATGGCTTACCGGATCCCATAGGGAAAATGACAGCTTCCAGCATTACATCGTCTTGTTAGAATGTGTCATACCTCAAGCAGCAAAAGACTGCTCACTGTTCCCCCAACTGAAGTTAATTCCTCTCAACAGTCCTGTGTGGAACAGCCATGGATTTTAGTAACGGTTGCTAAAATCATTTTCCTCTTACAAACAGAAATCTTCATCTCTTTTCTGTTTCAGAGTAAATAGTACATACCAGCACTATTTTAAAATAACAAACTCTTGATTGAATAATAAAAACTACAGTTAAACACTAAAAAACTCTAAGCCATCTCCGTGGAGATGTTGCCTGTACAACGGCAAAGAGAATGACTGGGGTAGACGGAGCCTAGGAGGGATCATGTGACCAGCTTTGCTGGGCTCTTTGCCATTTCCTGTTGGGGAAGAGAATATCCCACAAGTAAGGATGACGCCGTGGACCGGACACACCTATGTTGGAGAAAAGAGAATTAAATTGGAAAGTTGTTTAAATTTGTATGCTCTGAATCATAAAATATTTTTTGGGGTTTAATGTCCCTTTAACATCCTTCATTATTTCTCAAAAACAGAATTTATGTTTACCTGATAAATTTCTTTCTCCAACGGTGTGTCCGGTCCACGGCGTCATCCTTACTTGTGGGATATTCTCTTCCCCAACAGGAAATGGCAAAGAGCCCAGCAAAGCTGGTCACATGATCCCTCCTAGGCTCCGCCTACCCCAGTCATTCGACCGACGTTAAGGAGGAATAATAGCATAGGAGAAACCATATGGTACCGTGGTGACTGTAGTTAAAGAAAATAAATTATCAGACCTGATTAAAAAACCAGGGCGGGCCGTGGACCGGACACACCGTTGGAGAAAGAAATTTATCAGGTAAACATAAATTCTGTTTTCTCCAACATAGGTGTGTCCGGTCCACGGCGTCATCCTTACTTGTGGGAACCAATACCAAAGCTTTAGGACACGGATGAAGGGAGGGAGCAAATCAGGTCACCTAAATGGAAGGCACCACGGCTTGCAAAACCTTTCTCCCAAAAATAGCCTCAGAAGAAGCAAAAGTATCAAACTTGTAAAATTTGGTAAAAGTGTGCAGTGAAGACCAAGTCGCTGCCCTACATATCTGATCAACAGAAGCCTCGTTCTTGAAGGCCCATGTGGAAGCCACAGCCCTAGTGGAATGAGCTGTGATTCTTTCGGGAGGCTGCCGTCCGGCAGTCTCGTAAGCCAATCTGATGATGCTTTTAATCCAAAAAGAGAGAGAGGTAGAAGTTGCTTTTTGACCTCTCCTTTTACCTGAATAAACAACAAACAAGGAAGATGTTTGTCTAAAATCCTTTGTAGCATCTAAATAGAATTTTAGAGCGCGAACAACATCCAAATTGTGCAACAAGCGTTCCTTCTTTGAAACTGGTTTCGGACACAGAGAAGGTACGATAATCTCCTGGTTAATGTTTTTGTTAGAAACAACTTTTGGAAGAAAACCAGGTTTAGTACGTAAAACCACCTTATCTGCATGGAACACCAGATAAGGAGGAGAACACTGCAGAGCAGATAATTCTGAAACTCTTCTAGCAGAAGAAATTGCAACTAAAAACAAAACTTTCCAAGATAATAACTTAATATCAACGGAATGTAAGGGTTCAAACGGAACCCCCTGAAGAACTGAAAGAACTAAATTGAGACTCCAAGGAGGAGTCAAAGGTTTGTAAACAGGCTTAATTCTAACCAGAGCCTGAACAAAGGCTTGAACATCTGGCACAGCTGCCAGTTTTTTGTGAAGTAACACCGACAAGGCAGAAATCTGTCCCTTCAGGGAACTTGCCGATAATCCTTTTTCCAATCCTTCTTGAAGGAAGGATAGAATCCTAGGAATCTTAACCTTGTCCCAAGGGAATCCTTTAGATTCACACCAACAGATATATTTTTTCCAAATTTTGTGGTAAATCTTTCTAGTTACAGGCTTTCTGGCCTGAACAAGAGTATCGATAACAGAATCTGAGAAACCTCGCTTCGATAAAATCAAGCGTTCAATCTCCAAGCAGTCAGCTGGAGTGAAACCAGATTCGGATGTTCGAACGGACCCTGAACAAGAAGGTCTCGTCTCAAAGGTAGCTTCCAAGGTGGAGCCGATGACATATTCACCAGATCTGCATACCAAGTCCTGCGTGGCCACGCAGGAGCTATCAAGATCACCGACGCCCTCTCCTGATTGATCCTGGCTACCAGCCTGGGGATGAGAGGAAACGGCGGGAACACATAAGCTAGTTTGAAGGTCCAAGGTGCTACTAGTGCATCCACTAGAGCCGCCTTGGGATCCCTGGATCTGGACCCGTAGCAAGGAGCTTTGAAGTTCTGACGAGAGGCCATCAGATCCATGTCTGGAATGCCCCATAGTTGAGTGACTTGGGCAAAGATTTCCGGATGGAGTTCCCACTCCCCCGGATGCAATGTCTGACGACTCAGAAAATCCGCTTCCCAATTTTCCACTCCCGGGATGTGGATAGCAGACAGGTGGCAGGAGTGAGACTCCGCCCATAGAATAATCTTGGTCACTTCTTCCATCGCTAGGGAACTCCTTGTTCCCCCCTGATGGTTGATGTACGCAACAGTCGTCATGTTGTCTGATTGAAACCGTATGAACTTGGTCCTCGCTAGCTGAGGCCAAGCCTTGAGAGCATTGAATATCGCTCTCAGTTCCAGAATATTTATCGGTAGAAGAGATTCTTCCCGAGACCAAAGACCCTGAGCTTTCAGGGATCCCCAGACCGCGCCCCAGCCCATCAGACTGGCGTCGGTCGTGACAATGACCCACTCTGGTCTGCGGAATGTCATCCCTCGTGACAGGTTGTCCAGGGACAGCCACCAACGGAGTGAGTCTCTGGTCCTCTGGTTTACTTGTATCTTTGGAGACAAGTCTGTATAGTCCCCATTCCACTGACTGAGCATGCACAGTTGTAATGGTCTTAGATGAATGCGCGCAAAAGGAACTATGTCCATTGCCGCTACCATCAACCCGATCACTTCCATGCACTGAGCTACGGAAGGAAGAGGAACGGAATGAAGAATTCGACAAGAGTCCAGAAGTTTTGTCTTTCTGGCCTCTGTTAGAAAAATCCTCATTTCTGAGGAGTCTATAATTGTTCCCAAGAAGGGAACCCTTGTTGACGGGGATAGAGAACTCTTTTCCACGTTCACTTTCCAGCCGTGAGATCTGAGAAAGGCCAGGACGATGTCCGTGTGAGCCTTTGCTCGAGGGAGGGACGACGCTTGAATCAGAATGTCGTCCAGGTAAGGTACTACTGCAATGCCCCTTGGTCTTAGCACCGCTAGAAGGGACCCTAGTACCTTTGTGAAAATCCTTGGAGCAGTGGCTAATCCGAAGGGAAGCGCCACGAACTGGTAATGTTTGTCCAGGAATGCAAACCTTAGGAACCGATGATGTTCCTTGTGGATAGGAATATGTAGATACGCATCCTTTAAATCCACCGTGGTCATGAATTGACCTTCCTGGATGGAAGGAAGGATAGTTCGAATGGTTTCCATCTTGAACGATGGGACCTTGAGAAATTTGTTTAAGATCTTGAGATCTAGGATTGGTCTGAACGTTCCCTCTTTTTTGGGAACTATGAACAGATTGGAGTAGAACCCCATCCCTTGTTCTCTCAATGGAACAGGATGAATCACTCCCATTTTTAACAGGTCTTCTACACAATGTAAGAACGCCTGTCTTTTTATGTGGTCTGAAGACAACTGAGACCTGTGGAACCTCCCCCTTGGGGGAAGTCCCTTGAATTCCAGAAGATAACCCTGGGAGACTATTTCTAGCGCCCAAGGATCCAGAACATCTCTTGCCCAAGCCTGAGCGAAGAGAGAGAGTCTGCCCCCCACCAGATCCGGTCCCGGATCGGGGGCCAATATTTCATGCTGTCTTGGTAGCAGTGGCAGGTTTCTTGGCCTGCTTTCCCTTGTTCCAGCCTTGCATTGGTCTCCAAGCTGGCTTGGCCTGAGAAGTATTACCCTCTTGCTTAGAGGACGTAGCACCTTGGGCTGGTCCGTTTTTACGAAAGGGACGAAAATTAGGTCTATTTTTTGCCTTGAAAGGCCGATCCTGAGGAAGGGCATGGCCCTTACCCCCAGTGATATCAGAGATAATCTCTTTCAAGTCAGGACCAAACAGCGTTTTCCCCTTGAAAGGAATGTTTAGTAGCTTGTTCTTGGAAGACGCATCAGCCGACCAAGATTTCAACCAAAGCGCTCTGCGCGCCACAATAGCAAACCCAGAATTCTTAGCCGCTAACTTAGCCAATTGCAAAGAGGCGTCTAGAGTGAAAGAATTAGCCAATTTGAGAGCATTGACTCTGTCCATAATCTCCTCATAAGGAGGCGAGTCACTATCGAGCACCTTAATCAGTTCATCAAACCAGAAATATGCGGCTGTAGTGACAGGGACAATACATGAAATGGGTTGTAGAAGGTAACCCTGCTGAACAAACATCTTTTTAAGCAAACCTTCTAATTTTTTATCCATAGGATCTTTGAAAGCACAACTATCCTCTATGGGAATAGTGGTGCGTTTGTTTAAAGTAGAAACCGCTCCCTCGACCTTGGGGACTGACTGCCATAAGTCCTTTCTGGGGTCGACCATAGGAAACAATTTTTTAAATATGGGGGGAGGGACGAAAGGAATACCGGGCCTTTCCCATTCTTTATTAACAATGTCCGCCACCCGCTTGGGTATAGGAAAAGCTTCTGGGAGCCCCGGCACCTCTAGGAACTTGTCCATTTTACATAGTTTCTCTGGGATGACCAAATTTTCACAATCATCCAGAGTGGATAATACCTCCTTGAGCAATATGCGGAGATGTTCCAATTTAAATTTAAAAGTAATCACATCAGATTCAGCCTGCTGAGAAATGTTCCCTAAATCAGTAATTTCTCCCTCAGACAAAACCTCCCTGGCCCCCTCAGATTGGGTTAGGGGCCCTTCAGAGATATTAATATCAGCGTCGTCATGCTCTTCAGTAACTAAAACAGAGCATCCACGCTTACGCTGACAAGGGTTCATTTTGGCTAAAATGTTTTTGACAGAATTATCCATTACAGCCGTTAATTGTTGCATAGTAAGGAGTATTGGCGCGCTAGATGTACTAGGGGCCTCCTGAGTGGGCAAGACTCGTGTAGACGAAGGAGGGAATGATGCAGTACCATGCTTACTCCCCTCACTTGAGGAATAATCTTGGGCATCATTGTCATTATCACATAAATCACATTTATTTAAATGAATAGGAATTCTGGCTTCCCCACATTCAGAACACAGTCTATCTGGTAGTTCAGACATGTTAAACAGGCATAAACTTGAAAAGAAAGTACAAAAAACGTTTTGAAATAAAACCGTTACTGTCACTTTAAATTTTAAACTGAACACACTTTATTACTGCAATTGCGAAAAAACATGAAGGAATTGTTCAAAATTCACCAAACTTTCACCACAGTGTCTTAAAGCCTTGAAAATATTGCACACCAATTTTGGAAGCTTTAACCCTTAAAATAACGGAACCGGAGCCGTTTTAAGCTTTAACCCCTTTACAGTCCCTGGTATCTGCTTTGCTGAGACCCAACCAAACCCAAAGGGGAATACGATACCAAATGACGCTTTCAGAAGTCCTTTATAAGTATCAGAGCTCCTCTCACATGCGACTGCATGCCATGCCTCTCAAAAACAAGTGCGCAACACCGGCGCGAAAATGAGACTCTGCCTATGCTTTGGGAAAGCCCCTAAAGAATAAGGTGTCTAAAACAGTGCCTGCCGATATTATTATATCAAAATACCCAGAATAAATGATTCCTCAAGGCTAAATAAGTGTTAATATCAATCGATTTAGCCCAAAAAAGGTCTACAGTCTAAATAAGCCCTTGTGAAGCCCTTATTTACAATCGTAATAAACATGGCTTACCGGATCCCATAGGGAAAATGACAGCTTCCAGCATTACATCGTCTTGTTAGAATGTGTCATACCTCAAGCAGCAAAGGACTGCAAACTGTTCCCCCAACTGAAGTTAATTGCTCTCAACAGTCCTGTGTGGAACAGCCATGGATTTTAGTTACGGTTGCTAAAATCATTTTCCTCATACAAACAGAATTCTTCATCTCTTTTCTGTTTCTGAGTAAATAGTACGTACCAGCACTATTTGAAAATAACAAACTCTTGATTGAATAATGAAAAACTACAGTTAAACACTAAAAAACTCTAAGCCATCTCCGTGGAGATGTTGCCTGTACAACGGCAAAGAGAATGACTGGGGTAGGCGGAGCCTAGGAGGGATCATGTGACCAGCTTTGCTGGGCTCTTTGCCATTTCCTGTTGGGGAAGAGAATATCCCACAAGTAAGGATGACGCCGTGGACCGGACACACCTATGTTGGAGAAATTAGATTATAAAAAAATGAAAAAAAAAAAAAAAAAATATATATATATATATATATATATATATATATATATATATATATATATATATATATAATATATATATATATATATAATAGCTGGTAGTCTAGCACTCCTTCCACTCTTGTGCAACCATAGCCCGGGTGCAATCCTCGGAGTGATAAACAAGTTAGCTATGTGTATGGAGGGCACTCACAGGACTTGTAGAATAAGTATATAATCTTTATTTTCCAAAACTAGTAGTACATCAAGCAATGTCGACGTTTCGGACCATTCTAGGCATAATAATAAAAGCATAATCAAAAATAAAACAGAAACCTCAAATAAACCCCAGTGACAACCCTCCACCATCAATGACAGCATTATACCACCGTCATACTGAACATTATATATTCCGCCCCCCAGCGGATATAACTTCATAATTTAAAAACCAGGGAAAAGGAACAAAGGCTAAAAAAGGAAAGAGGAAATGGAGAACAAAGTGCAAAGACAAACAAAAGATGAGAAGACATAGCAAGACATCACAGTGCCACAGGCTCTTAGGGTAATATACTCCCAGCATGGGGACCAGTGCAGGCAGAGAAAGATATTGATAATCGAAATGAGGCAGAAATGGTTATTCAGACAGGAATCACCAAAGAGTGTACTGTACAAGTTGGGACCTAGGTCACCAATCATATGGTAACAACCCCATTCACATATATGCATTCATTCACAGTAAGATAAAACATATCTGGACAGCATAATATGGCAAATCTTAACAGATAATATATTGCCACAATGTGAGGTATAGCAAATGGAAACGGATACTCTCAAACTAGATAAAATGATATTAATAATCCAGCTGGCAAATCACCCTGGAATCCACTGCAATGGTGGGGGTCTAACCACATAGCAAAGTATAATACTATCTAACAGCCCAGATACTTAATCTTAAAGTATCACAAATGAGACCTGCCGACTACCAGGCATACATTGTTTCAAAGGGTGTCACGCAGCAGTAACCACCAAATAGCGGAACAAATAAAACACTGGCGTAGCCATAGAGGGACATATGTGTATATAGGGAGTATCATGCAGCAACTATTTCATGCTACATATACACTAGATGCAGGCAGGAACACCATACCTAGGGACTAACATATCAAACAGCAGAGGTCCTTAGACCTGGGGTAAACGTATCAGAGCTATAGCCCGAGTGGAACAGGACCACTAGAAGCCAAACCTGCGTATCAGCCACTATCTGCACACCTGCAAAACAGAAAGTTAGAGTGCAGACTACCAAAACAACCAACGGAACTGTATTACGAGGCCCACCCAGCTACGTGGGTCAAAGGATGCACGGTGTGTCACTCGGTGAGCGAAATAGATAATCTAGCAACTTAAACATAAGAGCGGCTCAAGAATGCTTACCATCTTCAGTGCACGTAGCACACTGAAACACCGACGGCTCCCAGTATCTGGAAACGGGGATACCGGAGCCTGAAATACAGGGCGTTTAAGAGGGGAACTCCCCTCACAGCTGGCCAATCCTAAGTGTGCTGTCACACACACCCACCAAGAAAAACAGCTGATGCACATCAGGCTAAACAGACTGCAGCGGTCAGACGCCCGCATGCCACACGGCAGGGATCTAAACCAAAAGTGACTGCTCAACCTATTATATTAAGTACCACAGTGAAACTATATCCACAGATGCGAAAGCAGCTAAAGTGCAGTGCCATGTGTTTAGAACCGCACATTTACTCCTCATAGTGACCGAGCAAGCAATTTCCAATAAACTACAGAAACAATAATCCTGTCATGGAGGTAATGCTGGATACGACCAGCATAGCGCAATTGCACTCCATCAGAAACTCAGTTAAACAGTAGCACAACATACCATAGGGGCTACTCAGAAACAGGGATGTACAGTAGGACACAGAGGGTATACCCATGATCCCTCCGAGTAAGTTCAGGTTACAAACATTCCCTAATAAAACAGAATTTATGTTTACCTGATAAATTACTTTCTCCAACGGTGTGTCCGGTCCACGGCGTCATCCTTACTTGTGGGATATTCTCCTCCCCAACAGGAAATGGCAAAGAGCCCAGCAAAGCTGGTCACATGATCCCTCCTAGGCTCCGCCTACCCCAGTCATTCGACCGACGTTAAGGAGGAATATTTGCATAGGAGAAACCATATGATACCGTGGTGACTGTAGTTAAAGAAAATAAATCATCAGACCTGATTAAAAAAACCAGGGCGGGCCGTGGACCGGACACACCGTTGGAGAAAGTAATTTATCAGGTAAACATAAATTCTGTTTTCTCCAACATAGGTGTGTCCGGTCCACGGCGTCATCCTTACTTGTGGGAACCAATACCAAAGCTTTAGGACACGGATGAAGGGAGGGAGCAAATCAGGTCACCTAAATGGAAGGCACCACGGCTTGCAAAACCTTTCTCCCAAAAAATAGCCTCAGAAGAAGCAAAGTATCAAACTTGTAAAATTTGGTAAAAGTGTGCAGTGAAGACCAAGTCGCTGCCCTACATATCTGATCAACAGAAGCCTCGTTCTTGAAGGCCCATGTGGAAGCCACAGCCCTAGTGGAATGAGCTGTGATTCTTTCAGGAGGCTGCCGTCCGGCAGTCTCGTAAGCCAATCTGATGATGCTTTTAATCCAAAAAGAGAGAGAGGTAGAAGTTGCTTTTTGACCTCTCCTGTTACCAGAATAAACAACAAACAAGGAAGATGTTTGTCTAAAATCCTTTGTAGCATCTAAATAGAATTTTAGAGCGCGAACAACATCCAAATTGTGCAACAAACGTTCCTTCTTCGAAACTGGTTTCGGACCCAAAGAAGGCACGACTATCTCCTGGTTAATGTTTTTGTTAGAAACAACTTTTGGAAGAAAACCAGGTTTAGTACGTAAAACCACCTTATCTGCATGGAACACCAGATAAGGAGGAGAACACTGCAGAGCAGATAATTCTGAAACTCTTCTAGCGGAAGAAATTGCAGCCAAAAACAAAACTTTCCAAGATAATAACTTAATATCAACGGAATGTAAGGGTTCAAACGGAACCCCCTGAAGAACTGAAAGAACTAAGTTGAGACTCCAAGGAGGAGTCAAAGGTTTGTAAACAGGCTTGATTCTAACCAGAGCCTGAACAAAGGCTTGAACATCTGGCACAGCTGCCAGCTCTTTGTGAAGTAACACAGACAAGGCAGAAATCTGTCCCTTCAAGGAACTTGCAGATAATCCTTTCTCCAATCCTTCTTGAAGAAAGGATAGAATCCTAGGAATCTTTACCTTGTCCCAAGGGAATCCTTTAGATTCACACCAACAGATATATTTTTTCCATATTTTGTGGTAAATTTTTCTAGTTACAGGCTTTCTGGCCTGAACAAGAGTATCAATAACAGAATCTGAGAACCCTCGCTTTGATAAGATCAAGCGTTCAATCTCCAAGCAGTCAGCTGGAGTAGGACCAGATTCGGATGTTCGAACGGACCTTGAACAAGAAGGTCTCGTCTCAAAGGTAGCTTCCATGGTGAAGCCGATGACATATTCACCAGATCTGCCTACCAAGTCCTGCGTGGTTACGCAGGAGCTATCAAGATCACCTACGCCCTCTCCTGATTGATCCTGGCTACCAGCCTGGGGATGAGAGGAAACGGCGGGAATACATAAGCTAGGTTGAAGGTCCAAGGTGCTACTAGTGCATCTACTAGAGTCGCCTTGGGATCCCTGGATCTGGACCCGTAGCAAGGAACCTTGAAGTTCTGACGAGAGGCCATCAGATCCATGTCTGGAATGCCCCACAGTTGAGTGATTTGGGCAAAGATTTCCGGATGGAGTTCCCACACCCCCGGATGCAATGTCTGACGAATCAGAAAATCCGCTTCCCAAGTTTCCACTCCTGGGATGTGGATTGCAGACAGGTGGCAGGAGCGAGTCTCCGCCCATTGAATGATTTTGGTCACTTCTTCCATCGCCAGGGAACTCCTTGTTCCCCCCTGATGGTTGATGTACGCAACAGTCGTCATGTTGTCTGATTGAAACCGTATGAACTTGGCCCTCGCAAGCTGAGGCCAAGCCTTGAGAGCATTGAATATCGCTCTCAGTTCCAGAATATTTATCGGTAGAAGAGATTCTTCACGAGACCAAAGACCCTGAGCTTTCAGGGATCCCCAGACCGCGCCCCAGCCCATCAGACTGGCGTCGGTCGTGACAATGACCCACTCTGGTCTGCGGGAGGTCACCCCTAGCGACAGGTTGTCCAGGGACAGCCACCAACGGAGTGAGTCTCTGGTCCTCTGATTTACTTGTATCTTCGGAGACAAGTCTGTATAGTCCCCATTCCACTGACTGAGCATACACAATTGAAATGGTCTTAGATGAATGCGCGCAAAAGGAACTATGTCCATTGCCGCTACCATCAAACCTATCACTTCCATGCACTGTGCTATGGAAGGAAGAGGAACGGAAGGAAGTATCCGACAAGAGTTTAGAAGTTTTGTTTTTCTGGTCTCTGTCAGAAAAATCCTCATTTCTAAGGAGTCTATTATTGTTCCCAAGAAGGGAACTCTTGTCGACGGAGATAGAGAACTCTTTTCCACGTTCACTTACCATCCGTGAGATCTGAGAAAGGCCAGGACTATGTCCGTGTGAGCCTTTGCTTGAGGAAGGGACGACGCTTGAATCAGAATGTCGTCCAAGTAAGGTACTACAGCAATGCCCCTTGGTCTTAGCACCGCCAGAAGGGACCCTAGTACCTTTGTGAAAATCCTTGGAACAGTGGCTAATCCGAAAGGAAGCGCCACGAACTGGTAATGCTTGTCCAGGAATGCGAACCTTAGGAACCGATGATGTTCCTTGTGGACAGGAATATGTAGATACGCATCCTTTAAATCCACCGTGGTCAAGAATTGACCTTTCTGGATGGAAGGATTGTTCGAATGGTTTCCATTTTGGACGATGGAACCTTGAGAAACTGGTTTAGGATCTTGAGATCTAAGATTGGTCTGAACGTTCCCTCTTTTTTGGGAACTACGAACAGATTGGAGTAGAACCCCATCCCTCGTTCTTTTAATGGAACAGGATGAATCACTTCCAGAAGATAACCTTGGAAGACTATTTCTAGCGCCCAAGGATCCAGAACAACTCTTGCCCAAGCCTGAGTGAAGAGAGAGAGTCTGCCCCCCACCAAATCCGGTCCCGGATCGGGGGCCCGCATCTCATGCTGTCTTGGGAGCAGTGGCAGGTTTCTTGGCCTGCTTTCCTTTGTTCCAGCCTTGCCTTGGTCTCCAGGCTGGATTGGCTTGAGAAGTATTACCCTCCTGCTTAGAGGACGTAGCACTTGGGGCTGGTCCGTTTCTGCGAAAGGGACGAAAATTAGGTTCATTTTTGGCCTTGAAAGACCTATTCTGAGGAAGGGCGTGGCCCTTGCCCCCAGTGATATCAGAGATAAACTCTTTCAAGTCAGGGCCAAACAGTGTTTTCCCCTTGAAAGGAATGTCAAACAATTTGTTCTTGGAAGACGCATCCGCTGACCAAGATTTTAACCAAAGCGCTCTGCGCGCCACAATAGCAAACCCAGAATTTTTCGCCGCTAACCTAGCCAATTGCAAGGTGGCGTCTAGGGTGAAAGAATTAGCCAATTTAAGAGCACGAATTCTGTCCATAATCTCCTCATAAGAAGAAGAATTACTAATAATCGCCTTTTCTAGCTCATCGCACCAGAAACACGCGGCTGTAGTGACAGGGACAATGCATGCAATTGGTTGTAGAAGGTAACCTTGCTGAACAAACATCTTTTTTAGCAAACCTTCTAATTTTTTATCCATAGGATCTTGGAAAGCACAACTATCTTCTATGGGTATAGTGGTGCGCTTGTTTAGAGTAGAAACCGCCCCCTCGACCTTGGGGACTGTCTGCCATAAGTCCTTTCTGGGGTCGACTATAGGAAACAATTTTTAAATATGGGGGGAGGTACGAAAGGTACACCGGGCCTGTCCCATTCTTTATTAACAATGTACGCCACCCGCTTGAGTATAGGAAAAGCTTCGGGGGGCCCCGGGGCCTCTAGGAACTTGTCCATTTTACATAGTGTTTCTGGAATGACCAGATAATCACAATCATCCAAATTGGATAACACCTCCTTAAGCAGAGCGCGGAGATGTTCCAACTTAAATTTAAAAGTAATCACATCAGGTTCAGCTTGTTGAGAAATTTTTCCTGAATCTGAAATTTCTCCCTCAGACAAAACCTCCCTGGCCCCCTCAGACTGGTGTAGGGGCCCTTCAGAAACAATATCATCAGCGGCCTCATGCTCTTCAGTATTTTCTAAAACAGAGCAGTCGCGCTTTCGCTGATAAGTGGGCATATTGGCTAAAATGTTTTTGATAGAATTATCCATTACAGCCGTTAATTGTTGCATAGTAAGGAGTATTGGCGCGCTAGATGTACTAGGGGCCTCCTGTATGGGCAAAACTGGTGTAGACGAAAGAGGGGATGATGCAGTACCATGCTTACTCCCCTCACTTGAGGAATCATCTTGGGCATCATTTTTACTAAATTTATTATGACATAAATCACATCTATTTAAATGAGAAGGAACCTTGGCTTCCCCACAGTCAGAACACAATCTATCTGGTAGTTCAGACATGTTAAACAGGCATAAACTTGATAACAAAGCACAAAAAACGTTTTAAAATAAAACCGTTACTGTCACTTTAAATTTTAAACTGAACACACTTTATTACTGCAATTGCGAAAAAGTATGAAGGAATTGTTCAAAATTCACCAAAATTTCACCACAGTGTCTTAAAGCCTTAAAATTATTGCACACCAAATTTGGAAGCTTTAACCCTTAAAATAACGGAACCGGAGCCGTTTTTATATTTAACCCCTTTACAGTCCCTGGAATCTGCTTTGCTGAGACCCAACCAAGCCCAAAGGGGAATACGATACCAAATAATGCCTTCAGAAAGACTTTTCTATGTATCAGAGCTCCACACACATGCAGCTGCATGTCATGCTGTTCTCAAAAACAAGTGCGCCATACCGGCGCGAAAATGAGGCTCTGACTATGATTAGGGAAAGCCCCAATAGAATAAAGTGTCTAAAACAGTGCCTGCCGATATTATTTTACAAAAAATACCCAGATTAAATGATTCCTCAAGGCTAAATATGTGTAAATATGATCGATTTAGCCCAGAAAATGTCTACAGTCTTAATAAGCCCTTGTGAAGCCCTTATTTACTGTGTGAATAAAAATGGCTTACCGGATCCCATAGGGAAAATGACAGCTTCCAGCATTACATCGTCTTGTTAGAATGTGTCATACCTCAAGCAGCAAAAGACTGCTCACTGTTCCCCCAACTGAAGTTAATTCCTCTCAACAGTCCTGTGTGGAACAGCCATGGATTTTAGTAACGGTTGCTAAAATCATTTTCCTCATACAAACAGAAATCTTCATCTCTTTTCTGTTTCAGAGTAAATAGTACATACCAGCACTATTTTAAAATAACAAACTCTTGATTGAATAATAAAAACTACAGTTAAACACTAAAAAACTCTAAGCCATCTCCGTGGAGATGTTGCCTGTACAACGGCAAAGAGAATGACTGGGGTAGGCGGAGCCTAGGAGGGATCATGTGACCAGCTTTGCTGGGCTCTTTGCCATTTCCTGTTGGGGAGGAGAATATCCCACAAGTAAGGATGACGCCGTGGACCGGACACACCTATGTTGGAGAAATGAGAATTATGCTATCACATCATATATGGCCTACCATGCCAAAGACTCACAGGGGCGAAAGACTAGTAACACAAGGCAATGCTCCTAAAGTAAGTGGGGACATATCCCCAAGGCCCCAGGAAATCGGGGCTCCAAATAGGGTACATTTAACGTCCACAAACACCAACGCATGACCATGCGTCAAAGATCCCCCTGGTCCCACAGCGTTACTATATCACCAAAGGCAAGAGATTAAGGGCCCTACATAGGAAAGAAGATGTTGACAGAAGAGTATAAATGCATAAAACAGATTCAAGACAAATGCATGAACATGAGGTAAAAAAAATAGGGCATAGTCAATGCTGGCATTTAGCCCATTGGGTGCCAGAGTGTTCAATCTATGTATCCACGTATCTTCAGCAGTTCCACATTCCTGTCACCTCCCCGTTTAAGGGGGGCAACTCTATCAATCAGCATAGCTCTAAGTGCTGAGATAGGATGTCTTGACTCCAGAAAGTGTCTCGCTACGGGCTGATCCAAGTGTCCATCTTTAAGGGCTGCCCTGATGGAGCTCTTATGATTAGCCAGCCTCTCCCGGAATGAGGTGGTAGTCTTGCCAATATAGTACAGGCCACATGGGCAAGAAAGAAAGTAAATTACGTGATCAGAAGTGCAAGTTAGACGGTGTCTAATCCAGTAATTCTTAGTGGTGGCCGGGTGATGAAATTTCTCCCCAGTCAGGAGGGTACTGCAGGTCACGCAGCTGCCACATTTGTAGCATCCATTCTTGGTGGTGTGGAGCCAGGTTTTCTCCTTGTGCCATGAGTCTGTTTTCATTAACAAAGATCTCAGGCTGCGGCTACTCTTGTGGACTATCCTCGGTGGTCGTTTGTCCTTAAATGCTAATGTTCTATCACCACTAATCAGCGGCCAGTTTTTCTTAATAACCTCACATACTTTGGTAGTTGCTGGGGTATAATCAGTCACAAAGTTTATTTGACATTCAACACTGGTGTTAATTGGTTTGGATTTCCTCAGCATAATGGTGCTTTGTTCATATTTTAATACCTCATCCAAAGTGTTCTGTAACATGGACGAACTGTAGCCCCTCTTGAGGAATTTCATTCTCATTTCCTCCAGTTGGCTTATCATCTTACTGTGCTCCGAGTTGTTGCGCATAACTCGCAAGAATTGGGATTTGATAATGCCCTTCTTCAGCGGTAGTGGATGGAAACTGTCAAATTGAAGTGGAGTGTTCCTGTCAGTGGGCTTCAAGTATAACGTAGTTTTTAATAGGCATTCCTACGCCTCATCAGACTTAGAAATGCATAGGTCAAGGAAATGGATAGTCTCCGAGCTGACTTCACTCTTGAACTTGACAGCACTCTCTGAAGTGTTAAGGATGTTGATCCAAATTTCAAGCTCACTGGCTGATCCCCCCCAGATCACAAAGAGGTCGTCTTGTCTTGAAGAAGGCCCTAGAATGGGCAGAAACGTCAACATTGCTTGATGTACTACTAGTTTTGGAAAATAAATATTATATACTTTTACTTATTCTACAAGTCCTGTGAGTGCCCTCCATACACATAGCTAACTTTTATATATATATATATATATATATATATATATATATATATATATATATATATATATATATATATATATATATGTGTGTGTGTGTGTGTGTGTTTATGAGTGGATACACACACACACATATATATATATATATGTGTGTGTGTGTGTGTGTATCCACTCATAAACACACACACACATATATATATATATATATATATATATTCTTCAATGGATAACAATATTATATTACAATATCAAGTATGTTGCAGCAGTTTTGATGGGGGAAAAAATACATAAAATTCCCCACCCCACAATAATGTCAACATAAGCATTATATATGCTACAGCTTGTTGTACATGAGCTGGAAATAATCTTACAAATTGTGTCTCATTGACAAAAATAAAAAAATTAAAATGTCTGCTTGGATATATAACGCAAAATCCAGGGGGTATTTGCCCCTTCTTGTTGTCTCTCCTGACACCCACTGTAACATATGAAATATAAATGTACACAAGTTTCCCCCCTATACCTTGGATGAGCAGTTCTCACAAAAATATGATGCTTGCTTCAAACTTAACAAGCTAATTTTCTTGTAAATATCCAAAGTTCAATTTACACAGCAAAAAGGCAGGACATATGTTTAGGTGGTAAACAAAATCCTGTCTTAGTGCTTGCATTACAAAGGTACATGTGTTACTTTATTACCAAACTAACGGCTAGATTTAGAGTTTTGTCAGTAAAGACCCGCGTAGCTAACGCTGCTTTTTTTCCCAGCGCACCCTTAAGACAACACTGGTATTTAGAGTTGTCTGAGGGGCTGCGTTAGGCTCAGAAAAGGGAGCGCTGAGCTTAATTTAGCTCCACTTCAACCCTCAATACCAGCGTTGCTTACGGTAGCGGTAAGCTGGAAAAACGTGCTCGTGAACGATATCCCCATATGAAACAATGGGGCAGTTTGGGCTGAAAAAAAACCTAACACCTGCAAAAAAGCAGCGTTCAGCTCCTAACGCAGCCCCATTGTTTCCTATGGGGAAACACTCTCTAAGTCTACACGTAACACCCTAACATGAACCCCGAGTCTAAACACCCCTAACCTTACATTTATTAACCCCTAATCTGCCGCCCCCGCTATCGCTGACACCTGCATTTTATTATTAACCCCTAATCTGCCGCTCCGTACACCGCTGCAACCTAACGCTCCCTATGAACCCCTAATCTGCTGCCCCCAACATCGCCGACCCCTATATTATATTTATTAACCCCTAATCTGCCGCCCCCAACGTCGCCGCCACATTATCTACACTTATTAACCCCTAATCTGCCGAAAGGACCTCGCCGCCACTATAATAAATGTATTAACCCCTAAACCACCGCACTCCCGCCTCGCAAACACTAGAATAAATAGGATTAACCCCTAATCTGCCCTCCCTAACATCGCCGCCACCTACCTACAATTATTAACCCCTAATCTGCCAACCTGACCTCGCCGCTACTATAATAAAATTATTAACCCCTAAACCTAACTCTAACCCTAACACCCCCCTAACATAAATATATGTCCCCTAATAATAATATATACCCCCCTAATAAAATAAAAAAGCGCCCTACCCTATTCTACACTACCAAAGTAATCAGCTCTTTTACCAGCCCTTAAAAGGGCTTTTTGCGGGGCATTGCCCCAAAGTAATCAGCTCTTTTACCTGAAAAGAAAAATACAATACCCCCCCTAACATTACAACCCACCACCCCACATACTCTAACCCACCCAAACCCCCCTTAAAAAAAAAACCTATCGCTAGCCCCCTGAAGATCATCCTACCTTGAGTCATCTTCACCCAGCCGAGCCGAATTCTTCCTCCAAGGTGCAAAGAGGAGGTCCTTCATCCGGTAGAAGTCTTCATCCAAGCAGGGCAAGAAGAGGTCTTCCATCCGGTAGAAGTGTTCATCCAGGCGGCGTCTTCAATCTTCATCCATCCGGAGCAGAGCGGAGCCATCTTCAAAGGAGCCGACGAGGAGCCATACTCTTCAACCGACGGCTGAACGACGAATGAAGGATCCTTTAAGGGACGTCATCCAAGATGGCGTCCCTTGAATTCCGATTGGCTGATAGGATTCTATCAGCCAATCGGAATTAAGGTAGAAAAAATCTGATTGGCTGATGCAATCAGCCAATCAGATTGAAGTTCAATCCGATTGGCTGATCCAATCAGCCAATCATATTGAGCTTGCATTCTATTGGCTGTTCCGCAAAAAATGCCCCGCAAAAAGCCCTTTTAAGGGCTGGTAAAAGAGCTGATTACTTTGGTAGTTTAGAATAGGGTAGGGCATTTTTTTATTTTGCAATCAGCCAATCAGATTGAAGTTCAATCCGATTGGCTGATCCAATCAGCCAATCATATTGAGCTCGCATTCTATTGGCTGTTCCGCAAAAAATGCCCGGCAAAAAGCTCTTTTAAGGGCTGGTAAAAGAGCTGATTACTTTGGTAGTTTAGAATAGGGTAGGGCATTTTTTTATTTTGGGGGGCTTTTTTAGATTAGGTGTAATTAGTTTAAACTTCTTGTAATTCTTTTTTTTTTGTAATTTAGTGTTTGTTTGTTTTTTATTATAGAATAGTTTATTTTATTGTATTGTATTTTAAGTTAGCTAATTGTAGTTCATTTATTAAATTAATTTAATGATAGTGTAGTGTTAGGGGTATTTGTAACTTAGGTTAGGATTTATTTTACAGGTAATTTTGTAGTTATTTTAACTAGGTAGCTATTAAATAGTTATTAACTATTTAATAGCTATTGTACCTAGTTAAAATAAATACAAAGTTGCCTGTAAAATAAATATAAATCCTAAAATAGCTACAATGTAATTATTAATTATATTGTAGCTATATTAGGGTTTATTTTCTAGCTAAGTATTTAGTTTTAAATATGATTATTTTATTTAATTTTAGGAATATTATTTTGTTTAATTTAAATTATATTTATGTTAGGGGGGTGTTAGGATTAGAGTTAGGTTTAGGGGTTAATAATTTAGTAGCGGCGAGGTCCGGTCGGCAGATTAGGGGTTAATAATTGTAGGTAGGTGGCGGCGATGTTAGGGAGGGCAGATTAGGGGTTAATACTATTTATTATAGTGTTTGCGAGGTGGGAGTGCGGCAGTTTAGGGTTTAATACATTTATTATAGTGGCGGCGAGGTCCAGTCGGCAGATTAGGGGTTAATAATTGTAGTTAGGTAGCAGCGACGTGGGGGGGGGGGGCAGATTAGGGGGTAATAAATATAATATAGGGGTCGGCGATGTTAGGGGCAGCAGATTAGGGGTTCATAGCTATAATGTAGGTGGCGGCGGTGTCTGGTCGGCAGATTAGGGTTACATAGGTAGTTTATGGGTGTTAGTGTACTTTGTAGCACAGTAGTTAAGAGCTTTATATTCCGGTGTTAGCCCATAAAGCTCTTAACTACTGACTTTTTTTTGCGGCTGGAGTCTTGTCTTCTTCCAAGACTCCAAATACAGGCGTTATATATATATATCTGTCAGCATATTTAACCATTTTAAATGTTTTGATACAATTCTTTATCTACCACTACACTTGTATATACTAAACATATTAGAAATTAAAGTGAAAGTCAATCCTAGCGTTTGTGAAACGCTAGGATTCACTATTGAAACAAATAAAGGGGACTTCCATTCATGAAGTATAAAATACTTCATGTAGAAAGCTCCTTTATTTGTTTCAAGTGATCTCCGTTCTTAGCTGCTCAGGCATATCGCTGTTTGGCTTGAGGTGACGTTTTCACCTCTTAGCCAATAGCCGTGTGGTAAATCCTTCTTGGCGCTCCGGATTTACAGCACGGCTATTGGAAAACGTCACCAGCCATGTTTGTGAGAGTTCCTGTGTATTACCTGGCTGTCTGACGTCCTTCCTGGTTCCTGATCCCTGGCTTGTTCCTGACTCTGCTGTTTTCCTTGTTCATGATTCCGGCTCGTCTGACTATTCGCTTTGGCTCCTGACTCGGCTCGTCTGACTACCAGCTCTGGTTTTGACACCTGGCTTGTTATTTGACTTGTGGACTTTTTATTATTTTTGCTATTAATAAAGGTGTGATTATTTTTGCACTTCTCGTCTCAGTCTGATTCCTGGCACCCTGACATTACGCAAAGGCCATGAATCCTGATGGTGCTAATAATCCACCTTTACCTGCCATCATTTCCAGGATGGATGAACAGGATCACCGCTTGGATCAATTTGCACTAGCCCTGCAAACCCTGCTGACTCGCACTGCACATTTGGACCAAAGTGTCCCACAAGTTATGGCTGCTCCTGTTTCCGCTGCTGCACCTAGTCCTACCAGGAGCATGTCAGGTTCTGCACCTCTACCTCAGCGATATGGAGGCGATCCTATTCAGTGCAGAGGGTTTTTGAACCAGGTGGGCATTTACTTTGAGATGTTACCTTAGGCGTTTCCCTCTGACAGAGCTAAGGTGGTATTTCTCATCTCGTTACTCTCTGACACAGCTCTTGCCTGGGCTAATCCCTTGTGGGAGACTAATAAACCTATGATTTTCATTTCTCTATTAAACCAGGTTTCTTCAAGTGTGGGAGTAGAAGATGCAAATCCTGCTCCTATGCCTCTTTTGGTACCAGTTTTGTGTCTACAAAGAATAAAAAGAATTTTGAGATTCGGGAGCATATGACTTGCAACTCTTGTTATGTCATATATCTTTTGACCTGCAGGGGGTGTTTGAGGCAGTACATAGGACAAACGACATGGGCTCTTAAAGGGACAGTCTAGGCCAAAATAAACTTTCATGATTCAGATAGGGCATGTAATTTTAAACAATTTTCCTATTTACTTTTATCACCAATTTTGCTTTGTTCTCTTGGTATTCTTAGTTGAAAGCTTAACCTAGGAGGTTCATTTGCTAATTTCTTAGACCTTGAAGCCCACCTCTTTCAGATTGCATTTTAACAGTTTTTCACCACTAGAGGGTAGTTCACGTATTTCATATAGATAACACTGTGCTCGTGCACGAGAAGTTATCTGGGAGCAGGCACTGATTGGCTAGACTGCAAGTCTGTCAGCAGAACTGAAAAAGGGGCAGTTTGCAGAGGCTTAGATACAAGATAATCACAGAGGTTAAAAGTATATAATTATAACTGTGTTGGTTATGCAAAACTGGGAAATGGGTAATAAAGGATTATCTATCTTTTAAAACAATAACAATTCTGGTGTAGACTGTCCCTTTAAGGATCGTTTTCTGGAACACTAACATTCAATTGAAGATCCTGAGTCCACTACTCCCATCTCCCTGCATTTCAAAAAACAACATAATTCTGACAGTTCCCTGCTGACATTCCAAGCGATCCAACTGATTCCAAGGCACCCAAGAGGAGGGAATAGAGGAACTGTCCTCAGTGAAAGAGAAGTTTATTGGATTTTCCAGTTGGATACTAGAGTGCCAGCAGGATTAAATTCAGATTGGGATGTAAAATTATATCTAGATCAGTAGTTATTTTGATATCCTGTCACTTTAAATATTTTCAACACTTTGCTTAACTTTGTTTTATTTTATTTTTTAAATTGTTTAATTTTTTATTTTCATTGCACTAATATGAATATATGTGAAAAGACAAGAAGAACATTGCTATGATAGTCTATATTCATGTTTATAACTATACATTATTAGTGGCTTTTTTTGTTATCCCATTTACTTTGCCCATCATATCCTGCTTTTAAGAGATATGTTTATTTTTGGTTGGTTAGCCAATTACTGGGAGTGTCCAGCCTGAGTGTTTAAAAGCAATGTATTATGGGTACAAAGTATGGTCACTGAGGGAAAATATGCTTTGACATACTAGGAAACGCGTCTGGCCAGTTCTTTCTGACTAATGCTGCCTGTCTTATGCTGCATTTGCCTTTTTACCTGTTGCATTCTGATTCCTTATGGATTTTGAAGTTATGAACTATTGAAATAAAAACAGGTATTTATATGCTCGGATTTGTCCTGTCTTTCAACTTTACTGGGTGCGCTGAATGTTGCTGTTTACTAATTGTTTGAGCGATGATGGAACGCTCTCTTCTCCGCACCAGAACAGCTGATTGAGTGTGAGCACGTCACGGATACGTCAAGGGGGGGGTGTCTGACTACGTGAAGCTCACTGCAGGATTTTGAAAATTGCACACAGCATGTGTTTGAGCGCTTCCCGATTGTTGTATTCATTTTATGATTTCAAATTACCCTGAATTTGTGGCCTCCTTTCGAAGGGTATTTGATGTTCCAGCTCGCTCATCCTCTGCTGCTAAATGACTCATTTCCATTCAGCAAGGTACAAGATCTGTTGCTCAATATGCTATTGAGTTCTGTACGCTTGCCGCAGAGGTTGGTTGGAACAATGAAGCCCTTGTTGCCGCCTTCTTTCATGGGCTCTCTGATGCGATTAAAGACGAAGTTGCTGCCAGAGATTTACCAGAGGATCTCGAGGCATTGGTGTCATTTTTGATCCCAATTGACAACAGACTCAGAGAGAGGCCCTCTTTCAAGGATCCTCCTGTTTCGTTGTCTCCTACGTATTCGTTCCCACCCATGCCTCCTCCTCTCCTCCCATGTCTCCTGGTCCCGAGTCACCAGGTACTGCTGAGCCGATGCAGTTGGGATTCACGCATCTCTCCGCGGTGGAGAAGGCCTTTAGGAGGAGGGAGGGGCTCTGCTTCTATTGTGGGTTACAGGGCCACCTTTTGAAGTCTTGTCCTACAGGGCCGGAAAACGCTCACACCTAAAGTCCTGTCGGGGGCAGACCTTGGGTGGTTTATCCTCGTCCACAGAACCACTTAAGGAGAAACCTTTGGTCACGGCTGTCCTTTCCTGGGTGGACTCCTCCATAGTCACCCAGGCTCTTGTTGACTCCGGTGCTGCGGGCTATTTCATTGACAGTGCTTTTGTATCAAAGCACTCCATTCCTGTTTTGCCTTGGTCCGTTCTGCTTGCTATTGAGGCCATTGATGGCAGGCCCCTTCAGCCCGCACTCGTTACTCACGAAACTGCTCCGTTGTCCATAGCTGTTGGGGCTCTCCATTTTGAAACCCTCCAGTTCCCAGTGATAAACTCTCCATATTTTACGGTTGTTCTGGGTTATCCTTGGCTCCAAAAGCACAATCCCAGTCTCGACTGGTGCAGGTCCGAAATTTTGTCGTGGTCCCCGCAATGTATTTCCACTTGTCTTCGGAAACCAGTTAAAAGTCTTGTGCACTTCTTCGGTATCTCAATTGCCAGAGGAGTACCAAGAGTTTCTAGACGTTTTTGACAAGGTGCGTGCCGGTACGTTGCCTCCTTACCAGTCTTACGATTGTGCCATAGACCTGCAACCTGGAGCCATTCCTCCTCGGGGCCAGGTTTATCCTCTGTCTGTTACAGAGAATTTTGCTATGGAGGAGTATGTTGCCGATGCTCTGTCGCGGGGCGAATCATCCGCAAATCCTGCTCTCCTGCAGGGGCTGGCTTCTTCTTCGTGAAGAAAAAGGGTGGTGAGTTAAGACCATGCATCGATTATAGGGGTCTTAATCGTCTTACCATTAAGAATGCTTACCCTATTCCGCTCATTACGGAACTCTTTGACCGCCTCAAGGGAGCTACGGTCTTTACTAAACTTGATTTGAGAGGAGCGTACAATCTCGTTAGGATTAAGGAGGGTCACGAATGGAAAACAGCATTTAACACCAGGAGCGGTCATTAAGAGTATCTTGTAATGCCCTTTGGCCTATGTAATGCTCCTGCTGTTTTCCAGGAATTTATTAATGATGTCCTACGAGATATGTAGCAACAGTGTGTTGTGGTGTACTTGGACGACATCCTCATACACTCACCCACACTTGAGGCTCATCGTTCTGATGTTACACGGGTTCTTCAGAGACTACGTGAGAACGACCTGTTTTGAAAACTTGAGAAATGTGAGCTCCATCAGACTCAAGTAACCTTCCTAGGTTATGTTATCTCTGTTGCAGGGTTCTCCATGGATCCTGACAAGTTATCTGCAGTTCTGCGTGGGCCTCGCCCAGTTGGTCTTCGGTCTATTCAACGTTTTTTGGGGTTCGTCAATTACTATAGAAAGTTTATTAAAAACTTTTCTTCCTTGGTCAAACCTATCACAGACATGACCCGTAAAGAGAATGATCCACTCCATTGGTCACCTACTGCCATTAAGGCCTTTGATAGTCTTAAGACTGCCTTTGCTGCCGCTCCAGTTCTGGCTCATCCTAACTCTGTCCTGCCTTTCGTTCTTGAGGTCGATGCATCTGAGACTGGAGTAGGTGCCCTCTTGTTTCAGCGTCCTACGCCTGAAGGTTCCTTGCATCCATGTGGTTTCTTCTCTAAGAAATTGTCTCCAGTGGAGTGAAATTATGAAATTGGCGACAGGAAATTACTGGCAATAATTGTGGCACTCAAGGAATGGAGGCATCTTCTAGAGGGTACTAGCGTGCCAGTGCTCATTCTTACTGACCACAAGAATTTAACTTATCTATCTGAAGCAAAACGTTTGTCGCCCGACAGGCCAGATGGGCGATATTTTTGTCTCGGTTTAATTATGTGGTCTCCTACCTGCCTGGAAGTAAGAATGTTAGGGCTGATGCCCTCTCTCAACAATTTTCGCCTCTTTCCAAGGAGGAGTACCTACTCCTGTTATACCTCCTGACCATATTCTAGCTACCATACGTACTAATTTGACTTCTCCCTTGGGGGAGGAGATCCTGGCTGCACAAACCAATGCACCTCCTGAGAAACCTAGTGGTAAGTGTTTTGTTCCTGAGAATCTTCAAACTAAACTTTTGCACACTTACCACTATCCTAAAGCCGCAGGTCACCCAGGCAAGAACCAAATGATTTGGTCTGTCACTCGACAATTCTGGTGGCCAGGTCTTCGTTCTGATGTTGCTGCGTATGTTGCCTCCTGCTCAGTTTGTGCACAGAATAAGACTCCTCTGCGTCTTCCTGTGGGTCTTCTTCAACCTATTGCTAATGTTGAGCGTCCTTGGACACATCTTTCCATGGACTTCATTGTCGAGCTCCCTGTTTCCAATGGCAATACTGTTATCCTTATGGTGGTTGACCATTTTTCTAAAATGTCACATTGCATTCCCTTGATGAAGTTGCCTACCGCTCAGGAGCTTGCTTCAATTTTTGCACAGGAGGTCTTCTGTTTACATGGGTTACCCAAGGAGATAGTGTCAGACCGGGGTAGCCAGTTTGTCTCCAGATTTTTGTGTTCCTTTTGTGCTCAAATGGGGATCCAGCTTTCCTTCTCCTCGGCATATCACCCTCAATCCAATGGGGCTGCGGAACTGTCTAATCAAGCTCTGGAACAGTTCTTCTGTTGCGGTCTCAGATCACCACAATAATTGGTCTGAACTGTTACCTTAGGCAGAATTTGCTCGTAATAGTGCTATTAATGCTTTCTCCAAGTTATCCCTGTTCATGGCGAATTATGGGTTTCAACCATCCTTGTTGCCCGATTCATTCATGTCTCAGGGTATTCCGGCTTTGGAGGAGCATCTCCGGCAACTCCGTTCCACGTGGTGCAGATTCAGGATTGCCTTCATTGTTCTATGCAGCGCCAAAAGTTCCAGGATGATCGTAGGCATCTGCCCGCACCTTCCTACCAGGTTGGTGAAAGTTTGGCTGTCCTCCCGCAACTTGAACCTTCGTGTGCCTTCCAATAAACTGGCTCCCCATTATGTTGGTCCTTTTCGAATACTCTGACGGGTCAATCCTGTGGCCTACGCTCTTGACCTTCTTCCTGCAATGCGCATCTCCAATGTTTTTCATGTCTCCCTCTTGAAACCATTGGTTTGTAATCTGTTTACCACTGTGTTGCCTCGTCCCCATCCAATCTTTGTTGACAACCATGAGGAGTATGAGGTCAGCAGCATTATTGACTCTCGTATGTCCAGGGGCCGTGTACAGTATTTGGTTCACTGGAGGGGCTACGGTCCGGAGGAGCATTCTTGGGTTACCTCCTCTGATGTTCATGCTCCCGCCCTTCTCTGTGCCTTTCATGCCCGTTTCCCCAATAAGCCTTTTGTCCTCCAGTGGGGGAGGGGTCGTTGAGGGGAGGGTGCTGTCAGGGTTTTTTCCCTGTTTGTTTTGCCATGTGCTGCTGGCAGTCATTTTACTCACCTCTCTTGCTTACTATGGTGCATTGTGGGGGATGCTGCTCATTTCCTGCACTTCCTTTTATGGCCAGACTGGTGTGCATCATCTGTGTGACAGGATGCAGTCTCAGAATTGTGATGTCATCACTTATTATTTAAAGGGCCTCTGTTCAGTATGCTTTGCCTTTGCGTTGTCTCAGACCTGTTTGTGAGAGTTCCTGTGTATTACCTGGCTGTCTGATGTCCTTCCTGGTTCCTGATCCCTGGCTTGTTCCTGACTCTGCTGTTTTCCTTGTTCCTCAGTCCAGCTTGTCTGACTATTCGCTTTGGCTCCTGACTCGGCTCGTCTGACTACCAGCTCTAGTTTTGACTCCTGGCTTGTTATTTGACTTGTGGACTTTTTATTATTTTTTATTATTAAAGGGACACTGAACACAATTTTTTTTCTTTTGTGATTCAGATAGAGCATGAAATTTTAAGTAACTTTCTAATTTACTCCTATTACAAAATTTTCTTCATTCTCTTGGTATCTTTATTTGAAATGCAAGAATGTAAGTTTAGATGCCGGCCCATTTTGGTGAACAACCTGGGTTGTTCTTGCTGATTGGTGGATAAATTGCATCCACCAATAAAAAAGTGCTATCCAGAGTCCTGAACGAAAAAAAAAGCTTAGATGCCTTCTTTTTCAAATAAAGATAGCAAAAAAAAAGAAAAACAGAATTTATGCTTACCTGATAAATTACTTTCTCCAACGGTGTGTCCGGTCCACGGCGTCATCCTTACTTGTGGGATATCTCTTCCCCAACAGGAAATGGCAAAGAGTCCCAGCAAAGCTGGCCATATAGTCCCTCCTAGGCTCCGCCCACCCCAGTCATTCGACCGACGGACAGGAGGAAATATATATAGGAGAAACCATATGGTACCGTGGTGACTGTAGTTAGAGAAAATAATTCATCAGACCTGATTAAAAAACCAGGGCGGGCCATGGACCGGACACACCGTTGGAGAAAGTAATTTATCAGGTAAGCATAAATTCTGTTTTCTCCAAAATTGGTGTGTCCGGTCCATGGCGTCATCCTTACTTGTGGGAACCAATACCAAAGCTTTAGGACACGGATGAAGGGAGGGAGCAAATCAGGTTACCTAAACGGAAGGCACCACAGCTTGCAAAACCTTTCTCCCAAAAATAGCCTCCGAAGAAGCAAAAGTATCAAATTTGTAAAATTTGGCAAAAGTGTGCAGTGAAGACCAAGTCGCTGCCTTACATATCTGGTCAACAGAAGCCTCGTTCTTGAAGGCCCATGTGGAAGCCACAGCCCTAGTGGAGTGAGCTGTGATTCTTTCAGGAGGCTGCCGTCCGGCAGTCTCATAAGCCAATCGGATGATGCTTTTAAGCCAAAAGGAAAGAGAGGTAGAAGTCGCTTTTTGACCTCTCCTTTTACCAGAATAAACAACAAACAAGGAAGAAGTTTGTCTGAAATCTTTTGTAGCCTCTAAATAGAATTTTAGAGCACGGACTACGTCCAAATTGTGTAACAAACGTTCCTTCTTTGAAACTGGATTCGGACATAAAGAAGGTACAACTATCTCCTGGTTAATATTTTTGTTAGAAACAACCTTAGGAAGAAAACCAGGCTTAGTACGCAAAACCACCTTATCTGCATGGAACACCAGATAGGGCGGAGAACACTGCAGAGCAGATAACTCTGAAACTCTTCTAGCAGAAGAAATTGCAACCAAAAACAAAACTTTCCAAGATAGTAACTTAATATCTATGGAATGTAAAAGTTCAAACGGAACCCCTTGAAGAACTGAAAGAACTAGATTTAGACTCCAGGGAGGAGTCAAAGGTCTGTAAACAGGCTTGATCCTAACCAGAGCCTGAACAAATGCTTGAACATCTGGCACAGCTGCCAGTCTTTTGTGTAGTAAGACAGATAAAGCAGAGATCTGTCCCTTTAGAGAACTTGCAGATAATCCTTTCTCCAAACCTTCTTGTAGAAAGGAGAGAATCTTAGGAATTTTTATCTTATTCCATGGGAATCCTTTGGATTCACACCAACAGATATATCTTTTCCATATTTTATGGTAAATCTTTCTAGTTACCGGTTTTCTGGCCTGAACCAGAGTATCTATCACAGAATCTGAAAACCCACGCTTCAATAGAATCAAGCGTTCAATCTCCAAGCCGACAGCTGGAGGGAGACCAGATTTGGATGTTCGAATGGACCCTGAACAAGAAGGTCCTGTCTCAAAGGTAGCTTCCATGGTGGAACCGATGACATATTCACCAGGTCTGCATACCAAGTCCTGCGTGGCCACGCAGGAGCTATCAAGATCACCGAGGCCCTCTCCTGATTGATCCTAGCTACCAGCCTGGGAATGAGAGGAAACGGTGGAAATACATAAGCTAGGTTGAAGGTCCAAGGTGCTACTAGTGCATCTACTAGAGTCGCCTTGGGATCCCTGGATCTTGACCCGTAGCAAGGAACCTTGAAGTTCTGACGAGACGCCATCAGATCCATGTCTGGAATGCCCCATAATTGAGTTATTTGGGCAAAGATCTCCGGATGGAGTTCCCACTCCCCCGGATGGAATGTCTGATGACTCAGAAAATCCGCCTCCCAGTTTTCCACACCTGGGATGTGGATCGCAGACAGGTGGCAGGAGTGATCCTCCGCCCATTGAATTATTTTGGTCACTTCTTTCATCGCCAGGGAACTCCTTGTTCCCCCCTGATGATTGATATATGCAACGGTCGTCATGTTGTCTGATTGGAACCTTATGAATCTGGCCTTTGCTAGTTGAGGCCAAGCCCTGAGAGCATTGAATATCGCTCTCAGTTCCAGAATGTTTATCGGGAGAAGAGACTCTTCCCGAGACCATAGACCCTGAGCTTTCAGGGATTCCCAGACCGCGCCCCAGCCCACTAGACTGGCGTCGGTCGTGACAATGACCCACTCTGGTCTGCGGAAGCTCATTCCCTGGGACAGATGGTCCAGGGTCAGCCACCAACGGAGTGAATCTCTGGTCTTCTGATCTACTTGAATCATTGGAGACAAGTCTGTATAGTCCCCATTCCACTGTTTGAGCATGCACAGTTGTAATGGTCTTAGATGAATTCGTGCAAAAGGAACTATGTCCATTGCTGCAACCATCAACCCTACTACTTCCATGCACTGCGCTATGGAAGGACGAGGAACAGAATGAAGAACTTGACAAGAGCTTAGAAGTTTTGACTTTCTGACCTCTGTCAGAAAAATCCTCATTTCTAAGGAATCTATTATTGTTCCCAAGAAGGGAACTCTTGTCGACGGAGACAGAGAACTTTTTTCTATGTTCACCTTCCATCCGTGTGATCTGAGAAAGGCCAGAACGATGTCTGTATGAGCCTTTGCTTTTGACAGGGACAACGTTTGTATTAGAATGTCGTCCAAGTAAGGTACTACTGCAATGCCCCTCGGTCTTAGAACCGCTAGAAGGGACCCTAGTACCTTTGTGAAAATCCTTGGAGCAGTGGCTAACCCGAATGGGAGGGCCACAAACTGGTAATGCTTGTCCAGAAAAGCGAACCTTAGGAACTGATGATGTTCTTTGTGGATAGGAATATGTAGGTACGCATCCTTTAGATCCACGGTAGTCATAAATTGACTTTCCTGGATAGTGGGTAGAATCGTTCGAATGGTTTCCATCTTGAACGATGGTACCCTGAGAAATTTGTTTAGGATCTTCAAATCCAAAATTGGTCTGAAAGTTCCCTCTTTTTTGGGAACTACGAACAGATTGGAATAAAATCCCATTCCTTGTTCCTTTATTAGAACTGGGTGTATCACTCCCATCTTTAACAGGTCTTCTACACAATGTAAGAATGCCTGTCTCTTTATTTGGTTTGAGGATAAGTGAGACATGTGGAACCTTCCCCTTGGGGGTAGTTCCCTGAATTCCAGGAAATAACCCTGAGAAACTATTTCTAGCGCCCAGGGATCCTGAACATCTCTTGCCCAAGCCTGAGCAAAGAGAGAGAGTCTGCCCCCCACTAGATCCGGTCCCGGATCGGGGGCTACTCCTTCATGCTGTTTTGTTAGCAGCGGCAGGCTTCTTGGCCTGCTTACCCTTGTTCCAGCCTTGCATCGGTTTCCAGGCTGGTTTGGGTTGTGAGGCATTACCCTCTTGCTTAGAGGATGCAGAATTAGAGGCCGGACCATTCCTGAAATTGCGAAAGGAACGAAAATTAGACTTATTTTTGGCCTTGAAAGGCCTATCTTGTGGAAGGGCGTGGCCCTTTCCCCCAGTGATGTCTGAAATAATCTCTTTTTACCTTTGAAAGGGATGTTAAGCAATTTTGTCTTGGATGACACATCCGCTGACCAAGACTTTAGCCAAAGCGCTCTGCGCGCCACGATAGCAAACCCTGAATTTTTCGCCGCTAATCTAGCTAATTGCAAAGCGGCATCTAAAATAAAAGAGTTAGCCAACTTAAGTGCGTGAACTCTGTCCATAACCTCCTCATATGGAGTCTCTCTACTAAGCGAGTTTTCTAGTTCCTCGAACCAGAACCACGCTGCTGTAGTGACAGGAACAATGCACGAAATGGGTTGTAGAAGGTAACCTTGCTGTACAAAAATCTTTTTAAGCAAACCCTCCAATTTTTTATCCATAGGATCTTTGAAAGCACAACTATCTTTGATAGGAATAGTAGTGCGTTTGTTTAGAGTAGAAACTGCCCCCTCGACCTTAGGGACTGTCTGCCATAAGTCCTTTCTGGGGTCGACCATAGGAAATAATTTCTTAAATATAGGGGGGGGAACAAAAGGTATGCCGGGCTTTTCCCACTCCTTATTTACTATGTCCGCCACCCGCTTGGGTATAGGAAAAGCGTCGGGTGCACCGGAACCTCTAGGAACTTGTCCATCTTGCATAATTTCTCTGGAATGACCAAGTTGTCACAATCATCCAGAGTAGATAACACCTCCTTAAGCAGTGCGCGGAGATGTTCTAATTTAAATGTCACAACATCAGGTTCAGCTTGTTGAGAAACTTTTCCTGAATCTGAAATTTCTCCATCTGACAAAACCTCCCTCATGGCCCCTTCAGATTGGTGTGAGGGTATGACAGAACAATTATCATCAGCGCCCTCCTGCTCTTCAGTGTTTAAAACAGAGCAATCGCGCTTTCTCTGATAAGTAGGCATTTTGGATAAAATATTTGCTATGGAGTTATCCATTACAGCCGTTAATTGTTGCATGGTAATAAGCATTGGCGCACTAGATGTACTAGGGGCCTCCTGTGTGGGCAAAACTGGTGTAGACACAGTAGGAGATGATGTAGTATCATGTTTACTCCCCTCATCTGAGGAATCATCTTGGGCAATTTCATTATCTGTGGCAGTACTGTCCTTACTTTGTTTGGACGCTATGGCACAATTATCACATAAATTTAAATGGGGAGACACATTGGCTTTCATACATATAGAACATAGCTTATCCGAAGGCACAGACATGTTAAACAGGCTTAAACTTGTCAACAAAGCACAAAAAACGTTTTAAAACAAAACCGTTACTGTCTCTTTAAATTTTAAACAGAAAACACTTTATTACAGAATTTGTGAAAAAGTATGAAGGAATTGTTCAAAAATTTTCACCACAGTGTCTTAAAGCATTAAGAGTATTGCACACCAAATTTCAGAGCTTTAACCCTTAAAATAACGGAACCGGAGCCGTTTACAAATTTAACCCATATACAGTCCCAGCTATAGCCTTTGCTGAGACCCAACCAAGCCCAGAGGGGAATACGATACCAATTGACGCCTTCAGAAAGTCTTTTCTAAGTATCCAGAGCTCCTCTCACATGCGACTGCCATGCCCATGCCTCTCAAAAACACGTGCGCCACAACCGGCGCGGGATATGAGGCTCTGCTTATGCTTTGGGAAAGCCCCTAATGGTATAAGGTGTCTAATACAGTTGCCTGCCGATATTATTATATCAAAATACCCAGATAAAATGATTCCTCAAGGCTAAATATGTAGTTAATAATGATCGATTTAGCCCAGAAAAAAGTCTACAGTCCTTAATAAGCCCTTGTGAAGGCCCTTTATTTACGATCGTAATAAACATGGCTTACCGGATCCCATAGGGAAAATGACAGCTTCCAGCATTACCTCGTCTTGTTAGAATGTTGTCATACCTCAGCAAGCAAGAGACTGCACACTGTTCCCCCTAAGCTGAAGTTAATTGCTCTCAACATCCTGTTGTGGAACAGCAAGGATATTAGTTACGGTATGCTAAAATCATTTTCCTCATACAAACAGAATCTTCAATCTCTTTTTCTGTTTCTGATTAAATAGTACATATCCAGCACTATTTCAAAATTAACAAACTCTTGTATTGAATAATAAAAAACTACAGTAAACACATAAAAAACTCTAAGCCATCCTCCGTGGAGATGTTGGCCTGTACAACGGCAAAGAGAATGACTGGGGGTAGGCGGAGCCTGGGAGGGATCATGTGACCAGCTTTGCTGGGCTCTTTGCCATTTCCTGTTGGGGAGAGAGAATATCCACAAGTAAGGATGACGCCGTGTGATCCGGACACACCTATGATGGAGAAATGAGGCTCAGCTTACAACTAGAGAAGGCCCCCTGGACTGGAAAAGGTGTCCTAACATAGTGCCTGCCGTTTAATAAACGTCCCCCAGTTATATAATGCGAATTGACAGCATAATATGAATATACATGCCCAATAAAGCAATCGATTTAGCCCATAAAAATGTCTACCAGTTTTTTTAGCCCATATTAAGCCCTTTATTCTGATTGATTGACTAAGAAAATGGCTAACCAGTTCCCCATGAGGGGAAATGACAGCCATCCTACGATTACATGGTCTTGTTAGAATATGGCTAGTCATACCTAAAGCAGAAATGTCTGCTAACTGTTTCCCCCAACTGAAATTACTTCATCTCAACAGTCCTATGTGGAAACAGCAATCGATTTTAGTTACTGTCTGCTAAAATCATCTTCCTCTCACAAACAGAAATCTTCATCCTTTTCTGTTTCAGAGTAAATAGTACATACCAGCACTATTTTAAAATAACAAACACTTGATAGAAGAATAAAAACTACATTTAAACACCAAAAAAAACTCTTAACCATCTCTGTGGAGATGTTTCCTGTGCAACGGCAAAGAGAATGACTGGGGTGGGCGGAGCCTAGGAGGGACTATATGGCCAGCTTTGCTGGGACTCTTTGCCATTTCCTGTTGGGGAAGAGATATCCCACAAGTAAGGATGACGCCGTGGACCGGACACACCAATGTTGGAGAAAATTGATAATAGGAGTAAATTAGAAAGTTGCTTAAAATTGCCTGCTCTATCCCAATCACAAAAGAAAAAAATTGAGTTCAGTGTCCCTTTAATAAAGGTGTGATTATTTTTGCACTTCTCATCTCAGTCTGATTCCTGGCACCCTGACAGTTCTGTATTCTAACAAAAGGAACGAAAACGATTAAGCACCTTAAATTTACCCTTAAACTTTTTATCTTAGGGTAAAAAAATCCAATTGAGAACCAAATAAATTCTTACCCTGGAAAGATAAAGATAATAATCTAGATTTAGACACTATGTTTGCATTCTAAGATTTAAGCCATAAAGTTCTCCTAGCTAAAATAGCTAAAGACATAGATTTAACCTCAATCTTAATAATGTCAAATATAGCATCACAAATGAAATGATTAGCATGTTGAAGCAGAAGAACAATGCTAGACAAATCAGATTCTTCTACCTGACGAGCTAAACTGTCCAACCAAAAAGTTGAAGCAGCAGTCACATCAGCCATAGAAATGGCAGGTCTAAGAATATAATCAGAATGTAAATAAGCTTTTCTGAGATAAGATTTAATCTTCCTGTCTAAAGGATCCTTAAAAGAAGTACTATCTTTCATATAAATAGTAGTACGTCTGGCAAGAGTGGAGATAGCCCCATCAACTTTAGGGACTTTTCACCAAAACTTTAAACTAGCTACAGGTAGAGGATTCAACTTCTTAAACCTAGAAGAAGGATTAAAAGAAGAACCAGGCTTAGACCATTCCTTAGTAATCATATCAGAAACAGCATCTGGAATAGGGAAAACCTCAGGAGCAACCTTTGAAGGTTTAAAAACAGAATTTAAACGTTTACTGCCTTTATTATCAAGAGGACTAGACTCTTCAATACCCAAAGTAACCAACACTTCAACAAAGAACAAATATAATCAATCTTAAACAGTCAATTTCAGAGTCTGATTCAGGATCCTCTGAACCAGAGAGATCCTCATCAGCTGAGGATATTTCAATATGTTGTCAGTCAATACAAATTTCATCAGAATTATGAGAAGTTTTAAAAGACCTTTTATGTTTATTTGAAGGCGGAATAGCAGACATAGAGGCCCATTTATCAAGTTCCATATGGAGCTTGTGGGCCTGTGTTTCTGTCAAGTCTTCAGACTGCTGCTCCATAACCCTCTGTCCGACTGCTCTGAGCAGGCGGAGAGGAATCGCCACAATTCAACCCGATCAAGTACGATCGGGTTGATTGACACCTCCCTGCTGGCGGCCCATTGGCCACGAGTCTGCAGGTGGCAGCATTGCACCGGCAGCTCTTGTGAGCTGCTGGTGCAATGCTGAATACGGAGAGCATATTGCTCTCCGCATTCAGCAAGGTCTTGCGGACCTGATCCGCACTGTTGGATCAGGTCCGCAAGACCGTTGTTAAATAGACCTCATAGCCTTTTCTATAGCTGCAGTAATATAATTCTTTACATCTGCAGGAATATCAGGTACATTAGATGTTGAAGGAACAGCAGACAATGTATTTGTACTAATAGAAACATTATCAGCATGCAACAGCTTGTCATGACAGATGCCACATAATTGAGCTGAAGAAATATCAGCTAATTTAAAACAGACACACTTAGCTTTGGTAGAATAGTGTTCAGGCAGCATGGTTTCTACAGCAACATCAGAGGCAGGATCAGACTGAGACATCTTGCAAAATGAAAAAAGAAAAAAAACAACATTTAAACAAAATATGCAATTTCCTCATATAGCAGTTTCAGGAATGGGAAAAAATCCTTATGCTAAAGTAAGATGCAGGAAAATAAGCATCATAGCTCTTAAAAATATAAAGAGAACCAGAAGCATTAAAGGAAGAGAGGTTACAAACAAAACAAAAATTGGCGCCAAGTATGATGCATGACGCAAAAGGAAGTGAAAAATGTTTTGCCGCCAAAGCTAACACCAGGAAATGACGCAACTCGCATCATAACAAGCGCAACTTCGTGCCAAAAGAACTAGCGTCAACAAAGACGCAGTAAATGATGAGACTTGCGTCACTATAGATGCAACTTTGCGGCAAAAAACTTTTCACACCAAAAATTACGCCATAAAAAACAGCATTTTGCGTCCTCGCGAGCCTAATTTGCCTGCGAAACTATTTGGAAAACAAAGTCAAATTGAAAGAACTGGAACCCCAGATATGAAAAAATTATTTTCCCAAACAGAATTTCCATACTGAAACTGATAGACTGCAAAAAAAAGGGAAATATAGATAGACCTGACTCATGGCAAATATAAGAAAACACAAATATTTAAAACTTTGCAATATAATATAAAGCGCCAAACATAGCTGAGAGTGTCTTAAAAAAATTATACATACTTACCAGAAGACACCCATCCACATAGAGCAGACAGCCAAACCAGTACTGAAAAATATCAGCAGAGGTAATGGTATAGGAGTATAATGTTGATCTGAAAAGGGAGGCAGGGAATAAATCCCTATGATCGATTACAGAGAGCCTTTGAATTGATTTTCCATGGGTGAAACCATAAAATCAATAGGCAATACTCCCTTCACATCCCTTTGACAAACACTGTACTCTGAGAGGAATTGGGCTTCAGAATGCTTAGAAGCGTCTATCACAGAAGAAATCAAGCACAACTTACTTTACCACCTGCATAGGAGGCAAAGTTTGTAAAACTAAGGTATGAGTGTGGTGGGAGGTGTATTTATAGGCATTTTAAGGTTTGGGAAACTTTACCCCCTCCAGGTAGGAATGTATACTAGCTCATGGACTCTTGCCACTTACATGAAAGAAAGGCAGATGTTCAATTCTAAATCTAAAGGATGGTTCCTCCGCCAGAGATTTAGTAATCGAAGTCTCCAACTCCAAAAGTTCACCCTCTGATGCTACAGAGGTTAACTCATCCTTTAGATAGCTGGGACATAATTGTTAGATCTGATTGGAAATTAGATTAATCTAAAACAGGAGAACTGTGTTTAACCTTTCTCTTACATTTCCCAGAGATAGGTAGGGCACTCAGGGCCGCGGACACCGCCGATTGTAACTGCGCTGTAAAGTCCGCAGAAAAAAAGATAGAGAAATAGCTGTGCCACGGGAAACTGCATGTGAAGCGGTTAGGGTAGAAAGAGAAGTAATCTCTCGGGGACAGAATCCTGAGAGGTTGATGGCTCAGATGCACTAATTGTGCTAGGGTTAATAGCAGATTTAGCTCCCTTATTAGACTTTAAAACTGTACCCAGGCAAACCACGGCCTCCTCACAATATAAGCAGGAATTATTCATCACTACAGAAGGAGTGGAATCTTCTAATGTATTATCAGAGTCCTCCATAGTAGGTATGTAATCCCCCAGTAGAAAGATAAACGATACAAAAAAAACCCCATTTTAAATATAGAAAGGCACCTTTACAAAACCAATGGCTGGGGCACTCACCACCTCCTAGACCCAGACAAGTTATCAAGAAACACTCCTCAGGAGTGCTGTCTACAGCAGGATCGTAAGAAAGTGAATGAAGCCACACCCGGTCACATGGTGCGCAAGGTAGGACCTCCCCTGCTATATAAAAGTGCGCAAAGCTACTAGGATCTGCGCAACTTACAAAGTGAAAGTGAAACCTGCTTGTTATAGCCAAAAGTACACAGTCTAAATGAGCCCTAAAAATGTTTTTCACAAATGTTCAAGCAGTATATAAACTCCCCAAGCTGTTCCCAATAAACTCCCGCTGAGAAGATATTAACCCTTGATCCTACTGAGGTATAGAGGAGTCCCACTGTGACCCTAAATAAGGCGTCCCTGTTATATTAAAATAACACAGACTTACCCTCCAGGATCTGTGCCGTGGAACAGAAACAGCTTTTCAAGCGATGCTCTGACAGGGACCTGAGTGTGGAAAAGCAAGCAGTATAACTCGTTAACACTGATTGCACAGGAGTTGTTAGATAGATAGTCTGGATAGTTTTTCGGAAAAACTCTCTCTGCATCTCCAGACTCTAACTTTCATCAATACTCTCACTGAGAGGTTTATATGATTACTTAAAACACCAGTCCTCTCTTGAAGGGAACATACCGTTAAGGACTATCCGTATCTTCTGACACTTCTCTGCCATCTTCCTCTAGTGACGAAAGGCAAAGAATGACTGGGGGGTTAGATATAAGGATGATATTTATAGTGTTGTATTTCCCAACAGTAAGGAATGAAGTTGTGGCCTCTCCCTGCCTTATGGAAAGAAAACAAGCAGCACAAGATTAGAACAGTTTTATCTACCTGTAACAAAATGTATCATATTAGACTACAACAGTTAACCCTAGCAGATAATCACACTTAAACTTATCACCTAGAGATGCAGTAGGCCTAGTAGGACCCTCAGACTTCTGAGAAATATACAAAGCAGAAACTAAGGACATGAGGAAACTCCAGAAGCTCGTTATGTGAGTTTTTCTTTTCTAAAATCTAAAATGACAACAGCAGTACAGGCATTATAAAATATGTTGCCCAGCAACAAACCTTTAGAATGTTTAGCTCAGAGATATCAGTTTAACAACAGGAGGCATAAGGTTTTGGGGGGTTTTTCGGTAGGGGGACACACAAAGTTTATGTAAAGCTCCCTTAACTGACAATTGGAAGTAGGAATTTCATACCTTTTTTGCAATTTATACTCCTGAATGAACCTAAGGTTCTCGTTATTTCCCCAGTTTTTTTTTTTTTAGTTTTTTTTTTTACAAGTCCTAACCACAAGTAAAATACATTAAGCTAGATTACGAGTTGTGCGTTACGGCTCTTAACACTGAAAATATGGCATTAAAACAACACCGCAGCCATTACGAGTCTTGTTGGTATAGGTGTACCGCAAGCCTTTTAGCCTGTAACGCAACCGCAGTTCCGCATTCGCAAAAATGACGTTTTAATGGAATTCCCATAGCAATGGTATTACGAGTTTTGCGGTGAGGCTAAAAAGCAAGCGTTATACTCTAAAACGACAAGATCCGTAACGCCATCTTAAGTCAGTAGTTATGAGTTTTACACTACAAAGCTGTAACATAAAACTCATAACTAATGTGTTAAAAAGTACACTAAAACCCATAAACTACAGTGGGGCAAAAAAGTATTTAGTCAGCCACAAATTGTGCAAGTTCTCACACTTAAGAAGATGAGAGAGGCCTGTAATTTTCATCATAGGTATACCTCAACGATGAGAGACAAAATGTGGAAACAAATCCAGACAATCATATTGTCTGATTTGGAAATAATTTATTTGTAAATTATGGTGGAAAATAAGTATTTGGTCAATATCAAAAGTTTGTCTCAATACTTTGTTATATATCCTTTGTTAGCAATGACAGAGGTCAAACGTTTTCTGTAAGTCTTCACAAGGTTGTCACACACTGTTGCTGGCAGTTGGCCCATCTCCTGCATGCAGATCTCCTCTAGAGCAGTGATGTTTTGGGGCTGTCGCTGGGCAACACAGACTTTCAACTCTCCTCCAAAGGTTTTCTATGGGGTTGAGATCTGGAGACTGGCTAGGCTACTCCAGGACTCTTGAAATGCTTCTTACGAAGCCACTCCTTTGTTGCCCGGGAGGTGTGTTTTGGGATCATTTGTCATGCTGAAAGACCCAGCCACGTTTCATCTTCAATGCCCTTGCTGATGGAAGGAGGTTTGCACTCAAAATCTCACGATACATGGCCCCATTCATTCTTTCCTGTACATGGATCAGTTAGCCCTGTTCCCTTTGCAGAAAAACAGCCCCAAAGCATGATAGTTGCCACCCCCATGCTACATAGTAGGTATGGTGTTCTTTGTTGCAACTCAGCATTCTCTCTCCTCCAAAAACGACGAGTTGTGTTTCTACCAAACAGTTCTACTTTGGTTTCATCTGACCATATGACATTCTCCCAATCCGCTTCTGGATCATCCAAATGCTCTCTTGCATACTTCAGACGGGCCGGACATGTACTGGCTTAAGCAGGGGGACACATCTGGCACTGCAGGATCTGAGTCCCTGGCGGCGTAGTGTGTTACTGATGGTCCCAGCTCTCTGCAGATCATTTACTAGGTCCCCCTGTGAGGTTTCTGGGATGTTTGCTCACCGTTCTTGTGATCATTTGACACCACGGGGTGAGATCTTGGCGTGGAGCCCCAGGATCGAGGGAGATTATCAGTGTCTTGTATGTACTCCATTTTCTAATTATTGCTCCCACAGTTGATTTCTTCACACCAAGCTGCTTGCCTATTGCAGATTCAGTCTTCCCAGCCTGGTGCAGGTCTACAATTTTGTTTCTGGTGTCCTTCGACAGCTCTTTGGTCTTCACCATAGTGGAGTTTGGAGTGTGACTGTTTGAGGTTGTGGACAGTGTCTTTTATACTGATAACAAGTTCAAACAGTTGCCATTAATACAGGTTAATGAGTGGAGGACAGAGGAGCCTCTTAAAGAAGAAGATACAGGTCTGTGAGAGCCAGAAATCTTGCTTGTTTGTAGGTGACCAAATACTTATTTTCCACCATTATATGCAAATAAATTATTTCCAAATCAGACAATGTGATTGTCTGGATTTGTTTCCACATTTTGTCTCTCATAGTTGAGGGTATACCTATGATGAAAATTACAGTCCTCCTCTCATCTTCTTAAGTGGGAGAACTTGCACAATTGGTGGCTGACTAAATACTTTTTTGCCCCACTGTACCTATTAAACCCTAAACCGAGGCCCTCCCGCATCGAAAAAACTATAATAAATGTATTAACCGCTTTTCCCCTATTATTGCCCAAACCCTAATCTAAAAATAAAACCCACCCAAAAAAAAACTTAAAAAAACCTAACACTAACCCCCGACGATCCACTTACAGTTTTTGAAGTCCCGCTTGAACGATCTTCATCCCGGTGGAGAAGTCTTCATCCAGACAGCATCTTCTATCTTGATCCCGGTGTCCCTTGCATTTCTATTGGCTTAAAGGCAATAGGAATTAGAGCTGCTGAAATCCTATTGGCTGTTCAAATCAGCCAATAGGATTTAAGCAGCTCTAATTATATTGAATGATGAATCAGACAATAGAATGAGAGCTGCTTAATCCTATTGGCTGATTTGAACAGCAAAAAGGATTTTAGCATCTCTAATTCCTATTTGTTGATTCAAATCTTTCAGCCAATAGGAATGCAAGGGACACCATTTTCAATCGCATACCTTGCATTGAAGATTTAGTGTACGGCGGCAACCATATGAAGAGGATGCTCCGCACCGGATGTCTTCAGGATGGACCCGCTCCGCGCCGCGGGGATCAAGACAGAAGATGCCGCCGAGGATGAAGACTTATCGCCGTTTGGATGAGGACTTCTCCGCCGGGATGAAGATTGAAGAGGCCACCTGGATGAAGACTTCTCCGCTGTCTGGATGAGGACTTCTGCGCCAGGATGAAGATCGTTCAAGAGGGGACTTCAAAAACTGTAAGTGGATTCGTCTGGGGTTAGTGTTAGGTTTTTTTAAGGGTTTTTTGGATGGGTTTTATTTTAGATTAGGCAGTAAAAAAGAGCTAAATGCCCTTTTAAGGGCAATGCCCATACAAATGTTCTTTTCAGGGCAATGGGTAGCTTAGGTTTTTTAGATATTTTTTTTTATTTTGTGGGTTTGGGGGGTGGGGGTTTGTAAAAAATTTTCACAAAAAGAGCTGATATATTTAGGGTAATGCCCTACAAAAGGCCATTTTAAGGGCCATTGGTAGTTTATTCTAGATTAGGTTTTTTATTTTTTTTTATTTTTTAATGGGTATTAGAATAGGAATAATTTTTATTATTTTTGATAATTTTTTTGTTATTTTGTGTAATGTATTTTTTTAAGGGGTGTTTGTTTTCTTTCGTAGGAAAAAAACTATTATCTTTAGGGCAATGCCTACAAAAGGCCCTTTTTAAGGGCCCCCAAAATGCCCTTTAAAGGGCCCCCAAAAGGCCCTTTTAAGGGCCCTTGGTAGTTTGGGGGTGGGGGGGTTGTATACTGTTAGGGGGTGTTTGTTTGTTTTTGCAGCAAAAGAGCTGTTTAACTTGGAGCAATGCCCTACAAAAGGCCATTTTAAGGGCCCTTGGTAGTTTATTCTAGATTAGGCTTTTTTATTTTGGGGTGGGTTTTTTGTTTTTTTTAAAGGGTATTAGAATAGGAATAATTTTTATTTTTTTGGATAATTTCATTTTTGCTTGTTTTTGTAATTTTAGATTTTAGTGACAGGGAATTTTGTATTTATTTTAACTAGGTAGTTAATTACTAACTAGTCTACCTAGTTAAAATAAATACAAACTTACCTGTGGAAATAAAAATAAAACCTAAGCTAGCTACAATATAACTATTAGTTATATTGTAGCTAGCTTAGGTTTTATTTTACAGGTATTTAGGTTTTAAATAGGAATTATTTGGTTAATAATTGTAAGTTATATATAGCTCTATTTTAATTATGTTAAAGTTAGGGGGTGTTCGGGTTAGGGTTACGTTAGGGTTAGGTTTAGGGGTTAATATAGTTTAATTTAGGTTGTTGCGATGTGGGGGGCTGACGGTTTAGAGGTTAATAGGTTATTTAGTTTAATAATTGTAAATTTAATTTAGCTCTATTTTAATTATGTTAAAGTTAGGGGGTTGTTCGGGTTAGGGTTAGGTTAGGTTTAGGGGTTAATAGTTTAATTTAGGTTGTTGCAACGGTGGGGGGTTGGCGGTTTAGGGGTTAATAGGTTTATTTAGTGGTAGTGATGTGGGATGCCAGAGGTTTAGGGGCTAATAGCTTTATTTAGTTGTGGCGATGTCGGGGAGTGGCCCAATAGGGGTTAATAGATTATAGTGTGGACTATGTTGGAGTGCAGTAGAATAGGGGTTAATAGACTATAGTGTGGACAATGATGGGGGTGCAGTAGAATAGGGGTTAATAACTTTAGTATAGTGGCGGCGATACCGGGAGCGGCAGATTATAGGGGTTAATACCTTTATTTAGGTGGCGTGATATCGGGAGCAACAGATTAGGGGTTAATAGCTGTGGGCAGGCGTCTGCGATGTAGGGGGCAGCAAATTAGGGGTGTTTAGACGTGGAGTTTTATGTTAGGTGTTAGGTTTATACGTTTGTTTTTTTCTCATAGACATCAATGGGGCTGCGTTACAGAGCTTTTCTTACCCGCAATCGCAGGTATTAGGTTTTTTCCTAACCCGCTCTTCCCATTGATGTCTATGGGGAAAGCGTGCATAAGCACATCAAAACAGTGCTTGTTTTTGGTGCGGTATGAAGCTTAAAAACCCCATATCACCCGCACAAGCCTGTTTTTTTAAAACTTGTAATGGCAGCACTATAGGGGATTAAATAACGCCACTTTTGTTGCGTTCGTTAATTTCCCTATAGCGCTCAAAACTCGTAATCTAGGCGATTGTATTTTAATGTAAGAAATTATTAGTATCTCCTGTGTCTCTCTTAAATGCAAATAATCAGTCTACCAATGGCTGTTATTTTTAAAAAAATCTTATTCACTGTCAACCTCTCTGATCAAATCCCAAAACTGCGTATCTCAAATATGCTAAAATCTAAATCAGATAAATAAGATCATCATACACCAAATTAAAATAACCCAAAATCAATAATAGTACAATACCCTTTATCTAAACTGCTTGAGACTGGAAAAGGTGTAGATTTCAGAATAGTTTGGATTTCAGAATGTTTGTATATTTGCGTCTGAAAATGTGAAGGATTAGATATGAGATTGGCATAAACAAAATCGTATGTCTTTTAGGCAATACTAACATGCAGCTTATACGTGCAACATAAATGTACTTTATATAATTTTTTATACTTTTGTATTCATAGTACCATTAGAAAAATAGCACAGTACTTTATTAGAAAGGTAATAGATGTTAGGTTTAAATAAATATAGACTAGAATTTGCATTTTAGAACACAAAAAACCAAATCAAAGACCCAGGAAGAGAAAACTATGACTCACTGGTAGGGTTTTTTTTATGTATCTTATTTACCACTTGACTGTACATACTATAACCCATTTAGAAATGAAAGTGTAAAAAATGTACGGCACTGTCCATATGTCAATCAAGTATTTCTAATTTTTGAGACTATACATACAAGTGAAAACCCACTACACAACATTAACTAAAAGAAAATTAAAATGACAATCATGGACTCTAAACAAATACAAAACCACTGAATGTCAACCCAGAAGTAATTAGTAATTTTAAAGCCACAGGAATGACAGCAGATGGAAGCATAGAGTCCTTACAGCCAGAAATCAAACTGTGATAGACCATCTATTATATCAAATAAGTCACAGCCCAGTGTCCCTTACCCAGCTAATTACTCACTGGATGCATATTCAGAATTAAGGAAGGGAGAGAATTTTTATCCTAATATTTTTAAGAAGGTAATGTAAATACGGTTCCCACTCAAGTTTTCTCCCCAGGAACTTTTTAATGGGTTTACCCACGCTGCTAATTTTAATGATGACCATGCTAAAAATTTAGCCAAAAGTAGCTAAAAAAATAAAAAATTAAATGTTTATTACACTAATAATCATTAAAATAAATTTATGTTAAATTCATTATGCAATTATTTTGTGCTTTAGATAGCAAAACATTTTATAATATTAGAAAGTATTACACGCCCCAAAGAGATACTTTATAAAGCCACCCAGCTGGCAACATTTTCTGTGAAGAACACTGGAACTTACCTATAAACATTTTAACTCTCTTAGGTACATCCATTTAGCTTCTGCTATTAATAGTTGGAAATGTATATTGTTTTATAGTGATGCACCGAAATGGAAATTCTGGACCGAAACCGAATCCGAAAATTCGGGATGCAATTGGCCGAAAACCGAAACTGATACCGAAAATGTATTTTTTCAAATTATTTGTTTTTAGTTTTTTTTTTTTGCATAATTAGAGCCAATAAAAAAATCCCACACTTTTATTGAAAGTAACACACTAAAATTGGACAAAAATATCTTAAAACAATAATATGCTACACAATAATTTTACCAAGAAAAATAAAAAAACAGGCAAAAAATAATGCCATTTTCGGCCAAAATGTTTCTGCGACCAAAATTTTGGTGCATCCCTACTTAAAACAATTATAAATATCAATATACTGTATTGACATCTCTCAACTATTAATGGTTTCTGCATTCAAATGAGCTATCAATAGATCATAGATTAGGAAGATAGAATGGATGCCTGTTTTGCCAGCTGACATACATACATTTGTCTTGTACCTCTTCAAATGTATAATAGTATACTTCAACAGATGAGAAATATTAGTAATACCTTTGGAGTTCCAAAATTGAAATATCTTTGTAGTCATCCTAGACAGAAACTCTGGATTACCCTTCAAGGTAAATATTTAGGTACCTTCTGTGTTATATTTAATGATTTACAATGTTGTACCAAGGAGTGTAAGGGGTCTCTTTATAAAATACTAGTCTGCATATGTTGTAGCAGGCTACTAAATGGGGCATGTGAAAGAAAAGCAACATACAGTGGGCATATCATTTGACTTTCTAATTGTAATGCTCTAAAATATTCAATCAACAACCACCTTAGCGAGCAAAGCCCAGTTGTACATTTGGACCATGGGGGACTAAAAATACCTAAGACATTCAAAAGGGAGGGTCAGGTTAATTCTACCTATACGCTTCTTCTGTCCTTGACATATGAAGTACACAAGTAGTCAATTTAGATGCTGGACATCCCTTTGCTTAATAAGCAGAGGTAACATTTGGATAGGGTATAAGATTTTGAGGAGGAAAATCATCTTTATAACAATTCAGTTTATATAAAAGAGAGGGATTAACATTATACCTAGGTATTTAACAACACCCAATTTAATTTTAAATTTAGCATCTGTTAAAGTAAAGACATCTGAGTTGCAGAGCCATACTACTTCCATTTTGTCAACATTTATTTTGTACCCAGTAATTACGCCATAATTACCAAAATCAGAAAGAATCTGGGATGCATAGTCTACTTGGAAAATGGTCATTTTTAATCATGGAAAAGTCTGGATTTCTGAAGAATTTTGGAATTCCAGATTTGGGGATTTGTATAAGAATTATGTCAATCTAGTATTAAATTACAAAATTCTTCTTTGTTTTATTCTACTGTGCATATATGAGCAACGTCTAATATAGTTTTGAAGCTTCATATCTCTGGAGCTATTGCTCCATTTTTATCAAAGCCTGGGTAAGTCCACAGTAAATCAGTTTTTACAGCTATACTATGTTTAAAAATCCTCAAATATTTTTCTTTTATAAAAAAGACAATTTTTCACATCATATTACCTCAAAAAATGCTGAATCTTTTTACTTTCTAGAAAAGTGGTCAATGGCAGCCTAAACAAAACGGACAACAGCTTCATTTATGAAAAACTACACTAAATATGAAATACTTGCATGAACTTTAAGGATAATGTAATATATAGGAAATAGCCTAATTTCTTACTTGCTAGCTTAAATTCTTTACTAGTCTGGGACTATTAGAAATTTCTATTCCTGTATATAAACTATTATGGCCAAATGTATTAAATGGCGTGCAAACAAGGTTCAGCTTGAGAACTTGTCCTACTTACCTGCAGCAGAGGCGATGAGGTTTTTAAAGGGAATGACCTGGATTGTAAAATAACAATTTATGCTTACCAGATAAATTCCTTTTCTTCCAGATAGGGAGAGTCCACGGCTTCATTCCTTACTGTTGGGAAATAAACACCTGACCACCAGGAGGAGGCAAAGACACCCCAGCCAAAGGCTTAAAAATCCCTCCCACTTCCTCATTACCCCGTCATTCTGCCGAGGGAACAAGGAAAAGTAGGAGAAACATAAGGGTATAAATAGTGCTAGAAGAATTAAATAAATAGGGGACCGCCCATAGACAAGAAAAAAAACCTGCGGGGGCCGTGGACTCTCCCTATCCGGAAGGAAAGGAATTTATCTGGTAAGCATAAATTATGATTTCCTTCCTAAGATAGGGAGCGTCCACGGCTTTATTCCTTACTGTTGGGAAAACTATACCCAAGCTCCAGAGGATACTGAATGAATAACTGGAGGGAACAAAAAGGAAGAGGCGGACCCTATTCTGAGGTCACCACATCCTGCAAAACCTTTCTCCCGAAAACTGCTTCAGCTCAAGCAAAAACATCAAACTTGTAAAATTTAGAATAATATGTAAGGAGGATCCATAGAGGTCTCGTTCTTAAAGGCCCAAGATGAAGCCACTGCTCTAGTGGAATGAGCCGTTATCCTCTCAGGAGGCCAATGTCCTGCTGTCTCGTAAGCTAAGCGGGTGACACTCCTTAACCAAAAAGATAGGGAAGTCGAAGTAGCCTTCAGCCCCTTACACTTCCCTGAATAGACAACAAAGAGGAAGATTGTCTAAACTCCTTAGTAGCCTGAAGATAGAACTTCAAGATGCGAACCACATCCAAATTGTGAAGTAAGCATTCCTTCGACGAAGGAGGATTCGGACACAAGGAAGGAAGGAACCACAATCTCCTAATTGATGTTGCGATCTGACACAACCATAGGAAGAAAACCTAATTTAGTACATAAAACTGCCTTATCTGCATGAAAAATCAGATAAGGGGGCTCACATTGCAAAGCAGAGATCTCAGAAACTCTGCGTGCAGAGGCAATAGCCAATAAAAAGAGAACCTTCCAAGATAACAATTTAATGTCAATGAAATGCAGCAGCTCAAACGGAACCTGTTGCAAAACCTGAAGAACAAGACTTAGGCTCCAAGGAGGAGCCCCAGATATAAACACAGATTTGATCCTAATCAGAGCCTTAACAAAGGACTGCACATATGAAAGCTCAGCCAGTCTCTTGTGCAATAAGTAGCTCCTCTATACCTTGGGGTAGATACGCTGAGTAACTGGTTTACAAGCTTGAATAAGAGTATCAATGACACTCTCGGAGAAACCTCTCTTGGCTAGGACTAAGCTTCAATCTCCACGCAGTCAGCCTCAAAGAATCTAGATTTTGATAAAGAAACGGACCTTGTATAAGCAGGTCTCTTCGACAAGGTAACTTCCATGGAGGAGATGAGGACATCCCCACTAGATCCGCGAACCAGTTCCTGCGCGGCCACGATGGAGCAATCAGGATTACTGATACCCGCTTCCTGCTTGATGCAGGCCACCACTCAAGGAAGAAGCGGTAATGGACGAAAAAGATATGAGTTTGTACCTCCAGGGCACTGCTAGTGCAGCTATTAGATCCGCATGGGGATCCCTCGAAATCGACCCGTACCTGGGTAGCTTGGTATTGAGATGGGATGCCATGAGATCTCTGGCGTCCGCCACTTGTTGCATATCTCTGCAAACACCTTGGGATGGAGAGACCATTCCCCTGGATGGAAGGATTGCCTGCTGAGAAAATCCACACCCGGTACGTAGATCGCTGACAGCGAACAACTGTGGGCCTCCACCCACTCCAGAATCTGAGATACTTCCTTCATCGCCAAGGAACTTCTCGTTCCCCCTGATGCTTGATGTAAGCCACCGAGGTTATATTGTCTGATTGGAATCTGATAAACTGGGACGAACCCAGATGTGTCCAAGCCTTAAAGGCCTTGAAAATTGCCTGTAGTTCCAAAATATTGATCGGGAGGGAGGACTCCTCCTGAGTCCACAAGGACTCCCAGGATGGTCCTTAGAAGCATGTCCCTCGGGACAGATGATCTGGACAGAGCCACCAAGAGAGCGATTCTCTCGACAAGCTGTCTAATACAATCTGTTGAGACAGATCTGAATGATCGCCGTTCCACTGCCTCAGCATGCACAGTTGTAAAGGTCTGAGACGGAACTTGACAAAGGTAATGATGTCCATGCCCTCGTAAAGATTCTTGGAGCAGTAGCTAGGCCAAATGGAAGGGCAATGAACTGGAAGTGCTGGTCAAGGAATGTAAACCTCAGGAACTGAAAGTGTTCCCTGTGGATTGGAACATGAAGGTAAGCGTCCTTCAGATCTATAGTGGTCATAAACTGGCCTTCCTGAATTAAAGGAAGGATGGACCGTATTGTCTCCATCTTGAAGGAAGGGACACTGAGAAATTTGTTCAAGCACTTTAAGTCCAGAATTGGGCGGAAATTTTCCTCCTCCTTTGGGACCACGAAAAGGTTTGAATAAAACCCCAAACCTCTTTCTTCAATAGGACAACAACTCCTGAGGAGGATAGATCCCAAACGCACCCTAGAAAGGCATCCCTCTTTTCTGGTCTGGTAGACATATTTGAGAGAAAGAATCTGCCCCTTGGTGGATGAGATTTGAAGACTGTCAGTATATGGCCGGGTTATAATACAATATATTTAATAATTATCCTTTAAAATAAACCCTCAATAAAATGCATATACAAAACCATAAAATTAACAAAAATTCCTAAGTTATTTATATTAGTTAAAATTTATAGACACATTGAAATATATTTGTAGAAAACTAGATATGAATCAAAACTATACATGTTTAAACTGTTATAATATGCTATGCAAAGATTATAAAAATTACCTTATTTATTAACCTTATTCACAATTGAATTTCATTAAAAATATCACAATGAGATACCAAGATATAAGCCACTAACATTCAGACGAGTACAATTAAGTTATTTAGCCCACAAATGATTCTAATACAATTCTAATTAGAACACCAGAAGTATATATATTCTTAATGTAAACAGTCGGTTCAAATGCCAATTTATCTATGCTGAAATAAGTTCTTAATTACCTACAGTTAAGACAAATTCTAAAATATATTTATATATTTGCAAAGATAAATTACTTAGCATACAAAAGGCAAGCTTAAAACTATACAGGACTATGAATATGAGTCTAAAATACAAAATATGCTCTTTAAATCTATCAGTTGTAATTTAACTGCAGCGACAATCAATACATTTGTTTTAAATATTACCTATATTTAGCAACCTCTTCTACTTTACCAAAAATAACCAAAAATGATATTCCACTTCAAATATTTCTCAACAGGTCCAATTCACCTCAGAATACAAAAGAAGTATTTTGCAATGTGGATAAGAAGGGTAGCTATTTTTGCTTATAGTGACCGTGTTCCAGGCAGCAAATTCTCAGTCACCAGTTAGCAAGCAAAAAGACCAGCCAGCCTATCTCCATGCTTGGGGTTAAATCATGTGATATAACCCCACCCCTTTTTGTTCTGTACCATCATTGGTGAATTGGTTAGGCCCTTAACGAAACCATTGGTTCACTGGGAATGCATGGTTACTAGGGAAATGCATCTTTGTTAACAACCAAATGCTTTTTGGCTGTAATACTGGATTTAAGGCATCGGGGGCAACAGACAGAGACAAACGGTTTCATTCAATTATTTCTATACAGTAAAAACATTTCTTTAAAATGTTTATTTAAAATACTATAATTTCTTTATATTACAAGTCACATGTTCCAAGTGTACTGGACTATGTCACATTATTCATTCTGACTATTTTAATATGAAACATCAGTATTATTTCTAACATCATATTACTATTATCTTAAAATCTATTTAAAAATAGCATTTGGTTATTCCTTCCTTTTATTCATATAAAACTACAACATATTTCATATTCTAATGCATTTTAATGCATGGCAATACCAGATGCAGATCTGAAATGAAAATAATAGTGTTATTAAATTTGAGACATTTTCAATCCTTAAGATATTCTATGTTAAAAAAAATACATAGGTTAAGACATGTTTATATTTAATATGTTGTCTGAATTTTTTATATATATATATATATATATATATATATATATATATATATATATATATATATATATATATTCATTTGAGTATTCCCTTATATTCATAAAAAAGCCCAGCAGATTACACATTTTTATACAACAAACAAAATTATACCAATTATTATTAAAAAAAAATGAATTCAAATAGCTACACTGTAACATGTGTTTCTGCCTGGCCAAACTTTTATTGTCTAGAATTTGTGGATTCAAACTCTAGGGTTATTAACAAGTCTATGCTAATCACTATACAGTCAGAATTTTATTTGCTTATCTGACTTTATACAAAGAATGTCGTCTCCATACATTCCATGACCCACAGATATGATTTGCTTTCAGCTGCCTTCTTATTCTGCTTGGATTTATTGCAGGACTGAGCCGGCTTCCAAGTATTTTTGGGTTGCTCGGGTTTGGACGATTGATGTCATTGGGATTTGTCAGAACGAAAGGAACGAAAAATAGAAGATTGTCTCCCCTTAGACTTGTTCTTCTTATCTTGCGATAAGAAGGCACCCTTGCCTCCGGTAACCGTAGAAATAATGGAGTCCAGGCCTGTATTAAATAAAATCTTACCCTTGAAGGGAAGAGAAAGGAGTCTGAACTTAGAAGTAATTTCAGCAGACCAAGACTTCAACCAGAGCACCCGGCGGGCTAGTACTGCAAAGCCAGAGGCCTTTGCATTTAGGCGAATAATTTGCATGTTCACATCACAGATAAAAGAATTAGCAATTCTCAGAGCTTTAATTCTGTCTTGAATATCCTCGAGGGGAGACAACACCTCAATGAGTTCTGACAAAGAGTCGCACCGGTAGGTAGACGCTTAGGCAACCGAGGCAACTACAGCCCCCGGTGGAAACAAAAATCCGTATGTTGAAACATCCTTCTCAGAAAGGTTTCCATTTTCTTATCCATCGGCTCTCTGAATGAAGAACTATCCTCAAGAGGTATAGTAGTACATTTAGCAAGCGCAGCGATAGCACCATCCACCTTAGGGATGGAGCCCCACAAATCCAGTTAAGAGTCCGGGACAGGGAACAACTTTTTAAAAGTAGACGAGGGGGAAAAGGAAGAACCAATTCTCTCCCATTCATTCTTAATAATGTTCGCCATCTTAACCGGCACAGGAAAAGTCAAAGGGACTTTCCTGTCTTCGTAAACTCGGTCTAATTTAGATATCATAGGTTCTTCAGGCAGCGCGGCCTCTGGAATCTAGACAGAACCTCCTTTAATAAAAAACACAAGTGCTCAATTTTAAATCTAAAGGACGGTACCTCCGCAGCAGGAGGCTTAGATGCTAAGGACTCGACCCAGAAAGTTCACCCTCTGAAGCTACAGAGGATAACTCATCATCGGATAACTGTGACATAATAGCTAAATCCGATAAATATTTAGATCCTGACTCCGGGTCAGGAGAGTTATGTTTAACCTTTCTCTTGCGTTTATTAGAGCGAGGTAATGCACTGAGGGCCACAGACACCGCCGTTTGTAACTGCACAACAAAGTCCGCAGGAAGAAGGCCCCCTCCGGATGGAGGATTAGATGTGCTACGGGGAACTGCATATGGAGTGGATAATGTAGTAATCTCACGGGACACCGAGTACTGAGAGGTAGACGGCTCAGAGGGACTAAGAGCCTTAGCAGGCTTGTCTCGCTTCTTAGACGGTGTTAAGGCATGTGGAATATAATTGAGTGGGCGGGAAAACCACGGCCTCCTCACAATATAAACAGGTATGATTTAGTACAGAAGGAGTACCTTCTAACATGTCTGAGTCCTCCATAGCTCAGGTTATACCCACAGAAGGACACACACAAAAAAGTTTTTTTATTATAGAAAACTGCACCTTTATACTCCCAATGGCTGGGGAACAAACCACCTCCTAAACCCAGACACTTAACAGAGGAAACGCTCTCCTCAGGTTCAAGTCTCAGCCGGAATGGAGGAAATTAATATAGGCCACACCCGTTCACATGGAGTGAAAGACAGTAGTTCCCCTGTTATTACAAGTACAGCAAGAAAAGGGAGCTGTGCAACACTTTTCTCTTAAGTGAAACTGTTTGTTCCAGCCAAAAAAACACAGTCTATCAGTCCAGGAAAAAACTTTTAATTTTCACTTTCGTTTTTGAAAGTGTTGCACGGCTCCTATTACTTGCTGTACTTGCTGTAATAACAGGGGAAGTACTGTCTTGCACTCCATGTGACCAGGTGTGGTCTATATTAATTTCCTCCATTCCAGCCAAAAACACAGTCTATCAAAGCCCAGGAAAAAACATAAATTATGCTTACCTGATATTTTAATTTTCTTCTGAAGGGAAGAGTCCACAGCTGCTTACTTACATTACTTTTGGGAACTCAAACCTCCTAAAGGTACGTCAAGCTCCTTGTCCTCAAAAAGGACTCAAAAGGACTTGAGGAACCCCTCATGTCCCCCAATCCTATACCATACCCTAAGGTACACCAGAAAATTCATGAGTCTTCCAATGCTCCATAACATACCTAGATCTGAAGGCTAGATAGGCGGAGACAGCAGGAACAGGATAAATATCCCAGCAGCTAGAATAGAGCTCTCCCAGAGAAACTCAAACCGTCTGAACAGGAACTCTCAAAGACCAGCCTCCGAAAGGAAGGCTGACCCTATCGCTAACTCAAACCTCCTAAAGGCGCGTCAAGCTAGTTAGCATCCAGACAAGAGCAAGTAGCTGTAACTGGATATACCATTACTAAGCAAATCGCTGTGGATGGTTCCAACTGTAAACCACCAAAGGCATACAGCCCACCGAATAGCGGCTCCAAGAAGCGCCCCCCTTCCGGCACCAGTAGAAAGAAGGAGGACATCCAAAGTCCTTCCTCAAGGAAGGGCCAACAGCAGAAATGGTCAACACTGCGTAAAGTAACCAATCCCTAACCTTCCCTCCGGGATAAAAGTCCCAGCCCAAAGGCTAATCAAAAGACCGAAGACAAGAGTCCCAGACTACAGGAAACAAAGAGGATCAACGAGGAACAAAATCCCCTGTTAGACAGCTGCTAGAAACGGCATGCTACTGTTAGTCAGGAGAAACATTGTGCTTGGGTACGATACCCCCTACATGCAGTCGTGGGCAAAAAGAAAAGGCACACTTCCCAAGGGAAGAAGTCCCCCAAAAACCTCAGCATCCATATATTGGATACACTTAGTAGAAGCCCCCACGGGAGCAAAACCCTCCTGCTGCAGGAACGGAGGAACCAGACGCAACATCACAGCTCCCCTCTCAGGAACCTGAAACACAGGAAGGGAAAAGGACCCGCAGGACTCCACGATATTAAGGTAATTCCAAATCTGGAGAACACAAACGCTACTCTGGAAGAGAAGGGAATGAACAACAGAAAAAAAAAACCCTACCATAGAGGCGAGACCCCTCGGTCACATCGCCAACCAGTTGAAAAGCACCTGGAGTCTACAGGAACATCATAAATGCACCAGAAGAGAGGTAGGGGCCCGTCAGAAAGGCCTAAAACCTGAGCCACAGTCACAAAGGCATCTCTCACAGAGCCCCAGCCCCTACGAAGGGGGCTCACAGGACCACAACTTCAAGTGTGAACCGAACCGTCCACACCCATCCATGGAGAGACGTGGACCAAGGCCAGGGTTCTCAACCAATCTCCGAGAGCACCCTAAACTGCCTCCACCAAGCAGGAGCACACCTCTTAAGTCTGTAGACTTGGCGATCTAGATAGCCTTAAACTCAAGAGTCACGAAGGAGTCCTGAACAGTCTGAGAATCAGCATCCAATGCAATGGATCGCAAGAAAACTTGTAGGCAAGCGGCAACACATGATACACACATGGGCAGGGTAACATCAATACCCGAAGGAAAATGATAACCCAAGGCCCTTCTCGCCATCTCAGAGAAGTAATGCAAGGCACCGCCCACGAAACTCCAAATGGAGTATTGAGGGAAAAAGGCCAACTGCCTGACCCTCGAAGGGCGGCCCTCCGTACCCAACCTTGACACTGCTATTGACAAGCCCCAAGGCTAGAGTAACATCGAGGAAGCAACATACCCAAACGGCAAAGACTGTAGTCCGACCGAAGGTATTATCTGGAATACACAGAGCCCTTGAAAAAGCTATTATTCAAGGGAACTACCTTGAGCAGGCAAACATTGGAGCTGCAACTCCCACAGAAGACAGGGAACCCCTGCACACCACCTCCCAGAGTAACATGACTTGGAACAGAGAAAAACATGCCCGCACACCCGAACAGACAATCCCCCCCAAAAGTGGGGAAGGATGAAGCTCCGCCATTGCAAGAAAGAGCGTTTCAAGTCAGCGTTTGGAAGAACCTCAAGTCAAAACCAAACAATAATCACCTGGTATATCAGACCAAACAGGTCACACACATCTAACTTCCATTTAATGGAAATGACGGTTCCAAGTCTGAAGAACCTAGAGTGTTCTGCAGAAAGCAGAATCATAGCCCAGGCTAGTAGCCCAAACCAACCACCCTTAGAGTGGTACGCACAACCCTCTGTCCGGAGAAGTTGCATATAAACCACAGGCCTCATACATCAGTAGGATCCGAGTCTGGAGTCCATAAAATAGGCCTAGTGGCATCCTCAGCACCACAAAGGTGACATGAACCCTGGTACTAGCTGAAAAATTGCCCGACCAGTACCAGCCTGGTATAAAAGCACTCTGGAACTGTTCCATGTCAAAGAAAATTTGTCCCGAAGGATCGATAAATGAACTAGAAACAAAAATTTTAATATTCAACAAGTGCCCAACTCCCAAGGGAGTGCCCACACGACCAAGAGTCGCACGTATCGGTTCCAGGGAATAACCATCATAAAAACGAAATCTAACAGACCTGAGCTTAAGGAAAAACAAATTAAACACATCCATCTGGTTAAAAAATAAAATAAAAGGCAGCACCCATTGGGTGAACGCCCAATGTGAATGAGAACTACAACAGGACCAGCCGAGTAGAGGCCCCAGAAATGGAACCGAAAAACATAAATAAAAGATAAAATGAAGACAATGAGATTAGCTTCATCCACTAACGTCATATCCATTTTGCCATCCAACTTCTAAGGCCTCGGATCCCTCTGCCCACTAAGACTGGGTTCCTATAACATTGCCAAAACATGTCTTAAAAAGAACCCTAAGGCGAGCCAGGCTATAACGGAAGGCAAAATCATCCCTCGCCAAATCTGCTGGATACCTCGGCTCCGAGATTGGGACCGTTGAAGGCTCAGGGGCCAATGTTTCCCCAGAAGGCCGAACTGAATCGGGTGATCCCACACTCAATGGACCTAGGTTAACGGAGCACGGACAGTATTGGATAAATACTTCACTTGGGAGATATAAATGAGATGGCGCCATAGAAATGGCCATGCAGAACCGTGCCGTAACTTCCGGCGGAAACAAGCCACTCTCCGCAGGAGGAGTGAAGGCCATAGGGACACCTGCGTGTGTAGCCGGGAAAGGGTCTTGGGTACACGCCTCACGGGTCATGGAAACCTCTGAGGCGGATGGCTCAAAGCACTCTAAGCTCCCAGACTCAAGAGAAGAGAGTACTCTAGAACAGCACCAGGAACATAACTGATGGGCATTAATTACCCGGGCCATTTCATATTCATCACAAGAGACATCCTCCGTATCGAAGGCATCCGTGTCGCGCATATCAGAATCCTCCATAATCTTGGGTTACAAAAAGAAAAAAATAACTGGCATACTTTGACAACCCCAATGGCTGGGGCACTCACCACCTCCTGTGAACCAGACAACCCACAAGCAAGACTCTCTCGGTCAGCATACGGAAGTGAAAAAAAACAACTTACCTGTACCCGTCACGAGGTGCACCGTGCCAGTCACAAAAAGGGTGCGCAATCTTGAGAGATTGCGTACTAAAGAATGCTATTAAGTTCCGTAAAGGCAGAGAGCCTAAGTATAGCTGCACATTGCAGATAGAACCACATAACAAACATGATTAAAGTCCCCCCTGTTCAATAACCCCCTTATTTAAGATAAAAGGAGTCCCACTGGGACCCTATCTTGTTTGTATCTCATATTGAAATAAAATGAAACAATCTTACCAGAATCTACGCTGTGGAACAGGAATACGGCCCTTCAAGAGTGACAGATAGTAGCCTCGCTTCTGACATGGACTTGAGTGAAGGTAGGCAGTGAAACTCGTCAACGCTGATTACCAAGAAGCTGTTAATATGAGTCGGGATGGGTTCGTAGGAAAACTCTCCCTGCATCTCCAGACTCTAACTTTCATCCATGCTCTCACTGAGATTCTGACAGTATTACTTAAAACTCCAGTCCAATTATGAAATGTACTACCCTCCATGAGAGACTATCACAAACTTCTGACACTTCTCTGCCAAACTTCTGTGACGAAAGGCACAGAATACCTGGGGGAGTGGGAGGAGTATTTAAGCCTTTGGCTGGGGTGTCTTTGCCTCCTCCTGGTGGCCAGGTTCTAAATTCCCAAAAGTAATTAATGCAGCAGTGGACTTCCATTTTAAGAAGAAAAAAAAAAATCACACAAAGCAGCATGTAAATAATTAATACACTGATTAATTAACCCCAACTGTCCAATAAACCCCCTTCAGAGGATATTAACCTTGGATCCCATCAATGTATAAAGGAGTAAACTGTGACCCTGTTATAGCGTTTTATGTGTAAAAAGTGAACCGATCTTACCTCCAGGATCCATGCTGTGGAACAGAACACAGCCTCTCAAGTGTGACAGTCTTATAGCAGCGCTCCTGACATGGACTTGAGTGAAAGAAAGCAGGCAGTGAAACTCGTCAACACTGATTGCTGAGGAGCTGTTAGCAGTAGTCTAGATGCTTCCCAGAAAAACATTCCCTGCATCCCCAGACTCTAACTTTCATCAATACTCGCACTGAGAGGTTGACATGACTACTTAAAACTCCAGTCCTATCTCGAAGGATAGATACCCTTTTTCAGGACTCTCCAAATCTTCTGACACCTCCTAACATAACGAAAGGCAAAGAATGACTGGGGTAATGAGGAAGTGCGAGGGATATTTAATCCTTTGGCTGGGGTGTTTTTGCCTCCTCCTGGTGGCCAGGTGTTACATTTCCCAACAGTAAGGAATGAAGCCTTGGACTCTCCCTATCTTAGGAAGGAAAAAGAATTTCAATAACATGACAGTTTTAATTTTTTTAAACACTTATTTTATATGCAGATGTTCAACGCTTCTGATTCTGGATCCAACACACTCCATGGATCAGCTGTTGCTGACGTTGTCAAAAAAGAAAAACTCTCTGCTGGTTTCATGTGCTGCAGAAGACTTTCTCAAAAAAGAAACTATACTTATTTGTTTCTCTTTTTGTCTTGCAATGTGTAGCTTCTCACTTGTATGGACCTTAACGGGTTAAATAAACCCACCTCGGTTTAATTAGTTATCTTCTATGTGCAGTTGGGCTTTCATATGCTGGCCAAAATACTGTACTAAAAACACTTTTTTTCATTTAAGTCCGTGAATAGTGCACAGGTAACAGTTTTAATTTTTGTAAAATGCTGCTATATTTTGTCTATACAGCAGCCTATTGAGTCTGATTCAATTTCATACTACAATGTGACTAGTGTAAATTTCCAGCTCTTGGAGATTATATATACACAAGTACATTTTCCCTACTGACTAGTAGATATATAAATACATATACACACACACACATACATACATATATATTTATACACACAAACATACATCCATACATCTTTGCTCTAGCCAGCAAATTGACTCAGAAACATATCCACACATAGTTAAATGATGGTCCCTTTTGTTTGAAAACCCTGATTTACAAGAATAAAAACCTTACCCTTTGTATTCCTTTTTAGCTGATGAAGGTGTTCTGTTATAGATTCTACAGTGTTTAGATCCACTGTACTGTTAAGGAAATCCTGTGCTTGGTCAATTGCAGAGGCAAACTAAGGGGGAAAAAAAATTTAAAATAAAAAGGAGAGCAATCAAACAAGCTATAACTTATTTTAAATCTTACCTAAACTAGAGAAAGCATCACCACATTATTGTAAAGATTTACGAGTTTGGAAATACATTGTTGTTAGCAATATTATACAGGGAACACTAAGATCACAGAATGAAAAATATTTAAGCTTAAGATTTAAGCTTAAGATTTAGAAATAAGGATACAAATGTTTCATAAGGCCTAAATAAATCTGAATTTACAGTACCTACTTGTGCCAAAAATAATCAAAGAAAGTCCAGGCTCACGCAGACAGGAAGAAAAGGAATCCAGAAGAAATTAAAACATTGAAAACTTTATTGAAAATCCTTAAAAATAGGCAGACTCCATACAAAAAATGTGAGCAGTAAAAACAAAGTCTGACCGGTTTCGGTCAATCTGATCTGATGGACTTCAGTCTATAAAATTTTTCTCCCAGTGTTAAAGGAACGTGAAACCCACATTTTTTTCTTTCATAATTCAGAAAAATTATACATTTTAAAACAACTTTCCAATTTACTTTTGTTTTTGCTTCATTCTCTTGGTATATTCTATTGAAAATGCAGCAAGGTACACCCGGAGATAGCTGAACACAATTCTTAACCAATGAAAATGAGCATACAAGTCCAGCCGCCTATCAGCAGCTAGCTCCAAACTCCTGAGCCTACCTAGGTATGCTTTTCTACAAAGGATACCAAAAGAATGAAGCAATTAGATAATAGAGAATACAATTTAAGAAAAACAAATGTGGGTATCATGTCCCTTTAAGATGTTCATGCCAAACAATTGTTTAATAGTACAAACTATGCTGTCAAGTGCAATTGTTTAAAATTTTATGGTTCAGATACAGCAATTTACTTTTGTTATCAAATTTAGTTTTCTTAGAATCCTTGGATGAAAAGCATACATAGGTAGTCTCAAGAGCAGCAATGCATTACTGGGACCTAGCTGGTGACTGGTAGCTACACTCAGATGCCTCTTGTAAATAGCTCACCAGTTTGTTCAGCTAGCTCCCAGTAGTGCATTGCTGCTCTGGAGCTAAATTTTACTATAGCTTTAACCCCTTTACAAAGTATTTTCGGTTTGCACTTTTATGTCTCTGTAATGGTTTTTATTGGAAGAAAAATTGACCCTTATACAGGAGTCTCCCTTGTGTGGACATTTACTGAACAGCTTTGACACGCAGCGCTATCACCAGAGATGTACAAATGATTCTGTTATCGGGAAGTGAAGTCTTGAGGGCCGTAGTACATTTGTGCACTTTGTACCCGAGATATTGTTTATTATATACAATCTTTTAATTTCCAAATATACAAGGTTCAGTTACACAAATCAGCCAAATGTTGGTGTAAATAATATATTTTAGATACAAAAAAAAAAATACAGTTAATAGAATCCAGCAGGTTAAATAATCAGAGATACAAACACTCTATAAAATTGTAGTGAAATTCTTAGGAATATGGAAAATAAAAGTGAGATTATATTCATCCTGGTTAGCAGGAAAAAAAATCAAGCTTCACCTAGTTTTAGCTTTAATAATAACTGAATCATAAAATAAACAAACTTCTAATCTTGTCAGGAAAAAAAAAAAAAGTATAATGTGCTTTATCTCTTCAGGTGACTTTTCTCTTTGAATAACACATACAATGTTATTGTAACTGTCAGCTAGAGCGGAAATGTAATTGCTGTTTAAATGATAGAATTTTTGGCAGTTTTTTATTTCTCTGTGACATCAAACACGGACTGTTTTTTTTTTTTTTTTAAACAATTCTGGAAATTGAATTACTATGAATAATGGAGTGCAGGCTCAAAACGTTCCACATATTTTAGTACACATATTTCAAATGAATTCATTGTGAGTTTTCTGATTTGTATAAACCTCAGCAGCAGCCCCATTTTGAACTGACTTATAAATGAGAGAATACCTTCCCCATTTTAATTTTCATGACATATATTAAAATTTATAGGGTCAGTCATTTTTTTTATATATGCATAGTATGTATCAGCAATTAAAAGGGACATAAATCCTATTTTATTTTCATTCGCGATTCATGCATTTTAAAAAAAAATTTTAAGCAAATTACTTCTAGTCATCTAATTTGCTTCATTCACTTGGTATCCCTTGTTTAAGAGCATACCTAGGTAGGCTCAAGAGCAGCAATGCACTACTGGGAGCTTGCTACTAATTGGTGGTTGCACTTATATATCCCTTGTCATTGGCTCCCCCAATGTGCTCAGCAAGCTCCCAGTAGTATGTTGATGCTTCTTCAACAAAGGATACCAAGAAAATGGAGCAAATTTAATAATAGAAGTAAAGTGAAAGTTGTTTAAAATGATAAATCATGAAAGAAAAATTAAGAGAGTTTTACGTTCCTTTAAGTACTCTAAAAGTACTGCAAAAACATAATTTATGCTTACCTGATAAATTTATTTCTCTTGTAGTGTATCCAGTCCACGGATCATCCATTACTTGTGGGATATTCTCCTTCCCAACAGGAAGTTGCAAGAGGATCACCCACAGCAGAGCTGCTATATAGCTCCTCCAGTCACTGCCATATCCATTCGACCGAAACAAGACGAGAAAGGAGAAACCATAGGGTGCAGTGGTGACTGTAGTTTAATTAAAATTTAGACCTGCCTTAAAAGGACAGGGCGGGCCGTGGACTGGATACACTACAAGAGAAATACATTTATCAGGTAAGCATAAATTATGTTTTCTCTTGTTAAGTGTATCCAGTCCATGGATCATCCATTACTTGTGGGATACCAATACCAAAGCTAAAGTACACGGATGATGGGAGGGACAAGGCAGGAACTTAAACGGAAGGAACCACTGCCTGTAGAACCTTTCTCCCAAAAACAGCCTCCGAAGAAGCAAAAGTATCAAATTTGTAAAATTTTGAAAAGGTGTGAAGCGAAGACCAAGTCGCAGCCTTGTAAATCTGTTCAACAGAGGCCTCATTTTTAAAGGCCCAGGTGGAAGCCACAGCTCTAGTAGAATGAGCTGTAATCCTTTCAGGGGGCTGCTGTCCAGCAGTCTCATAGGCTAAGCGTATTATGCTCCGAAGCCAAAAGGAGAGAGAGGTTGCCGAAGCTTTTTGACCTCTCCTCTGTCCAGAGTAAACGACAAACAGGGCAGATGTTTGACGAAAATCTTTAGTAGCCTGTAAGTAAAACTTCAAGGCACGGACTACGTCCAGATTATGCAAAAGACATTCCTTCTTTGAAGAAGGATTAGGACACAATGATGGAACAACAATCTCTTGATTGATATTCCTGTTAGAAACCACCTTAGGTAAAAACCCAGGTTTGGTACGCAGAACTACCTTGTCTGAATGAAAAATCAGATAAGGAGAATCACAATGTAAGGCAGATAACTCAGACTCTTCGAGCCGAGGAAATAGCCATCAAAAACAGAACTTTCCAAGATAAAAGTTTAATATCAATGGAATGAAGGGGTTCAAACGGAACTCCCTGAAGAACTTTAAGAACCAAGTTTAAGCTCCACGGGGGAGCAACAGTTTTAAACACAGGATTAATCCTAACCAAAGCCTGACAAAATGCCTGGACGTCTGGAACTTCTGCCAGACGCATGTGCAAAAGAATAGACAGAGTAGAGATCTGTCCTTTTAAAGAACTAGCTGATAAGCCTTTGTCCAAACCCTCTTGGAGAAAGGACAATATCCTAGGAATCTTAACCTTACTCCATGAGTAACTCTTGGATTCACACCAATAAAGATATTTACGTCATATCTTATGGTAGATTTTCCTGGTGACAGGCTTCCGAGCCTGTATTAAGGTATCAATGACTGACTCAGAGAAGCCACGCCTTGATAGAATCAAGCGTTCAATCTCCAGGCAGTCCGTCTCAGAGAAATTAGATTTGGATGATTGAAAGGACCTTGTATTAGAAGGTCCTGCCTCAGAGGCAGAGTCCATGGTGGAAGAGATGACATGTCCACTAGGTCTGCATACCAGGTCCTGCGTGGCCACGCAGGCGCTATCAGAATCACCAATGCTCTCTCCTGTTTGATTTTGGCAATCAGTCGAGGGAGCAGAGGAAACGGTGGAAACACATAGGCCAGGTTGAAGAACCAAGGAGCTGCTAGAGCATCTATCAGTGTTGCTCCCGGGTCCCTGGACCTGGATCCGTAACAAGGAAGCTTGGCGTTCTGGCGAGACGCCATGAGATCCAGTTCTGGTTTGCCCCAACGATGGACCAGTTGAGCAAACACCTCCGGATGGAGTTCCCACTCCCCCGGATGAAAAGTCTGACGACTTAGAAAATCCGCCTCCCAGTTCTCTACGCCTGGGATGTGGATCGCTGACAGGTGGCAAGAGTGAGACTCTGCCCAGCGAATTATCTTTGAGACTTCTAACATCGTTAGGGAACTCCTGGTTCCCCCTTGATGGTTGATGTAAGCCACAGTCGTGATGTTGTCCGACTGAAATCTGATGAACCTCAGTGTTGCTAACTGAGGCCAAAATAGAAGAGCATTGAATATTGCTCTTAACTCCAGAATATTTATTGGGAGGAGTTTCTCCTCCTGAGTCCACGATCCCTGAGCCTTCAGGGAGTTCCAGACTGCGCCCCAACCTAGAAGGCTGGCATCTGTTGTTACAATCGTCCAATCTGGCCTGCGAAAAGTCATACCCTTGGACAGATGGACCCGAGAAAGCCACCAGAGAAGAGAATCTCTGGTCTCTTGATCCAGATTTAGTAGAGGGGACAAATCTGAGTAATCCCCATTCCACTGACTTAGCATGCATAATTGTAGCGGTCTGAGATGCAGGCGCGCAAATGGCACTATGTCCATTGCCGCTACCATTAAGCCGATTACTTCCATGCACTGAGCCACTGACGGGCGTGGAATGGAATGAAGGACACGGCAAGCATTTAGAAGTTTTGATAACCTGGACTCAGTCAGGTAAATTTTCATCTCTACAGAATCTATAAGAGTCCCTAGGAAGGAGACTCTTGTGAGTGGTGATAGAGAACTCTTTTCCACGTTCACTTTCCACCCATGCGACCTCAGAAATGCAAGAACTATCTCTGTATGAGACTTGGCAATTTGAAAGCTTGATGCCTGTATCAGGATGTCGTCTAGATACGGAGCCACCGCTATGCCTCGCGGTCTTAGAACCGCCAGAAGTGAGCCCAGAACCTTTGTAAAAATTCTCGGGGCAGTGGCCAACCCGAAGGGAGGAGCTACAAATTGGTAATGCCTGTCTAGAAAGGCAAACCTTAGGAACCGATGATGATCTTTGTGAATCAGTATGTGAAGGTAGGCATCCTTTAAGTCCACTGTGGTCATGTACTGACCCTCTTGGATCATGGGTAGGATGGTCCGAATAGTTTCCATTTTGAATGATGGAACTCTGAGGAATTTGTTTAAGATCTTTAGATCCAAGATTGGTCTGAAGGTTCCCTCTTTCTTGGGAACCACAAACAGATTTGAATAAAATCCCTGTCCTTGTTCCGTCCGCGGAACTGGATGGATCACTCCCATTACTAGGAGGTCTTGCACACAGCTTAGGAATGCCTCTTTCTTTATCTGGTTTGCTGATAACCTTGAAAGATGAAATCTCCCTTGTGGAGGAGAAGCTTTGAAGTCCAGAAGATATCCCTGAGATATGATCTCCAACGCCCAGGGATCCTGAACATCTCTTGCCCACGCCTGGGCGAAGAGAGAAAGTCTGCCCCCCACTAGATCCGTTTCCGGATAGGGGGCCGTTCCTTCATGCTGTCTTGGGGGCAGCAGCAGGCTTTCTGGCCTGCTTGCCCTTGTTCCAGGACTGGTTAGGTTTCCAGGCCTGTCTGGAATGAGCAACAGTTCCCTCTTGTTTTGAAGCGGAGGAAGTTGATGCTGCTCCTGCCTTGAAATTTCGAAAGGCACGAAAATTACACTGTTTGACCTTTGATTTGGCCCTGTCCTGAGGAAGGGTATGACCCTTGCCTCCAGTAATGTCAGCAATAATTTCCTTCAAGCCAGGCCCGAATAAGGTCTGCCCCTTGAAAGGAATGTTGAGTAATTTAGACTTTGAAGTCACGTCAGCTGACCAGGATTTAAGCCATAGCGCCCTACGCGCCTGGATGGCGAATCCGGAATTCTTAGCCGTTAGTTTAGTCAAATGAACAATGGCATCAGAAACAAATGAGTTAGCTAGCTTAAGCGTTCTAAGCATGTCAATAATTTCATTCAATGGAGCGGTCTGGATGGCCTCTTCCAGAGCCTCAAACCAGAATGCCGCCGCTGCAGCAGTGACAGGCGCAATGCATGCAAGGGGCTGTAAAATAAAACCCTGTTGAATAAACATTTTCTTAAGGTAACCCTCTAATTTTTTATCCATTGGATCTGAAAAAGTACAACTGTCCTCAACCGGGATAGTGGTACGCTTTGCTAAAGTAGAAACTGCTCCCTCCACCTTAGGGACCGTCTGCCATAAGTCCCGTGTAGTGGCGTCTATTGGAAACATTTTTCTAAATATAGGAGGTGGGGAAAAGGGCACACCGGGTCTATCCCACTCCTTGCTAATAATTTCTGTAAGCCTTTTAGGTATAGGAAAAACGTCAGTACACACCGGCACCGCATAGTATCTATCCAGCCTACACAATTTCTTTGGAATTGCAACTGTGTTACAGTCATTCAGAGCAGCTAATACCTCCCCAAGCAATACACAGAGGTTCTCAAGCTTAAATTTAAAATTAGAAATCTCTGAATCAGGTTTCCCTGAGTCAGAGATGTCACCCACAGACTGAAGCTCTCCGTCCTCATGTTCTGCATACTGTGACGGAGTATCAGACATGGCTCTAACAGCATTTGCATGCTCTGTATCTATCCTAACCCCAGAGCTATCGCGCTTGCCTCTTAATTCAGGCAATCTAGATAATACCTCTGACAGGGTATTATTCATGATTGCAGCCATGTCCTGCAAGGTAATCGCTATGGGCGTCCCTGATGTAATTGGCGCCATATTAGCGTGCGTCCCCTGAGCGGGAGGCGAAGGGTCTGACACGTGGGGAGAGTTAGTCGGCATAACTTCCCCCTCGACAGAACCCTCTGGTGATAATTATTTTATAGATAAAGCCTGATCTTTACTGTTTAAGGTGAAATCAATACATTTAGTACACATTCTCCTATGGGGCTCCACCATGGCTTTCAAACATAATGAACAAGTAGGTTACTCTGTGTCAGACATGTTTAAACAGACAGCAATGAGACTAGCAAGCTTGGAAAACACTTTAAAACAAGTTTACAAGCAATATAAAAAACGTTACTGCGCCTTTAAGAAACACAAATGTTCCCAAATTTTGAAATAACAGTGAAAAAATGCAGTTACACTAACAAAATTTTTACAGTGTATGTAATAAGTTAGCAGAGCATTGCACCCACTTGCAAATGGATGATTAACCCCTTAATACCAAAAACGGAATAACAAATGACAAAAACGTTTTTTAAACAGTCACAACAACTGCCACAGCTCTACTGTGGCTTTTTACCTCCCTCAATACGACTTTTGAAGCCTTTTGAGCCCTTCAGAGAAGTCCTGGATCATGCAGGAAGAAGCTGGATGTCTGTGTCTGTAATTTTTGCTGTGCAAAAAAACGCCAAAATAGGCCCCTCCCACTCATATTACAACAGTGGGAAGCCTCAGGGAACTGTTTCTAGGCAAAATTCAAGCCAGCCATGTGGAAAAAACTAGGCCCCAATAAGTTTTATCACCAAACATATGTAAAAAACGATTAAACATGCCAGCAAACATTTTAAAATACACTTTTATAAGAGTATGTATCTCTATTAATAAGCCTGATACCAGTCGCTATCACTGCATTTAAGGCTTTACTTACATTACTTCGGTATCAGCAGCATTTTCTAGCAAATTCCATCCCTAGAAAAATATTTTAACTGCACATACCTTATTACAGGAAAACCTGCACGCTATTCCCCCTCTGAAGTTACCTCACTCCTCAGAATATGTGAGAACAGCAAAGGATCTTAGCTACTTCTGCTAAGATCATAGAAAACGCAGGCAGATTCTTCTTCTAAATACTGCCTGAGATAAACAGTACACTCCGGTACCATTTAAAAATAACAAACTTTTGATTGAAGAAATAAACTAAGTATAAAACACCACAGTCCTCTTACGACCTCCATCTTAGTTGAGAGTTGCAAGAGAATGACTGGATATGGCAGTGAGGGGAGGAGCTATATAGCAGCTCTGCTGTGGGTGATCCTCTTGCAACTTCCTGTTGGGAAGGAGAATATCCCACAAGTAATGGATGATCCGTGGACTGGATACACTTAACAAGAGAAATATATACAAAATAAAAGTTATAAAAGCTTTTAAAACTGTCAATTTATTAAGGTCATTATAGTGAAACAATTACATGCTCACATTTGCTAGAGCACACCTTTTTTTTTACTACAGGCCCTATATGTGTTTAACCTCTTTAGAGAACTGCTAGTCCCGAGAGAAAACAGGTGTTAACCCAATCAGCAGAGGCAGCTGCACAGCTGGGTCATTTAAGTACTACTGTTAATTGGGTCAACACCCATTTCTGCTAAGGTCCAGCAGTTCTATGCAGCTCCTGAGCATTAATTTAACTATGTGTTTGACCAATTTGGGGTTAAAAACATAGAGATGCAGGGTTGCTAGTGATAAAGTTACATGCTCTGATGAATCAGAGCATGCCATTTTTTCCACTATAATGACCCTTTAATGATTTGCAAACTACTTTAAAACCATTGGGAGTATCTCTATCATACTCCCTTACATTTGCCAACCGTTTCTCTCATTTACTAGAAGCAGATCCATTTAATCCCACTTCACTGTACTGATCAGAATCCCATACCTCCTTTGTCGTACTATTGACACTCTACTCGTGCAAATGTAAAACATAAGCTAGAAGACTAGTCACAAACCTCTTGCGCAATTCCAAAGAACTCTGATGCCAAGCGTAGGAGAGCTCTTCTGTTCTCCAGTACACTGAGGAGGGAATCCCAGGCATCTTTAAGGGTCGCTGCCATGGCATCATACACTTGACTTTGATCTTTGTTTTCCTCAGCTGTCTTGTCTGCTTCATTTAACAGATCCCACACATGATCTTCTAAAGACTGTAGAGCCAACAAAAAAGGCAACATAACTATAAAGGGAGAAATGGTCATTTAAAGGGACATGAAACTCAAAATGTAATTCCTCATAAAATGTTTATTTATGCATAATGAAGAAAAAAAAAAACTTTACAATGTGCTCCTCCAGTAGTTTATAGGGACAGTTAAGTCAAAAACTTTCTAAACTACTTCTAATATAAAATACTAGTACTAAAGCCCGTGTACACGGGCCATTTTTTGCAGTACAGCGGTCCGACCCCTTGCTCTCACCCCCTCTCTATTGCTCTCTCTCCCCCTCTCCTTTGCACTCTACCCTCTTTTGCTCTCTCTCTCCCCTCTTTGGCTCTCTCTGCCCCCTCTTTTGTTCTCTCACCCCTCTTTGGCTCTCTCTCCCCCCTCTTTGGCTCTCTCTGCCCCCTCTTTTGTTCTCTCTCCCCTCCCCCTTTTTGGTTCTCTCTCCCCCCTCTTTGGCTCTCTCTCCCCCCTTTTTGGCTCTCTCTCCCCCCTCTTTTGTTCTCTCCCCCCTCTTTTGCTCTCTCTCTCCCCTCTTTGGCTCTCTCCCCCATTTCTTTTGCTCTCTCTGCCCCCTCTTTTGTTCTCTTCCCCCTCTTTGGCTCTCTCTGCCCCCTGTTTGACTCTCTCTCCCCCCTCTTTGGCTCTCTCTCGCCCCTCTTTTGTTCTCTCCCCCCCCCCTCTATTTGTCTCTCTCCCCCCTCTTTGGCTCTCTCTCCCCCCTCTTTGGCTCTCTCTGCCCCCTCTTTTGTTCTCTCCCCCCTCTATTTGGCTCTCTCTGCCCCCTCTTTTGTTCTCTCCCCCCTCTATTTGGCTCTCTCTGCCCCCTCTTTTGTTCTCTCCCCCCTCTATTTGGCTCTCTCCCCCATATATTTGGCTCTCTCCCCCATATATTTGGCTCTCTCCCCCATATATTTGGCTCTCTCCCCCCTTCTTTGGCCCTTCTCCCCCCTTCTTTGGCCCTTCTCCCCCCCCCTTCTTTGGCCCTTCTCCCCCCCCCCTTCTTTGGCCCTTCTCCCCCCCCCCTTCTTTGGCCCTTCTCCCCCCCCCTTCTTTGGCCCTTCTCCCCCCTCTCTTGCTCCCTCTCTTGCCATGCCCCCATCGCGGCAGCCCGCCCGGCCACGCCCCTTCACGTCGACACCCGCCCGGCCACGCCTCCTCATGGCGACACCCGCCCGGGCACACCCATCGCAGTGACACCCGCCCGGTCACGCCCCCATCGCGGCACTTCGCCCGACCACGCCCATCGCGGTGACATCCGCCGGTCACACCCCTCGCCGCACCCGGCCACGCCCCCTGACACTCTGCTTCAGCCTTACTCTGTGCTGAGTGTCAGGATCCAAATGGCCAGGTATGTTTGTCACGTGCAGTCTCTACTGCGCATGACTGCATCTGACAAACATACTTGGCCATTTATTATTAGGATGCATTGTTCACTTGGAATTCTTTTTTGAAGAGTAAACCTGTCTAGGCTTCTAGGAGCTCAGGAGTGCGCACGGCTGCTTTAGCAATACTGTTTGCAACATTCTCACTCTTTTTTATTATTTTTTTCAAATTTACTCTTTCCTTTGATGAGCTGTTAAAATGATAACAACGCCTATGTCAGTCCCCATATTGATATGGGGACCCTTTATGTTGTAATTATATTCCAATTTCCGTCACATGATGACATGTATTTTACCATAAAAAGAACTGTGCTGGATAAGGACTTTGATCCTCCCTTGAAGAGCCATTGGCTTGTATAATGGAAAACGGACCTCTAACAAAAGGCCCCATTATCCCCAAGTTGTCTATTCCCTATGACTGCTCATCATCAATCTCAATATGTTCTTTCTTTCATAACATGTTAATTCTAAAAAAATGCAATGCTTTAGCAATACTGTTTGCAACAATGTTAGATAAATTAACATTCCCCCTGACATCTAACTTTTGTCTTGTCTCACTCTAACCACCCAGCTGGCAGCATCAAGTAACATGTCCGATTTCACTCCCACCCATAAGACCCACTATGAATGCTACCCCCTGGCCCCGCATTTTACAAGATTGTTTGGAGTGGTATAGATCTGCACATGGACACACATTTATATGATGGCAAAGAGCCAAATCATTCCTATCATGAGGCTTAGCTGAAATTTACATTGATCCATTTTATCTCTGATGGGCTTTCTCTTGGAATCGATAACATACCGTTAGTTGTATTGTACATGGTTAATGACTAAACAAGTTTAAAGTTTAATAGAATAGTTCTCACGTATTAGTAATTTGCTTAAAGGACCAGTCAATACAGTAGATTTGCATAATCAACAAATGCATGATAAGAAGACAATGCAATAGCACTTAGTCTGAACTTCAAATGAGTAGCAGATTTTTGTTAAATAAATTGCAAAGTTATGTCTATTTCCACTCCCCCTGTACCATGTGACAGCCATCAGCCAATCACAAATGCATATACGTATATGCAGTGAATTCTTGCACATGCTCAGTAGGAGATGGTGACTCAAAAAGTGTAAATATAAAAAGACTGTGCACATTTTGTTAATTGAAGTAAATTGGAAAGTTGTTTTAAATTGCATGCTGTATCTGAATCTTGAAGTTTAATTTTGACTTGAGTGTTCCTTTAACAAATTACAACCTTTAGGATACAAAGGACATGTAATATAAACCAAACTAAAATATAAAACATGCAACAGCTATGGGTTAGCTATGAAGTGTTTTTTTTTACCAGGGCAGCACACAGACACCTCATTATAGAAGAGATCTGATTTATATTATCCATTTATTGCTGCTCAGTAAGGCACAACAATGGACAGTATAGTGTGTGTGGATTTCCTCTTTTTGTATGTCACTCCTAATAAAGCTTGTTTTAAAAAAAAAAAGTTCCATTCTTGCGGCCGTTAATCATCACAAATTTGACACACTGTGCACACTATGTATGATGACTCCCTTGAATGGACAGTAAAGTAAGCATTAAAAACGCTCATGATTCAGATAGGGCATATTTATCAAGGTCTGACAGACCTCTCTGAATACGGCGAGCAATAAGCTCGCCGTATTCAGCATTGCACCAGCAGCTCACAAGAGCTGCTGGTGCAACGCCGCCCCCTGCAGACTCGCGGCCAATTGGCCGCCAGCAGGGGGTTGTCAATCAACCCGATCGTACTCGATCAGGTTGATTTCTGGCGATGTCTGACCGCCTGCAGGCTCGCCAGAAACACTGGGCATCAAACTCCCTACGGAGCTTGATAAATATGCCCCATCGCATGCAATTTTAAACCACTTTTCAATTTACTTCTATTATCTCATTTGCTTTGTTTCTTGGTATCTTTTGTTGTAAAGCATACTTAGGTAGCTGATTGGTGGCTGCACATTTATGCCATTGGTCAGTGGCTCCCAAGAAATATGTTCAGCTAATTTTCAGTAGTGCATTGCTGCTGATTTAACAAAGGATACCAAGAGATTGATGCAAAATTGGAAATAGAACAACATTGAAAAGTTATTTAAAAACATAAATTATGCTTACCAGATAATTTAATTTCCTTCTGTATAAGGAGAGTCAACGGCTTCATTCCTTATTGCTGGGAAATACTGAACCTGGCCACCAGGAGGAGACAAAGACACCCCAGCCAAAAGCTTAAATACCTCTCCCACTTCCCCAATCTCCCAGTCATTCTGCTGAGGGAACAAGGAACAGTAGGAGAAATATCAGGTTATAAAAGGTGCCAGAAGAGAATTATAAATTTAGAGGGCCACCCATCGGAGAGCACGGGCAGGGGCCGTGGACTATCCTTATACAGAAGGAAATGAAATTATTTGCTAAGCATAATTTATATGTTTTCCTTCTTAATATAAGGAGAATCCACGGCTTCATTCCTTACTGTTGGGAAACTTTTACCCAAGCTCTAGAGGACACTGAATGATAACGGGAGGCGGACCCTAATATGAGGGCACCACAGCCTGCAAAACCTTTCTCCCAAAGGCTGCTTCAGCTGAAGCAAAAACATCAAACTTGGAAAATTTTGAAAAAGTGTGTAAGGAGGACCAGGTAGCCGCCTTACAAATCTGATCCATAGAGACCTCTTCTGAAAGGCCCAAGAGGAAGCCACTGCTCTAGTAGAATGGGCAGTAATTCTCTGAGAAAGTCTATGTCACGCTGTCTCATTTTTACAACACCATAATGGAAAAACAAGTACATTTAGGTGTTGGGGTTTAGAGACACTACAACCTGGTATTTGTGGTGGAGATATAGAGCAAGCCTTATTAAAAAAGGAAGCGAAATGGATCTTTAATTTGAACTCTGTAATGCCTAACGGCATGAATGAGGACAATAATTTTTGGGTGTTCCTATAAATAAATGTTTTGATCCACTATTTCAATATTAATATTGTGTACTCTCTAATTTTCAGCTAAATCACGTTTTTTTCTCCATCCTTTGGCGTGCACCCAGAAGCCATTACATAAATTTTCTTGGTATACTTATACGAAGGATATTTTAAGTATATATGCTATTATTACTACACCCATTAACAATAGTATTAATATAGTATTTATAGTCAATGAAGTGGGTTTTAAAATTTATACTTCAAGCTTTAAGAAGTTTTAGATATTATGTTAAATCCATGCAAATAATAGCGACTGCATATCATATGATCCTCATTAAAAATATTAAAAACAAAATTGGTTATTAATCCTATAGATGCACTGGTATATCCAAAAAAGTGCACATAGGTGGGGTTTTCATAGTGATATTAATATATGCAGCAGTCATCATATACCGATAAAATCCTTCTCATTTGGTGGGCATACATATATATATTTTTTGAAGTTTCACCAAAAAATACTACAATCCTTAAAACTAAAGAAATATGTCAAAATAAATTTCCACTTTAATAGCTTTATACACATTCTGTGAATTCAAGTACTACAAATTTATCCAAACAATACTTGAATAATATGTGGCTAAAAATGGCTATAACAATATATATTACATTATCCATCCTACGTCTACCCTTGATACATGTTATGGATAGCCAGGTTTGCTTCGCCGCAAATAACTTATGAAAGCAATAATTATTATTGTAACTGTATCAAGTACACTATATAATGATAAACTTTCGTATGGAATAATCAGAGCGGCAGACGCATCCGCTTCTTTAAAAGTGCACGCAAAGTATGGGATAACAAATTTAATGTATGTGGTAAGGTTCAGAAATAGGATGATCATGGTGTTAAAGCGATAATGTTGCATGTAAACAATCCCAGAAATGTTGCGTTAGGGATTGGTTAAGGCAGATTACATTAGTAGCCTATCAACGCACGCGCATGACACCTCCCTTCTCCTCAGTGACATCACATCGCATATGATTCGCTCAATGGTGGGCGTTACCGATGCTCGCAATCTGATTGGCCTATGGAAAACAAAATAGGGTATTTAAGGACCGTCCCACATACGACTCGGCTTGTCCAATTTTTAATAGCACATTGAGAAAGGCCGCTACTCGGCCGAAACGCGTTTGTGCGATAGTGTGAATGGGTGTTTGGTTTTAAATTTAAATTTAAGTATATTAGTTGTTTCCGTATTTTCTAGTTTACGGCTACTTTAGGAACTCAGTGCTTTTGGCCATCTCTGTCACCTGAAGCCGGGGTATCCTGTTACCGGCCAGGAATACAGGGGGGTGGCTGCACTGTGTTTTCCTTCTTCTATAGTGACCGTATTATTTGGTTGGGAAACTAATACATCACAATTTTTCACTAGTGGTTATATATGCTATATTTTAATAATGTGAATAATAAAAATTCAATTTTTTAATTACTCTAACGCTTAAGTTGAAATATCTTTCAACTAGTATAACACAATGCATATTGGAATGAGTGCTATTTAACCCCTTCTTGTCCCATCTCCCCTATTCCTAAACATACTTTATATTACTTTAAGGGTAAGCACCAGGGATTTTTCAATCCTTTAATTCCTACAGACATTACTGTCACAGTGCCAGTTTATTTCTGTTTCTTTAAACAGATGCGATGAATAACCAGCTTACGAGCTTGAGAGAGAGTATCAGTAACTCTCTCAGAAAACCCTCTCTTGGCAAGGACTAAGCATTCAATCTCCACGCAGTCAGCCTCAGAGAATCTAGATTTTGATGAACAAAGGGACTCTGTTCCAGCAAAAGGTAACTTCCATGGAGGAGAAGATGACATCCTCACTAGATCCGCGAACCACGTCCTTCGCGACCACGATGGAGCAATCAGTATTACTGATGCAGCTTGATGTGACCACTATCCGAGGAAGGAGTGGTAATGGCAAATGTAGATTGGACTGAAACTCCAGGGCACCGCTAATGCAGCTAATAGCTCCGCCTGAGGATCCCTGGACCTTGACCCATATCTGGGTAGTTTGGTTTTGAGACGAGACGCCATGAGATCTATATCTGGTGTCCCCCCACCTGTAGCAAATCTCCGCAAACACATCGGGATGGAGAGACCATTCCCCGTGATGAAAGGATTGTCTGCTGAGAAAATCTGCTTCCCAGTTGTCCACACCCGGAATGTGGATTGCTGACAGCAAACAGCTGTGGGCCTCCGCCCCCTCTGGAATTCGAGATACTTCCCTCATTGCTAGGGAGCTTTTCGTTCCCCCTGATGGTTGCTGTAAGCCACCGAGGTTATATTGTCTGATTGGAATCTGAAAAACTGGGACAAACCCAGAAGAGGCCAAGACTTCAGAGCATTGTAGGTTTCTCGAAATTCCAGAATGTTGATCGGGAGGGATCGTTCCTCCTGAGACCACATGCCCTGTGCCTTCTTGGCACCCCAAACAGCTCCCCATCCTGAGAGAGACTCACGTGCGTAGTCACAATATCCCAGGATGGTCTGAGAAAGGATGTCCCTCGGGACAGATGATCTGGACAGAGCCACCAAGAGATGAAGGGATGGTGCTTGAACTAGAATCTCATTCCAGTAGGGAGCTACCGCTATACCTTGGGTTCTGGTGATGGCCAGGAAAGCCCCTAGAACCTTTGTAAAGATTCTTGGAGCAGTTGCTAGACCAAACGGAAGTGCAATGAACTGGAAGTGCTGATCCAGGAACGCAAACCTTAGGAACTGGAAGTGGTCACTGTGGATTGGAACATGAAGGTAGGTACCCTTCAGATCTAGTGGTCATGAGCTGTCCTTCCTGAACTAGAGGGAGGATGGGCCTTATTGTCTCCAACTTGAACGAGGGGACATTTAAAAAAAAAACTTTAGTCCAGAATCAGACCGGAAAGATCCCTCCTTCTTTGGGACCACAAACAGGTTTGAATAATATCCCAAACCTCTTTCTGCGATAGAAACCAGGACAATGACCCCTAAGTAGGAAAAGATTCCACACGCACCCCAGAAAGGCTTCTGGTTTTGAAGACAGGCTTGAGAGGAGAAATCTGCTCTTGGGGGGGATGAGATTTCAAACCTATCTTGTATCCTTGAGCTATGACATCCAGGACCCACAGATCCTGCACGTCCTTGAACCAAGCGTCTGAAAACAGCAACAGTCTGCCCCTACACGATCCAGTGCCGGATCGGTGGTCACCCCTTCATACCGACTTGTTCTCGGCGGGCTTCTTGCTTTGATTGGATTTATTCCAGGATTGAGCCGGCTTCCAAGAGCTCTTGGATTGCTCGGGCTTAGAGGAGGACTGCCGACGTTGGGACTTTTCAGAATAAAAAGGAACAAAATATTAGATCCTTGTACTTTAGCTTTGTTCTTTTTATCCTGTGGTAGGAAGGCACTCTTGCCCCCTGTAACCGTGGAGATAATGGAGTGCAGGGCCTGGACCAAATAAAATATTTCCCTTAAAGGGGAGGGAAAGTAATCTATATTTAGAAGTCATGTCCGCAGACCAGGACTTCAGCCAGAGTGCCCTACGGGTCTGTACTGAGAAACCAGAAATTTTAGCATTCAGGCGACTAATCTGCATGTTTGCATCACAGATAAAAGAATTAGCAATTCTCAAAGCTTTAATTCTTTCTTGGATAACATCAAGGGGACCCTCCATCTCGATCAAATCCGCTAAGGAGTCGCACCAGTAGGCCGCAGCTCCAGCAACCGAGGCAACAGCCGGTTGAAATAAATATCCCGTATGCTGATTCCAGCTGAGAGTCCGGGACCAGGAATAATTTTTTTAAAGGCAGACGAAGGGGAAATGGAAGATCCAAATCTATCTTACTTGTTTTTAATAATGTTCGCCATCTTTACAGGTACAGGAAAAGTTAGCGGCACTACCCTGTCCTCGTGCACTCTGTCTAATTTAGGGATCAACGGTTCATCAGGCAACTTGGCCTCTGGAACCTAACGTCGACAGAACCTCTTTTAGAAGAAAAGGTAAGTGTTCAATTTTAAATCTAAAGGCTGGCTCTTCCGCAGCCGGAGGCCTAGAGGTAGCAGACTCCGATCCAGAAATTTCAACCTCTGAAGACAGAGTGTGACCCATCCTGAAACAAATCTAATAAATCACTGGATGTCCCCTGGACCGGAGAGCTATGTTTAACCTTTCGCTTGCTCTTGGCGGTAAAGTCCGATGGTAAAAGGCTCCCTCCAGATAGAGGATTAGGTGTGCTACGGGAAGCTGCATGAGATAATGGAGATGACTGATGGGTATGCACCTCACGGGACGGAGAGTCCTCAGAGGTGGACGGCTCAGTAGTACTAAAGGGGTTAACTTTCTTAGACATAATAACCTTGCTGATGCATATGGAACATAGTTAAGAGGGCGGGCACACCAATGCATCCTCACAACAAGGTATTACTATTAGGAATAGAGGGACTGCCCTCAAGCATATCAGAAACCTCCATAGCTTGCGCTAACAACAGTAGGATGCAGAATAAATAAACTTTTTATTTCTCACAAAACGGCACCTTTATACTCCCAATGACTGGGACACTCACCACCTCCTAGACCCAGAACAGAGAAACAAGCGACTTCTCTCAATAGCTAGCTCAGTCAGGAAGGAGAAAACGAAAGTGGTACCCCACCCGGTCACGTGGTGCGCAAGACAGGAATGCCCTTGCAATTAGAAAAAGCGCACCAAGCTACAAGCAGCGCAGCGCTCAAAGTTAAAGTAAAAACCTGTATGTTCTGTTACCGCATAACAACAGTTTATGAGCCCACAAAAATAAATCTCACACATAAAACAGCATACAATCAAAGTATCACATTTGATGAATCTCAACTGTTCAATAACCTCCCTCAGGAGATATTAACCCATGATTCTATTAAAATAAAAGGAGCCACATTGTGACCCTGTCTTGTAGCATCGCTCCTGACATGGACTTGAGTGAAGAAAAGCAAACAGTGAAACTCGTCAACACTGGTTGCTTAAGGTGCTGTTAGCAAGCAGTCTGGATGGGTTCGCTGGAAGAATCTCCCTGCATCTCCAGACTCTAACTTTCATCAATGCTCTCACTGAGAGGTTGATAAGACTACTTAAAACTCCAGTTCCATATCGAAAGGCATATACCCCTCCTGAGGAACAACTCTTCTGACACTTCTCTGCCATCTTCCTGTGACAAAAGGCAAATAATGACTGGGGGATAGGGGAAGGGGAGAGGTATTTAAGCCTTTGGCTGGGGTGTCTTTGCCTCCTCCTGGTGGCCAGGTTCAGTATTTCCCAACAGTAAGGAATGAAGCCGTGGACTCTCCTTATATTAAGAAGGAAATTGTATTCTCTATCTGAATCATGAAAGAAACATTTTGGATTTCATGTCACTTTGAGATGTTCACAGAGCAGACTGTCAGCCACTGCAACACTCAAGGCATTTAATATTTTTGTCATGTATAACAGACTGCGTGTCTGTCTGGGACTTTACCTTCACAGCCCTTTAGGGTTTTAGGGGAAACATACCCAAACTATTGTCAAGATTAAAAGGTCTGTTTATTTGCAGTTCACAGCAATATTCCAGCAAATCAAACAAACAGTGAGTTTTCAACATATAATCTGGACTGTATCCTGTACAATCAATCACCTTGATAGTGGAGAATCGGCCCACCTGTCTTTTCCGAATACTTCAACCCATGGAACAGGTTTAAACACAGTATTTCCCTGTGGCTGCCACATAAGGTAGTGATTTCTCAAAACACTGGGTCCTAAATACACCCCATTCACAACTCTGCTTTTATGTTAAGTGTTTATGTGTGGCTTATATGTACAAAGTTCTAGACTAAAAAGTACCCTCCTGTACATGACACTGTCTCCAACTGCACACTTCTGCAAATTGCTCCCATATCGGCTCTGGACTGGCTGCTTCCAATACGAAAGTATTTCAACGGCAAGATCACTTACACCAATAGTTTGTATTTTAGCCTATCTGAGACAAAGATCTGTCCTCCTTCACTACATCATTCACATTCTTATTCACTATAGTAAACCAGTGAATTGGTGGCGATTCAAAAGACATGTGAAAACTTGACACATCTTGCTCAGATTCTAAAATCCTGGCATATTCAAAGCTTTATTGGACTGAAGATGAATATCCATGACCTATACGATATCACATAAATATTATGTTATTCAGCTATTTATTTATTTTTTTTAAATCAATGACACACTAAGGAATTTTAAATGTCTTCTAGTTACAATTGTTGGTTGCCAATAAAAATGTAAGTATATTGCAGCTTTTACTCTTCACACTTGTTAAAAGTCAATTTTGTTGTTCCAGTCCATCAGGTCTTGTATAGTTACATATCAGGCACAGAACAGTATCATAGTAATAATCATTGTGGCCTTTACCATGACAAAGAACAGAACTTGCTGGAGATATATCAAGAATGCAGTTGCCTCACAGATAACAGTGACATTATAATAACATTGTGATCAAGTTAAAAATACACCAAGACACTTGATGCAGGTATTGGAAGCATATTTAAAAATAAAATTCTATTAAAAAAAAAAAAAAGGGATTCTGGTTAAAACAAACAAAAAAATAATAATACTGGGAGTTATTTATCATTATTTATCAATATATTATTTGAAGTATTTACTATATTTTTATAACAAATGTTTTTTATTGAACATAAAATTATCTGCTATTTTTTATTTAATGTTTCATCTTTTGTTTAGATAAAACCAAAATGTATGCTAACCTGATAAATGAATTTATTTCATGGTGGTGAGAGTCCACAAGCCATTACTCTTGGGAATGCCACTCCTGCAAACCAGACGAAGCTCCTCAAAGCTCTGATAGCACTTAAGGTAGGAAAAGAAAAAGCAGGGAAAGAGAGAGCAAATTAGAACTGATGTCAGAAAAAAAATATCAGGTTAGCACGAATTTTGTTTTCTTTCATAAGGTAGTGAGAGTCCACAAGCCATTACTCCTGGGAACTAATACCCAAGCTGTGGAGTAATTGGACAGGACAAAAAAAAACAAAAACAAAAATCTTTGAAGCATCCACCTAAATACCAGACACTGCTGCCTGAAGAACTTTCCTATCAAAGACATCAAAGTGGAAGACATTATAGAAAGTATATAAGAAAAACCATGTAGCTGCCTTGCAAATTTGTTCAACATAAGCCTCATTCTTAAACTCAAGAAGAGGAAACTGATCTAATAAAATAGATAAAAATGTGTTTTTGAAAGACTACTCCACCTCCAAAAAACCCTTGGTAATCAATAGTGTTAGTTGAGAAGCTAAAGAGACGACTGTGTCCTTCTGACCCTTACGTGAAACAAGGACACACCAATTAAAGGATGGCATAAAAACCTATGAAATTTGTAGATATAATTATAATGGCTTACAACATCAAAAATAAGTACAGGTAGCCCTCAGTTTACGCTGGGGTTAGGTTCTAGGAGGAATGGTTGTAAATCGAAACTGTTGTAAATTGAAACCCAGTTTATAATGTAAGTCAATGGGAAGTGAGGGAGTTAGGCTCCAGGCCCCTCTCAAAATTGTCATAAGTAACACCTAATACATTATTTTTAAAGCTTTAAAATTAAGACTTTAAATGCTAAACAGCATTATAAACCTCATAATATAGATTGTATCATCATCAAACCAAGTTTAATGAACAAAAACATTTGCTAAACAGCACCTAATAAAATAATTACACAACAGACTGCATCATCATCAAACTAAGTTTAATGAACAAAAATGTTTTTTTACTTGCATTTTTCTGCAAACAGTTCTCTGCATTGCTAGCATGTTAGATAATATTGGGTCTGCACCTATTCTATGCATTTCAATCTGCAGTGATTAATAGGCAGTTAGGCACCGTCACCTGAAGCTGCTGGACAGGAAGATAATAGGGAAGTGGCTGCTAAATTTTGCTCAATAGATCTGGTCTGATCTGTGTACACAGATCCATTTAAGGCTATTAAGTTGCATAACTTTGCTGCAAAACAAGCGGACAGCTCCACCTACTGGCTATTTTAATTAGTGCATTGCTTTCCAAATGACTGGAAAAAAAAAGGTTGTTATTCTGAAACGGCGCAAATTGAACCGGCGTAACCCGAGGGCCACCTGTAGAGACTTTCAATTGAATTATTTTGATTGGGCAAGAAGTGTAAACAACTCAAACTCTTCTGGCAGAAGAAGTTGCTAAAAACAACAAAAAAATTCTAAGACAGAAACAAAATGTCCAAAGCATGTACATATTTGAAAGGAGAAACCTGTAAAGCTTTAAAAAAAAAATCAAAAAAAAAAATCAGTGAATGTTCCAAGGAGGAGAAATTGGTTTAACCCTGAACAAAGCCTAGCTTTCAAAAAAACTTAGCAATTTTATTAACTTATTGGAATTCTAAACGAATTCTAAATAAAACCCTGATTTTAACAGCAGGAGAAAACAAAAAAAAACTTTCCATAGAAATTGCACTTGTAACAGGCTTTTTGGCCTGATGATTAAAGGGACCTCGAAAAAGTAGGTCACGATGAAGAGAAAAACTTAACATCTGAATCAGATTCGCAAACTAAGTTCTTACCACCTTTATGAAAGAAATATAAACTATGCATTAATAAGCTATGGACACAACACAAAAGTTAATACAAGCCTAGAGACCTGTTTTCTCAAAGATATTGTCAGCCACCGTACATCTTCTGTATTTCATGCCTCCGTGTGAAACTCTTTAACCCCTTCGTTGCTCTGGATAAAAAAAAAAATGTATTCATGCGCATCACTACCTGTAGGCGCATGACACCATTCTCGTCATGCAGGGGGGTCAATCCCAGGTTTCATGAGCGTGTCAGTGACATAACCACATACACATAGGGGGCTGAACCAGGAAACACTGGTAGCTGCAAGGGAGATGATTTTCAAACCCCTTGATCTGTGTTCCCTTAGCAGCTACAAACCTCCAAGACCCCTCATTTGAAAGAGAATAGTCTTGGAGCAATACCCCACAACAGATATGCTTGTGGACATTACATTACAAGTAACAAAGTATATATAATATAGTCAAGTCTTCACTATGGTAACAGTGAACACCTTGCAAGAGAAAAAGTGTTTTTATTTCTGTACTACACAATTGGGACTCTCTAATCTATATTATAACCCCCAAAAGCCAATTTGAGCCCCTATTTCATATGTGGCTACCCTTGATGCCAATTTAGTCATTAGATCACAGTAACAAGAGTAGTCACATGGCAGTTTTCAATATTATTTAAAGTGAAGGTCAATTTTGACAAATTAGTGCCCGTTTTTTTAATAATTCTATTAAAAACAAGGGCACTTTAATTCATCAAAATTGACATTTCAAGCGTTTTCTTCAAAAACTTACCTTTTAATCCTGAAAGCTGCTCCACTGATTCCCCCGGCTTCCTCCAATCACGGTGTCATTCCCCCCCCCCCCCCCCCCCCCCGGGGATCATGGCCTGAGGGAACGCTGAGATTGGATGAAGCCGGACTCGTCATTTTGGACCCGCGAAGAGGACTTGCAACAGGCGGAGGAACTGCTGCAGTGGCTCTCAGGATTAAAAGGTAAGTTTTTGAAGAAAACGCTTGAAATGTCAATTTTGATGAATTAAAGTGCCCTTGTTTTTAATAGGATTATTCAAAACCAGGCACTAATTCGTCCAAAATTGACCTTCACTTTAATAAAATCTTAGCAAAAATATATGCGTTTTTTACATTTTTGGCGCTACTATCACACATGCCATGAAATATAAATATAATAATGGTATATTGTGAATTTGCTGTGTCTCCTAAAAAAAAAAAAATATAGAATTTGTGTGGGTCACTCACTGAAATTTGACTTAAAATAGGGTTCAAATGTAGGTAACAAAAAAGCTCAAAATTGGCTCAGCACTGAAGTGTAAAAAAAACAGCAGCAAAAAAACATAATTTACGTAAGAACTTACCTGATAAATTAATTTCTTTCATGGTGGCGAGAGTCCATGAGCTGTTACGTATGGGATATTCATTCATACCAGGAGGAGGCAAAGTTTCCCAAACCTCATAAGCCTATACCCCACCCACCTCACACATACCTCAGTTTTATGTATAACCAAGTGGTAAGGTGTTTAAGGAGTAAAATCCAAAAAAAGAGGAGCAGGGAAAAAAGATGAGCATTTAAACAAAAAAATGTAACACACAAATAGGTGGGCCTCGTGGACTCTCACCACCATGAAAGAAATTAATTTATCAAGTAAGTTCTTACATTAATTGTTTTCTTTCATATACATAGCAAGAGTCCACGAGATGTTACGTATGGGATATAATACGCAAGATGTGAAAGTCCATGAGTAACAAGAAAGGTAGGGATACAATAAAAACTGCTTTTTCCATCCACTGAGCAATAAAATCCAAAAAAATAAAGTATTTTATGACAAAAAAACTCAAAGTACAGGCACCATTATCAAACTGAGACAACTGCCTAAATAACCTAACAAAAGATGCTTCTGACAAGGCAAAAACATCAGAATGGTAAAACTTAGTAAAGGTTTACAGAGATGACAAAGTAGCCGCTTTGCAAATTTGATCAACTGAAGCCTCATTCTTGAAAGTCCAAGATGTGGTAACCAATCTAGTAGAATGAGCTGTAATTCTCTGAGGCAGAGACTGACCCGCCTCCAAATAAGCTTTGTGAATCAAACATTTTAACCAAGAGGTTAAATAAATAGCTGAGGCCTTCTGACCTTTCCTAGAACCGGAAAAAGAATAAAAAGACTAGAAGTCTGTCTGAATTATTTAGTAGCATCAAAATAAAATTTAAAATGCTCTAAAATCATCCAATGAATGCATTGATTTTTTCGGATTAGGATGCAAAGAGGGAACAATACATTTCCCTATTAATGTTAGAATTAACAACCTTTGGTAAAAATTTGAAAGAGGTCTGCAAAACAGCTTTATCTTAAAGGAAAATCAGATAAAGGAGACTTACAAGAAAGAGCAGACAATTCAGAAACTTTTCTAGCAGAAGAGATAGCCAAAGAAACAATAATTTCCAAGAAAGTAGTTTAATGTCCAAGGAATGCATAGGCTCAAAGGGAGGAGCTTGCAAAATCCTTAACACCAGATTTAGACTCCAAGGAGGAGAAATTAGTTTAATAACCGGTTTCATTCGAATTAAAGCTTGAACATAACAATGTCTGGAAGATGAGCAATTTTTCTCTGGAACATGACAGAAAGAGCAGAGATTTGTCCTTTAAAAGTACTTGCAAACAAACATTTAACCAAACCATCCTGAAGAAACTGAAGAATCCTAGGAATTCTAAAATAATGCCAAGAGAAATAATGGAGCAGCACACTATGCAATATGTTTAACAAACTTTATGATAAATCCTTTCTTGAAACAGGCTTGCGGGCCTGAGTCAGAGAAACCTGTGACTGAGAACTAAGCATTACATTTTCATGCTATTAAGTTTAGAGACCTTAGATCTGGAAGGAAGAAGGGACCTTGAAACAGAAGATCTGGCCTTAGAGGAAGAGGCCATGGCAGGCAACTTGACAATCGAACTAGGTCCGCATACTAAATCATGTGAGGCCACGCAGGGGCTATTAGAAATACAGAGGCCTGTTCCATCTTGATTTTGGAGATTACTCTGGGAAGAAGGACGAGAGGAAGCGATAAGTAAGCAGGCTGGTAAGACGAAGGCATTTCTAAAGCATCCAACAGCTCGAGATACTTCTGTCATGGCTAAGGAACTTAGAGTTCCCCCTTGATGATTGACATATGCCACTGTTGTGCCCTCAAAAGAGCCCGGAGTTCCAAGATATTGATTGGTAGCCTTGCCTCCCACGGCTTCCAAACTCCTTGTGCTGTCAGAGACCCGTAGACGGCTCCTCAACCTGTAAGTGTGGTGATCACAGACTATTTAGGACGAGCAAAGGAAGGCCCCTGAAGAATAAGGAGGTGATTTAACCACCAAGTCAGAGAAAGTTGTATCTTGGGATCTAAGAATATCAGTTGTAGAGGTCTCATATTACAATGAGCAAAAGGGATCAGATACTGCAATCATGAGACCTAGAACTTCCATACACATAGCCACTGAAGAGAATGATAGAGACTGAAGGTTTAGACAAGCTGAAACCAATTTCATTCTTCTCTTTTCTGTCAGGGAAAGAGTCATGGGCACTAAATATATCTGGAAACCTAAAAAGGTGACCTTTGTCTGAGGAATCAAGGAACTTTTTGGTAAATTGATCCTCCAACCATGTTCTTGAAAAAACAACAGCAATTGTTTGGTGTGAGATTCTGGAATGAAAAGATTGAGCTAGTACAAAGATATTGTCCAAATAAGGAAACAATGCAATACCCTGCACACTGATTACATATAAAAGAGCACCGAGAACCTTTGAAAAAATTCTTGGAGCTGTTGCTAGGCCAAATGGAAGAGACACAAACTGGTAATGCTTTTCCAGAAAAGAGAACCTCAGAAATTGATAATGTTCTGGGTGGATAGGGATGTGAAGGTAAGCATCCTGTAAATCTATTGTGGACATAAAGGGACCTTGTTGAACAAAAAGGCAGAATAGTCCTTATAGTTTCCATCTTGAAAGTTGGAACTCTCACAAATTTGTTTAGAGATTTCAGATCCAAAATTAGTCTGAAGGAATTTTCCTTTTTTGGTACAATAAAGAGATTTGAATAAAAACATAATTTATGCTTACCTGATAAATTTATTTCTCTTGTAGTGTATCCAGTCCACGGATCATCCATTACTTATGGGATATTCTCCTTCCCAACAGGAAGTTGCAAGAGGATCACCCACAGCAGAGCTGCTATATAGCTCCTCCCCTAACTGTCATATCCAGTCATTCGACCGAAAACAAACAGAGAAAGGAGAAACCATAGGGTGCAGTGGTGACTGTAGTTTAAAATTTAGACCTGCCTTAAAAGGACAGGGCGGGCCGTGGACTGGATACACTACAAGAGAAATAAATTTATCAGGTAAGCATAAATTATGTTTTCTCTTGTTAAGTGTATCCAGTCCACGGATCATCCATTACTTATGGGATACCAATTCCAAAGTTAAAGTACACGGATGATGGGAGGGACAAGGCAGGATTAAGCGGAAGGAACCACTGCCTGAAGAACCTTTCTCCCAAAAACAGCCTCCGAAGAAGCAAAAGTATCAAATTTGTAAAATTTGGAAAAAGTGTGAAGCGAAGACCAAGTCGCGGCCTTGCAAATCTGTTCAACAGAGGTTTCATTTTTAAAGGCCCAGGTGGAAGCCACAGCTCTAGTGGAATGAGCTGTAATCCTTTCAGGGGGCTGCTGTCCAGCAGTCTCATAGGCTAAGCGTATTATGCTCCGAAGCCAAAAGGAAAGAGAGGTTGCCAAAGCTTTTTGACCTCTCCTCTGTCCAGAGTAAACGACAAACAGGGTAGATGTTTGACGAAAATCTTTAGTAGCTTGTAAGTAAAACTTCAAGGCACGGACAACATCCAGATTATGTAAAAGACGTTCCATCTTTGAAGAAGGATTAGGACACAATGATGGAACAACAATCTCTTGATTGATATTCTTGTTAGAAACCACCTTAGGTAAAAACCCAGGTTTGGTACGCAGGACTACCTTATCTGCATGGAAAATCAGATAAGGAGAATCACATTGTAAGGCAGATAGCTCAGAGACTCTCTGAGCCGAGGAAATAGCCATCAAAAACAGAACTTAACAAGATAAAAGTTTAATATCAATGGAATAAAGGGGTTCAAACTGAACTCCTTGAAGAACTTTAAGAACCAAGTTTAAGCTCCACGGGGGAGCAACAGGTTTAAACACAGGCTTAATTCTAACCAAAGCCTGGCAAAATGCCTGGACGTCTGGAACCTCTGCCAGACGCTTGTGCAAAAGAATAGACAGAGCAGAAATCTGTCCCTTTAAGGAACTAGCGGATAATCCTTTGTCCAAGCCCTCTTGGAGAAAAGACAATATTCTAGGAATCCTAACCTTACTCCATGAGTAATTCTTGGATTCACACCAATAAAGATATTTACTCCATATCTTGTGGTAGATTTTCCTGGTAACAGGCTTTCGTGCCTGTATTAAAGTATCAATGACTGACTCGGAGAAGCCACGCTTTGATAGAATCAAGCGTTCAATCTCCATGCAGTCAGTCTCAGAGAAATTAGATTTGGATGATTGAAAGGACCTTGTATCAGAAGGTCCTGTCTTAGAGGCAGAGTCCATGGTGGAAAGGATGACATGTCCACTAGGTCTGCATACCAAGTCCTGCGTGCTATCAGAATCACTGATGCTCTCTCCTGTTTGATTTTGGCAATCAGTCGAGGGAGCAGAGGAAACGGTGGAAACACACAAGCCAGGTTGAAGAACCAAGGCGCTGCTAGAGCATCTATCAGCGTCGCTTCTGGGTCTCTGAACCTGGATCCGTAACAAGGAAGCTTGGCGTTCTGGCGAGACGCCATGAGATCCAACTCTGGTTTGCCCCAACGATGAATCAACTGAGCAAACACCTCCGGATGGAGTTCCCACTCCCCCGGATGAAAAGTCTGATGACTTAGAAAATCCGCCTCCCAGTTCTCCACGCCTGGGATATGGATTGCTGACAGGTGGCAAGAGTGGCACTCTGCCCAGCGAATTATTTTTGAGACTTCTAACATCGCTAGGGAACTCCTGGTTCCCCCTTGATGATTGATGTAAGCCACAGTCGTGATGTTGTCCGACTGAAATCTGATGAACCTCAGTGTTGCTAACTGAGGCCAAGCCAGAAGAGCATTGAATATCGCTCTTAACTCCAGAATATTTATTGGAAGGAGTTTCTCCTCCTGAGTCCACGATCCCTGTGCCTTCAGGGAATTCCAGACTGCACCCCAACCTAGAAGGCTGGCATCTGTTGTTACAATTGTCCAATCTGGCCTGCGAAAGGTCATACCCTTGGATAGGTGTACCCGAGACAACCACCAGAGAAGAGAATCTCCGGTCTCTTGATCCAGATTTAGCAGAGGGGACAAATCTGTGTAATCTCCATTCCACTGACTCAGCATGCATAATTGCAGCGGTCTGAGATGAAGGCGCGCAAATGGCACTATGTCCATTGCCGCTACCATTAAGCCGATTACCTCCATGCACTGAGCTACCGAAGGGCGCGGAATGGAGTGAAGAACACGGCAAGCATTTAGAAGTTTTGATAACCTGGACTCCGTCAGGTAAATTTTCATTTCTACAGAATCTATAAGAGTCCCTAAGAAGGAGACTCTTGTGAGTGGGGATAGAGAACTCTTTTCCTCGTTCACTTTCCACCCGTGCGACCTCAGAAATGCCAGAACTATCTCTGTATGAGACTTGGCAACTTGAAAGCTTGACGCCTGTATCAGGATGTCATCTAGATACGGAGCCACCGCTATGCCTCGCGGTCTTAGAACCGCCAGAAGTGAGCCCAGAACCTTTGTAAAGATTCTCGGGGCTGTAGCCAACCCGAAGGGAAGAGCTACAAATTGGTAATGCCTGTCTAGAAAGGCAAACCTTAGAAACCGATGATGATCTTTGTGAATCGGTATGTGAAGATAGGCATCCTTTAAGTCCACTGTGGTCATGTACTGACCTTTTTGGATCATGGGTAGGATGGTCCGAATAGTTTCCATTTTGAAAGATGGAACTCTGAGGAATTTGTTTAAGATCTTTAGATCCAAAATTGGTCTGAAGGTTCCCTCTTTTTTGGGAACCACAAACAGATTCGAATAAAAACCCTGTCCTTGTTCCGTCCGCGGAACTGGATGGATCACTCCCATAACTAGGAGGTCTTGCACACAGCGTAGGAATGCCTCTTTCTTTATCTGATTTGCAGATAGCCTTGAAAGATGAAATCTCCCTTGTGGCGGGGAAGCTTTGAAGTCCAGAAGATATCCCTGAGATATGATCTCCAACGCCCAGGGATCCCGAACATCTCTTGCCCACGCCTGGGCGAAGGGAGAAAGTCTGCCCCCTACTAGATCAGTCGCCGGATAGGGGGCCATTCCTTCATGCTGTCTTAGAGGAAGCAGCAGGCTTTCTGGCCTGCTTGCCTTTGTTCCAGGACTGGTTAGGTTTCCAGGCCTGCTTAGATTGAGCAAAAGTTCCCTCTTGTTTTGAAGCGGAGGAAGTTGATGCTGCACCTGCCTTGAAATTTCGAAAGGCACGAAAATTAGACTGTTTGGCCTTTGCTTTGGCCCTGTCCTGAGGAAGGGTGTGACCCTTACCTCCAGTAATGTCAGCAATAATTTCCTTCAAACCAGGCCCGAAAAAGGTGTGCCCCTTGAAAGGAATGTTGAGTAATTTAGACTTCGAAGTCACGTCAGCTGACCAGGATTTAAGCCATAGCGCCCTACGCGCTTGGATGGCGAATCCGGAATTCTTAGCCGTTAGTTTAGTCAAATGAACAATGGCATCAGAAACAAATGAGTTAGCTAGCTTAAGTGTTCTAAGCATGTCAATAATTTCAGTCAATGGAGCTGTATGGATGGCCTCTTCCAGGGCCTCAAACCAGAATGCCGCCGCGACCGTGACAGGCGCTATGAATGCAAGGGGCTGTAAAATAAAACCTTGTTGAATAAACATTTTCTTAAGGTAACCCTCCAATTTTTTATCCATTGGATCTGAAAAAGCACAACTGTCCTCAACCGGGATAGTAGTACGCTTTGCTAAAGTAGAAACTGCTCCCTCCACCTTAGGGACCGTCTGCCATAAGTCCCGTGTAGTGGCGTCTATTGGAAACATTTTTCTAAATATAGGAGGTGGGGAAAAAGGCACACCCGGTCTATCCCACTCCTTGCTAATAATTTCTGTAAGCCTTTTAGGTATAGGAAAAACATCAGTACACACCGGTACCGCATAGTATTTATCCAGCCTACACAATTTCTCTGGTACTGCAACTGTGTTACAGTCATTCAGAGCAGCTAATACCTCCCCAAGCAACACACGGAGGTTCTCAAGCTTAAATTTAAAATTAGAAATCTCTGAATCAGGTTTCCCCGAATCAGAGATGTCACCCACAGACTGAAGCTCTCCGTCCTCATGATCTGCATATTGTGACACAGTATCAGACATGGCCCTTACAGCATCTGCGCGCTCTGTATTTCTCCTAACCCCAGAGCAATCGCGCTTGCCTCTTAATTCAGGCAACCTGGATAATACCTCTGACAGGGTATTATTCATGATTGCAGCCATGTCCTGCAAGGTAATCGCTATGGGCGTCCCTGATGTAATTGGCGCCATATTAGCGTGCATCCCCTGAGCGGGAGGCGAAGGGTCTGACACGTGGGGAGAGTTAGTCGGCATAACTTCCCCCTCGTCAGAATCTTCTGGTGATATTTCTTTTATAGTTAAAGACTGATCTTTACTGTTTAAGGTGAAATCAATACATTTAGTACACATTCTCCTATGGGGCTCCACCATGGCTTTCAAACATAATGAACAAGTAGTTTCCTCTGTGTCAGACATGTTTAAACAGACTAGCAATGAGACTAGCAAGCTTGGAAAACACTTTAAACAAGTTTACAAGCAATATAAAAAACGTTACTGCACCTTTAAGAAACACAAATTTTGTCAAAATTTGAAATAACAGTGAAAAAAGGCAGTTACACTAACGAAATGTTTACAGTGTATGTAACAAGTTAGCAGAGCATTGCACCCACTTGCAAATGGATGATTAACCCCTTAATACCCAAAATGGAATAATAAAAGACCATTTTTTTTTCTTTTTTCAAACAGTCACAACAACTGCCACAGCTCTACTGTGGCTTTTTACCTCCCTCAAAAACGACTTTGAAGCCTTTTAAGCCCTCCAGAGATGTCCTGGATCATGCAGAGGGAAACTGAATGTCTCTGTCAGTATTTTTAGCTGCACAGAAAAGCACTAAAAAGCCCCCCCCATTCATATTACAACAGTGGAAAGCCTAAGGAAACTGTTACTAGGCAAAATTCAAGCCAGCCATGTGGAAAAAAACTAGGCCCCAATAAGTTTTATCACCAAATACATATAAAAACGATTAAACATGCCAGCAAACGTTTTATATTACATTTTTATAAGAGTATGCATCTCTATTAATAAGCCTGATACCAGTATCACTGCATTTAAGGCTTTACTTACATTAGTTGGGTATCAGCAGCATTTTCTAGCAAATTCCATCCCTAGAAAAATATTAACTGCACATACCTTATTGCAGGAAAACCTGCACGCCATTCCCTCTCTGAAGTTACCTCACTCCTCAGAATATGTGAGAACAGCCATGGATCTTAGTTACTTCTGCTAAGATCATAGAAAACGCAGGCAGATTCTTCTTCTAAATACTGCCTGAGATAAACAGTACACTCCGGCACCATTTAAAAATAACAAACTTTTGATTGAAGAATAAACTAAGTATAAAACACCACACTCCTCTTACGACCTCCATCTTGGTTGAGGCTTGCAAGAGAATGACTGGATATGACAATTAGGGGAGGAGCTATATAGCAGCTCTGCTGTGGGTGATCCTCTTGCAACTTCCTGTTGGGAAGGAGAATATCCCATAAGTAATGGATGATCCGTGGACTGGATACACTTAACAAGAGAAACCCCATCCCCTGTTTCTGTAAGGGAACTGGGACAATCACTCCCATATTTTCTAGATCTGAAACACATTTCAGAAAAGCCTGAGTTTTTAATGGATGCCTTGGAATATGGGTGAGAAAAAAAATTCTTCCCGTAGGTCTTATTCTGAATCCAATTCCATATCCCTGAGAAATTATATTTTGAATCCAAGGATTTTGAACAGATTCTGTCCAAATTTCTTGACAAAATTTCAGTGTGCCCCTTACCAGAAGAATTGGAATGGGGGCCGCTCCTTCATGCTAACCTAGGGGCTAAATTTGGTTACTTATATTGCTTGGATTTATTCAAATTTGAAGAAGGTCTCCAGTTAGAGCCAGGGGCTTTAGGGAAAGGAAATTTTTATAATAGATTTTACACCTGAAAAGATAGTAATCTTGTTTAACCCCTTAGTGACCAGAGCACTTTTCCATTTTCTGTCCGTTTGGGACCAAGGCTATTTTTACATTTCTGCAGTGTTTGTGTTTAGCTGAAATTTTCCTCTTACTCATTTACTGTACCCACACATATTATATACTGTTTTTCTCGCCATTAAATGGACTTTCTAAAAATACCATTATTTTCATCATATCTTATCATTTACTATAAAAAAAATTATAAAATATGAGGAAAAATGGAAAAAAACACACTTTTTCTAACCCCAAAATCTGTTACATATCTACAACCACCAAAAAACACCCATGCTAAATAGTTTCTAAATTTTGTCCTGAGTTTAGAAATACCCAATGTTTACATCTTCTTTGCTTTTTTTGTAACTTATAGGGCCATAAATACAAGTAGCACTTTGCTATTTTCAAAACATTTTTTTTTCAAAATTAGCGCTAGTTACATTGGGACACTGATATCTTTCAGGGATCCCTGAATATCCATTGACATATATATATTTTTTTTTAGAAGACATCCCAAAGTATTGATCTAGGCCCATTTTGGTATATTTCATGCCACCATTTCACCGCCAAATGCGATCAAATACAAAAAATTGTTCACTTTTTCACAAATTTTTTCACAAACTTTCAGTTTCTCACTGAAATTATTTACAAACTGCTTGTGCAATTATGGCATAAATGGTTGTAAATTCTTCTCTGGGATCCCCTTTGTTCAGAAATAGCAGACATATATGGCTTTGGCATTGCTTTTTGGTAATTAGAAGGCCGCTAAATGCCACTGCGCACCACACGTGTATTATGCCCAGCAGTGAAGGGGTTAATTAGGGAGCATGTAAGGAGCTTTTTGGGGTATTTTTAGCTTTAGTGTAGTGTAGTAGACAACCCCAAGTATTGATCTAGGCCCATTTTGGTATATTTCATGCCACCATTTCACCGCCAAATGCGATCAAATTAAAAAAAAACATTACATTTTTCACAATTTTAGGTTTGTCACTGAAATCATTTACAAACAGCTTGTGCAATTATGGCACAAATGGTTGTAAATGCTTCTCTGGGATCCCCTTTGTTCAGAAATAGCAGACATATATGACTTTGGCGTTGCTTTTTGGTAATTAGAATGCTGCTAAATGGCGCTGCGCATCACACGTGTATTATGGCTAGCAGTGAAGGGGTTAATTAGGTAGCTTGTAGGGAGCTTGCAGGGTTAATTTTAGCTTTAGTGTAGAGATCAGCCTCCCACCTGAAACATCAGACCCCCTGATCCCTCCCGAACATCTCTCTTCCCTCCCCTACCCCACAAATGTCCCCGCCATCTTAAGTACTGGCAGAAAATTTGTGCATTTTTGTGCATTTTGTTTTAGCATATTTACATATGCTTCTGTGTAGGATCCCCCTTTGCCCCCAACCTCACTGATCCCCCACCCAACAGCTCTCTAACCCTCCCCCTCTGACTTAATGTGCGCCATCTTGGGTACTGGCAGCTGTCTGCCAGTACCCATTTTAGTGAAAATATGTTTTTTTATTAAAAAAATTTCCCTTTTCTGTAGTGTAGCTTCCCCCCCCCCCCCAATACCAACCCCCCACCCCTTCCAGATCGCTTAAATGCTTTTTTTTAAAAATGTTTATTTCATTTTTTAATACACTTTACTCTTTACTTTTTTTCTGTAGTGTAGCGGTTCCCACCCGCTCCCGCCCCGTGCACGCGCCCGCCCGCCACCCACCGTGCACGCGCGCGCGCCCGTGCGCACCCCGAAGGCTCCGCCCCCAATCCCGCCCCCCTCCACCTTCCAGATCTCACCGATGGCCGCCCACCGGCCTCCCAAGTCGGCTCCCACCCACCAACGATACCGGCCATCGATGTCCGGTGCAGAGAGGGCCACAGAGTGGCTCTCTCTGCATCGGATGGCCAGAAAGTGTTATTGCAGGATGCCTCGATGTCGAGGCATCACTGCAATAACCGGAAAGCAGCCGGAAGCGAGCAGGATCGCTTCCAGCTGCTTTCCAGACTGAGGACGTGCAGGGTACGTCCTTGGTCGTTAACTGACATTTTTTAGAGGACGTACCCTGCACGTCCTCGGTCGTTAAGGGGTTAAGATACTATATTAGCATTCTATGATTTAAGCCATAAAGCTCTTCTAGAAAGAATAGTTAAGGACATAGTCTTAATGTTGATCTTCATGATATCAAATACTGCATCACAAATAAAATTATTTTCATGTAAATTATATATAGAATATAGAATGGCTGAACATTCAGGATCAGAAAAGAATTGCTGAGCAAGACTAGACAACCAAAAAAGTAGAAGCAGCAGCTGGTCTAAAAATATAGGTAGTATGTAAATATACCCTTCTTAGATAATATTCAAGTTTTCTATCTAAAGGGTCTTTAAAAGAAGTACTGTCTTACAAAGGAATAGTATTACATTTAGCTAGAGAGGAAATTGTCCCATCAACCTTGGGACTGATTCCCATAGTTCCAAATTAGCATTAGGAAGAGGATAACATGTTTTAAACCTTGAATAAGGGTTAAAAGAGTTACCAGGCTTAGATCATTCTTTAGCAATCATATCATGGACTCTCACTCACCACCTATATGAAAAAACAGAATTTATGTTTACCTGATAAATTTCTTTCTCCTACGGTGTGTCCGGTCAACGGCTTCATCCTTACTTGTGGGATATTCTCATTCCCTACAGGAAGTGGCAAAGAGAGCACAACAGCAGAGCTGTCCACATAGCTTCCCCTCTAGCTCCGCCCCCCAGTCATTCGACCGACGGTCAGGAGAAAAAGGAGAACCATAGGGTGCAGTGGTGACTGTAGTGTACAAAAACAAAAACTTTAAATCTGACTAAAAGCCAGGGCGGGCCGTGGACCGGACACACCGTAGGAGAAAGAAATTTATCAGGTAAACATAAATTCTGTTTTCTCCTACATTGGTGTGTCCGGTCCACGGCTTCATCCTTACTTGTGGGAACCAATACCAAAGCTTTAGGGCACGGATGAAGGGAGGGAGAAAGTCAGGTAACCTAAACGGAAGGCACCACTGCTTGTAAAACCTTTCTCCCAAAAATAGCCTCCGAAGAAGCATAAGTATTGAATTTGTAAAATTTGGCAAAAGTATGCAGAGAAGACCACGTCGCTGCCTTACAAATCTGTTCAACAGAAGCCTCATTCTTGAAGGCCCAAGTGGAAGCCACAGCTCTAGTAGAATGAGCAGTAATTCGTTCAGGAGGCTGCCGTCCGGCAGTCTCATAAGCCAATCGGATGATGCTTTTTAACCAGAAGGAAAGAGAGGTAGCAGTAGCTTTCTGACCTCTCATCTTACCAGAATAGACAACAAACAATGAAGATGTCTGTCTGAAATCCTTTGTTGCTTCTAGATAGAATTTTAAAGCACGAACCACATTTAGATTGTGTAACAAACGTTCCTTTTTAGAAACTGGATTAGGACACAGAGAAGGAACAACTATTTCCTGGTAAATATTCCTGTTGGAAACCACCTTTGGAAGAAAACCAGGTTTGGTACGTAAAACGACCTTATCTGTATGGAACACCAGATAGGGTGAATTACACTGCAAAGCAGACAATTCAGAAACTCTTCTAGCAGAAGAAATAGCAACCAAAAACAAAACTTTCCAAGATAGTAACTTAATATCTATGGAATGTAAAGGTTCAAACGGAACCCCTTGAAGAACTGAAAGAACTACATTTAGACTCCATGGAGGAGTCACAGGTCTGTAGACAGGCTTGATTCTGAACAACGCCTGTACGAACGCCTGAACATCTGGCACGGCTGCCAGACATTTGTGTAACAAGACAGACAGAGCAGATATCTGTCCCTTTAAAGAACTAGCTGACAGACCTTTCTCCAAAACTTCTTGGAGAAAGGAAAGAATCCTTGGAATCCTAATTTTACTCCATGAGTAACCCTTGGATTCGCACCAATAGAGATATTTCTGCCATATCTTACGGTAAATTCTCCTGGTTACAGGCTTTCTAGCCTGAACCAGAGTATCTATAACTGATTCCGAAAACCCACGCTTAGATAGAATCAAGCGTTCAATCTCCAAGCAGTCAGCTGCAGAGAAACTAGGTTTGGATGTTCGAATGGACCTTGCACTAGAAGGCCCTGTCTCAATGGTAGCTTCCATGGTGGAGCCGATGACATATTCACCAGGTCTGCATACCAAGTCCTGCGTGGCCACGCAGGAGCTATTAGAATCACCGAAGCCTTCTCCTGTTTGATCCTGGCTACTAGCCTGGAGAGCAGAGGAAACGGTGGAAAGACATACGCTAGATTGAATGACCAAGGCGCCACTAATGCATCTACCAATGTCGCCTTGGGATCCCTGGACCTGGACCCGTAGTGTGGAACCTTGGAGTTCTGACGAGACGCCATCAGATCTAGATCTGGAATGCCCCATAGTTGAGTTAACTGGGCAAAGACCTCCGGGTGAAGTTCCCACTCCCCCAGATGGAAAGTCTGACGACTCAAATAATCCGCCTCCCAGTTGTCTACTCCTGGGATGTGAATTGCAGATAGATGGCAGGAGTGATCCTCCGCCCATTTGATGATCTTGGATACCTCTCTCATCACCAAGGAACTCTTCGTTCCTCCCTGATGATTGATGTACGCTACAGTCGTCATTACAGAGCGGCAAAGAGAATGACTGGGGGGCAGAGCTAGAGGGGGAGCTATATGGACAGCTCTGCTGTTGTGCTCTCTTTGCCACTTCCTGTAGGGAATGAGAATATCCCACAAGTAAGGATGAAGCCGTGGACCGGACACACCAATGTAGGAGAAAACAGAATTTATGTTTACCTGATAAATTACTTTCTCCAACGGTGTGTCCGGTCCACGGCGTCATCCTTACTTGTGGGATATTCTCTTCCCCAACAGGAAATGGCAAAGAGCCCAGCAAAGCTGGTCACATGATCCCTCCTAGGCTCCGCCTTCCCCAGTCATTCGACCGACGTAAAGGAGGAATATTTGCATAGGAGAAATCATATGATACCGTGGTGACTGTAGTTAAAGAAAATAAATTATCAGACCTGATTAAAAAACCAGGGCGGGCCGTGGACCGGACACACCGTTGGAGAAAGTAATTTATCAGGTAAACATAAATTCTGTTTTCTCCAACATCGGTGTGTCCGGTCCACGGCGTCATCCTTACTTGTGGGAACCAATACCAAAGCTTTAGGACACGGATGAAGGGAGGGAGCAAATCAGGTCACCTAAATGGAAGGCACCACGGCTTGCAAAACCTTTCTCCCAAAAATAGCCTCAGAAGAAGCAAAAGTATCAAATTTGTAAAATTTAGTAAAAGTGTGCAGTGAAGACCAAGTCGCTGCCTTACATATCTGATCAACAGAAGCCTCGTTCTTGAAGGCCCATGTGGAAGCCACGGCCCTAGTGGAATGAGCTGTGATTCTTTCAGGAGGCTGCCGTCCGGCAGTCTCGTAAGCCAATCTGATGATGCTTTTAAGCCAAAAGGAGAGAGAGGTAGAAGTTGCTTTTTGACCTCTCCTTTTACCAGAATAAAACAACAAACAAGGAAGATGTTTGTCTAAAATCCTTTGTAGCATCTAAATAGAATTTTAAAGCACGAACTACATCCAAATTGTGCAACAAACGTTCCTTCTTTGAAACTGGATTCGGACACAAAGAAGGCACGACTATCTCCTGGTTAATGTTTTTGTTAGAAACAACTTTCGGAAGAAAACCAGGTTTAGTACGCAAAACCACCTTATCTGCATGGAACACCAGATAAGGAGGAGAACACTGCAGAGCAGATAATTCTGAAACTCTTCTAGCAGAAGAAATTGCAACCAAAAACAAAACTTTCCAAGATAATAACTTAATATCAACGGAATGTAAGGGTTCAAACGGAACCCCCTGAAGAACTGAAAGAACTAAATTGAGACTCCAAGGAGGAGTCAAAGGTTTGTAAACAGGCTTGATTCTAACCAGAGCCTGAACAAAGGCTTGAACATCTGGCACAGCTGCCAGCTTTTTGTGAAGTAACACAGATAAAGCAGAAATCTGTCCCTTCAAAGAACTTGCAGATAATCCTTTCTCCAAACCTTCTTGAAGAAAGGATAGAATCTTAGGAATTTTTATCTTGTCCCAAGGGAATCCTTTAGATTCACACCAACAGATATATTTTTTCCATATTTTGTGGTAGATTTTTCTAGTTACAGGCTTTCTGGCCTGAACAAGAGTATCAATGACAGAATCTGAGAACCCTCGCTTTGATAAGATCAAGCGTTCAATCTCCAGGCAGTCAGTTGGAGTGAGACCAGATTCGGATGTTCGAACGGACCTTGAACAAGAAGGTCCCGTCTCAAAGGTAGCTTCCATGGTGGTGCCGATGACATATTCACCAGGTCTGCATACCAAGTCCTGCGTGGCCACGCAGGAGCTATCAAGATCACCGATGCCCTCTCCTGATTGATCCTGGCTACCAGCCTGGGAATGAGAGGAAACGGCGGGAATACATAAGCTAGTTTGAAGGTCCAAGGTGCTTGATAACAAAGTACAAAAAACGTTTTAAAATAAAACCGTTACTGTCACTTTAAATTTTAAACACCAAAAAACTCTAAGCCATCTCCGTGGAGATGTTGCCTGTACAACGGCAAAGAGAATGACTGGGGAAGGCGGAGCCTAGGAGGGATCATGTGACCAGCTTTGCTGGGCTCTTTGCCATTTCCTGTTGGGGAAGAGAATATCCCACAAGTAAGGATGACGCCGTGGACCGGACACACCTATGTTGGAGAAATTTAAATTTAAGCAATTTTTTAAAATAAATCCCTTTTTTACTACATGCTTAACTTTAAAAAAAAGTGTTAAACAAAGTCAAAGTTGCACTCTTAGGACACCCTAATTCTGCTTCTGATGAGGGTAACGGTAGTAGTGAAATTTTATATATATATATATATATATATATATATATATATATATATATATCAAAAAAGGATTCCGGAGTCCCAAAGAAAAAGAGAGGTCTAAAGCCCATAGTCTAGGGCACACATTTCCAAACTTTAGTAGTTGTTATCAGGTATAGACACTATGCACACTGCACTTAGATAAGATAAACATAGAAAATTTATTGCAGATAATAGTAAAAAAGTTTACACAGGAGCTGCGGTACACGCAGTCACTCACAGTATTGCAGAGAGACAGGGAGGTAATGACGTCAACTGACGCGTTTCACGCCAGTTGGCGCTTTTTCAAAGATAGATTGGGAGGGGATCAATGTGGGATTAAATACCCATCAATTACCATTAGATCACTCCCCAAACTAGAACGTCATAGATTTGGAGTTACAGCCTGCAAACATTGCAACAGTGTACACACTCGGGCGAAACAAAGATCACACAGCTGTGAACGAATGACCGCTGTCAGGTCAAAAAGCTCTAGCGGGTAAAGCCAACGAGTGTGTGTTATGCAGGCTATCACTTCAAAATTAGTTACAGACAGAGACAAGATATATAAATATAAATTAGATAAAGTTGTACAGAGTAATTCACTAACAATATTGTTCTGCTAAAGTAGCGACTTATATGTAACTACCTGGTCAGTTGACACAATGTAAAATTTGCATGATGACTAGAACTAGAGACCAGTCAAAAGGTAGGTACAAGATGCTAACAGAATAGCAGAGACAAAAATAGAAAACAAGAAAAAGTAAAGAAAGAAAACAACAGTGCAAAAAGGAAAACAATTATCATAATGTTGTAAAAACTCCAATTGGAGAGAAAAAAATTATTTTACATACATAAAAATAATAAGGATAGTGAGAAATAGGAATAATTCAGATTATCCTCGAATAAAGAGAGCAATATATAATGCCTTTTTTTGGGCTCAGTTTAAATCAAAGAGCAGTGCAATTTCCTATTAGTACAAAAAGGAGATAAACTACATATTTGAGTGATATAGACTAGTACTTAATTACTTGGGTGAAAAAATTCACCTTGTTTATCCTCACTGTAGTGTCTCACTGGTTCTTAGATAATAATTACATTCCTTGGTATAGATCAAGGTCCCACCTAAGATTGATACCTTTTGGTTCTTTCGTTTCTAACCTAAAAATCCATTGTACTTCAACATCCAGTAGTTTTTTATATCTATCACCTCCTCTCTTATTTACGGGGACATAATCAATTGCTTGAAATCTTAGTGCTTTCTTATTTTCTGGGTGTAGATTAAAATGTTTAGCCACCGGTGTTTTTGGGGGGTCCTTTTCAATAGAAATTAGATGTTCGCGTATTCTATCCTTTAGATTTCTACTGGTAGATCCAGTATACTGTTTCCCACAAATATCGCAGGTGATTAGATAGCTAACATATTTAGAACAACAGTCAAGCCTGTATTTTATATTTTGTGTGTAGCCATTAGAAGTTGATACAATTGTATCCCCTGTCTTACAATGAATACACACATTACAATGTCTGCCACATCTGAAGAAACCTTTTCCTGCCAACCAGGTCTCCTTAGATCTGGAATCAGAGTTATAAACATAACTAATCAAGCGGCTTCCAATTGTGTGTGCTTTTCTAGAAATGAATATGATGCCCCTTTCCAGGATTGTCTTGCAATCCTGATCAAGGGTCAGAATTTCCAGATTTTTGTTAACTATGTTTTTAATTTTTGAAAACTGGTTACTAAATTGAGTGATAAATTTCACATCCTCTGCCATAATTGACTTCTTTTTGTTTTTAAAAAGAAAAATGAGAAATATAACAAATATGACACAGAGCTGGCTATGCATCTGGATGACCTTGAACAAGACCTCACTAACAGAAAGGATAATAAAATGCTTAGGGATGAACAAGACTATGCATTGGATGTGGTGTATAATTGGAACACCTCAACACAAAATGGCAACAAAACCAATGGAAAGAAAGATAATTACAAACAGAATAAACAAAAAGGAAGAAAGGGAAATCAACACAAAGGTGACAAGCAGGAGAAAAAAGTTAATTTCTCTGATTCTAATTTTTCCATAAGAAGCCATATAGCCTCGACACCAAATTCCACTGTCTCAGAAACATCAATGACACAACCAGATGAACCAAGAGATCAAAGCTACTCAGAACAACTGGGAGCAAGACCAAAAGTTCCAAAGAACCAAGCCAATAAAGACCTCCAAAGCTCAAAAGAGGAAAACTCTACTCCCAAGCAACAGTCAAAAAAGTCGGGAAAGTCTCAGAAGAGAGTGAAAACGACGGTGAAAAGATATGCACCATAGTGAACCTTTCCAATTATGTGCTAAATAAGCATGAAGTTAAAGTTTTAGAAAAGGGACTGGGCTTTGCGCCATCCTCAAACTTTGACTTATTCCGCACAATAACAGATGTAAATCGTTTTGTAAGAAGTGTGGTACTAAAGAAACACTTTGAAAAAATAAAAGGTGTAGATAGTTCTTTGAGACAAAATCAAAGATCAACAGTTCAAAATGAAGAGAGTCCACGATCTATCCAAACTAATGAGAGTTCACAACCATTGAATCCATCATACGACAGTGCATTTTTCCTTAACACATCCTTATCTTTGGGTACACAAAATCTAGCTCTGTCTAATATTTCTTCTACTACAGGTATCCAAAACACATCTAGTTTAAATCCATCTTTACCAACAAATACAAATTCCAACCTAGACCTATGTGAAGTTGTAGATGCAGACATTGATTTAGATTTTCAGGACGCAATAACAGGCCAAATTTTGGAAGACCTGACAGATAATTCTAATAGAACAACAACTAACATAAGTACACATAAAAAAATAAATAAACATTTGAGAACTAAGAGTACATTTTATCCTATCCAATCACGTAATAATTACATAGATATGTTCCAAGAAAAAACTCATCGTGATCTTGTGGAACTACATAAACAGATTAATACTGAAACATCAAGAAAGAAATTTAATCAAAATTCAAATATTACATTAAATCAAAAAGAAGCTTTAAAATCACTGGAAAGTAATAAACATATTACTATTACCCCAGCCGATAAGAGAGGATCGATAGTAATTCAAAATACCATATATACTATCAAGAAGCCATTAGACAACTGGGAGATATATCAACATACAAAAAACTCCCCACAAATCCTTTACATAAATATCAGAATGACCTTAAGAATCTATTAGACTGGGGAAAACACCTAGGTATATTGGACAAAAAAGTCTATGACTACCTTTATGTAGAACAACCGGTAACAGCAAACTTTAGACTAGTACCCAAAATACATAAAAATTTGGACTGCCCGCAAGGACGCCCTATTGTGTCAGGTATAGGGGGAATGAGTGAACATCTCAGTGAATGGTTGGATAACATACTCCAACCTTTTGTTCACTCACTCCCTAGCTATGTGAGAGACACTACACATGTTTTAAACAAAATGAATAAACAGACTTGGAATCCATCACTTAGATGGTTAACAATAGATGTGTCCTCACTTTATTCCTGCATTCCCCACGAACTTGGTGTGGAGGCAGTGAAATATCATTTACAGCTTAAAAGTGATTTTCCTGATGAAATGATTGAATTCATCTTGGAAGTTTTGAGTTTTTTACTCACACACAACTTCTTTATGTTTGACTCATGCTATTACCTACAGGTTTGCGGTACGGCGATGGGGGCCAAATTTGCCCCCTCGTACGCAAACCTGTTTTTAGGTTGGTATGAGTCAAGGTACATTTATGGAGCGGATAATATTTACAGTGGTCTTATCAAGACATATCTTAGATATATTGACGACCTGTTAATTATATGGTCGGGTACTGAACAACAGGCCAATGATTTTGTAAACTATTTAAACAATAATAATGCAAATCTTAGATTTACTCATCAATTCAGTAAATATCAAATTGAGTACCTAGATATACAACTTAAAGGAGAAGTATCAAATATACACACTGAATTATTCCGGAAGAGGATTGCAGGAAACACAATCCTTAGAGCTGATTCCTGTCATTCAAGACATCTGAAAATAGGAATCCCTAAGGGACAACTAATTAGAACAAGACGAATATGTACAGATTTGGACAACTATGATAGACACTCACTAGAACTAATCAAAAGATTGGAACAGAGAGGCTATAAAAGAGAAATGTTGCAGCAACTCAGACAACAAGTTAGAGCTATGAATAGGGATAAACTATTGAAAAATAAAAATAAAAACAAAAAGAAGTCAATTATGGCAGAGGATGTGAAATTTATCACTCAATTTAGTAACCAGTTTTCAAAAATTAAAAACATAGTTAACAAAAATCTGGAAATTCTGACCCTTGATCAGGATTGCAAGACAATCCTGGAAAGGGGCATCAAATTCATTTCTAGAAAAGCACACACAATTGGAAGCCGCTTGATTAGTTATGTTTATAACTCTGATTCCAGATCTAAGGAGACCTGGTTGGCAGGAAAAGGTTTCTTCAGATGTGGCAGACATTGTAATGTGTGTATTCATTGTAAGACAGGGGATACAATTGTATCAACTTCTAATGGCTACACACAAAATATAAAATACAGGCTTGACTGTTGTTCTAAATATGTTAGCTATCTAATCACCTGCGATATTTGTGGGAAACAGTATACTGGATCTACCAGTAGAAATCTAAAGGATAGAATACGCGAACATCTAATTTCTATTGAAAAGGACCCCCCAAAAACACCGGTGGCTAAACATTTTAATCTACACCCAGAAAATAAGAAAGCACTAAGATTTCAAGCAATTGATTATGTCCCCGTAAATAAGAGAGGAGGTGATAGATATAAAAAACTACTGGATGTAGAAGTACAATGGATTTTTAGGTTAGAAACGAAAGAACCAAAAGGTATCAATCTTAGGTGGGACCTTGATCTATACCAAGGAATGTAATTATTATCTAAGAACCAGTAAGACACTACAGTGAGGATAAACAAGGTGAATTTTTTCACCCAAGTAATTAAGTACTAGTCTATATCACTCAAATATGTAGTTTATCTCCTTTTTGTACTAATAGGAAATTGCACTGCTCTTTGATTTAAACTGAGCCCAAAAAAAGGCATTATATATTGCTCTCTTTATTCGAGGATAATCTGAATTATTCCTATTTCTCACTATCCTTATTATTTTTATGTATGTAAAATAATTTTTTTCTCTCCAATTGGAGTTTTTACAACATTATGATAATTGTTTTCCTTTTTGCACTGTTGTTTTCTTTCTTTACTTTTTCTTGTTTTCTATTTTTGTCTCTGCTATTCTGTTAGCATCTTGTACCTACCTTTTGACTGGTCTCTAGTTCTAGTCATCATGCAAATTTTACATTGTGTCAACTGACCAGGTAGTTACATATAAGTCGCTACTTTAGCAGAACAATATTGTTAGTGAATTACTCTGTACAACTTTATCTAATTTATATTTATATATCTTGTCTCTGTCTGTAACTAATTTTGAAGTGATAGCCTGCATAACACACACTCGTTGGCTTTACCCGCTAGAGCTTTTTGACCTGACAGCGGTCATTCGTTCACAGCTGTGTGATCTTTGTTTCGCCCGAGTGTGTACACTGTTGCAATGTTTGCAGGCTGTAACTCCAAATCTATGACGTTCTAGTTTGGGGAGTGATCTAATGGTAATTGATGGGTATTTAATCCCACATTGATCCCCTCCCAATCTATCTTTGAAAAAGCGCCAACCGGCGTGAAACGCGTCAGATGACGTCATTACCTCCCTGTCTCTCTGCAATACTGTGAGTGACTGCGTGTACCGCAGCTCCTGTGTAAACTTTTTTACTATTATCTGCAATAAATTTTCTATGTTTATCTTATCTAAGTGCAGTGTGCATAGTGTCTATACCTGATAACAACTACTAAAGTTTGGAAATGTGCCCTAGACTATGGGCTTTAGACCTCTCTTTTTCTTTGGGACTCCGGAATCCTTTTTTGCTATTTTGTATCAGCAGCTCTGTATGTGCTGATTCTTAGCCGCGTGGACGGCGGCCATTGGTCTCCCAGGAATAGAGAGTTTTCTTTGTCCGTTTACCTTACTACCTATATTTATATATATATATATATATATATATATATATATATATATATATATATATATATATATATATACACACACACACACATTATATATATATATATATATATATATATATACACATACATATATACATACATATAAATACATATATACATACATATACACATACATATACACATACATATATATATATATTTGTCAAAGTCTTTATCTGAGTGATGCAGCAATGCCCAGATGGAACTGACTGCGCTTCTAGATAAAAGATAAATAGGTCTCCAGCCAGAAGACTTATCCTTTTCTCTTTTTTTTTAAGCAGACCTCCCATACTGCACGAGCTTGACAAGGGACCCTGAATGAAAAGATCGTACAAGGGATTGTGTACACACAAGTTCCACTGAGGACCTACGCTTTCCCCTTACCTCATATCGATTGAGGGTAGTTCCTGTGAGTATATTTTCAAAAGGGCTTGAGTGGATTTCCCTCACCTATTGGAGTGTTTCTGAATTCATGGGACTTTAGCCTGATATCACATATTCCTATGTGTGTACCCTAGTGGCTTGAACTGTACTTTTTCGGTTTTGGGACTCATTCATATTATTTTATTTTCCTATCTTATATTTTGTTTATTTTCCTTTCTCTATCTGATATTTATAAGTTGTATTTCTCACTTATGTATATTGATCTATTGGATTTGAATATGTTTTATTTGATCTAGATATGTGTTATCATACATGATTTTTATAGTAATAGGAGTGCAAATATATATATTTATATATAAACACTCTTTGTGCACTTATTATATATATATATATATATATATATATATATATATATATATATATATATATATATATTTATTTTTTTTACTTTGGATCCTAGTCAATAAGTTTAATTTTTTTGTCCTTTTTTTAGCGCTTGCCTCATATCCCCCATACTCCCTCTTTATATAATAAAAGAAAGGAACTTTATTTAAAAATAAAATGTCCATTTAAACCACTTTATACATGATACACAAATGTTAACTGTGGCGCATAGGTTCCACATTTTTTGGCAGATCATTCTGAAGAAGTATTTTTAATGATAAAAAAATTATGAAGTAAAAGCAACAGGCAATGCAGATTAATAATGTGCTGTCTCTTTACCTTATATACCCTTTGTAGAGGAAGTTAAAAAACTCAAAATGTTTAGACTTTTCTTATTCCCTATAATTGGGAACAGTCTACTGAAATACAATCGGCGAGATAACGAGTTTTGCGGTAACAGGGGTGCGTTTCTAACGCTTAGTTTCAGCTCACCGCTCACCTCAAGTAACGCTGGTATTACAGGTTTTTTTAAACCTGGCGTTCGCCGCTAAAAGGTGGACGTAGAGCAGAATTTAGCTCCACATCTCACCTCAATACCAGCGTTGCTTACGGTAGCGGTAAAGCTGGCAAAACGTGCTCGTTCACGATTTCCCCATAGGAAACAATGGGGCTGAGCTGGCTGAAAAAAAACCTAACACCTGCAAAAAAGCAGCGTTCAGCTCCTAACGCAGCCCCGTTGTTTCCTATGGGGAAAGGAATTTTATGTCTGCACCTAACACCCTAACATGAACCCCAAGTCTAAACACCCCTAATCTTACACTTATTAACCCCTAATCTGCCGCCCCCGCTATCGCTGACACCTACATTATATTATTAACCCCTAATATGCCACTCTGGACACCGCCGCCACCTACATTATACTTATGAACCCCTAATCTACTGCCACCAACATCGCCGACACCTGCATTATAGTTATTAACCCCTAATCTGCCCCCCCAATGTCGCTGCAACTATATTAAATTTATTAACCCCTAATCTGCTGCCGCCAACGTCGCAGCCACTATAGTAAATTTATTAACCCCTAAACCTAAGTCTAACCCTAACACCCCTCTAACTTAAATATAATTTAAATACATCTAAATACATTTACTAAAACTAATAGTTACATTGGAGCTATTTTAGGATTTATATTTATTTTACAGGCAACTTTGTATTTATTTTAACTAGGTACAATAGTTATTAAATAGTTATTAATTATTTAATAACTACCTAGTTAAAATAAATACAAATTTACCTGTAAAATAAACCCTAACCTAAGTTACAATTACACCTAACACTACACTATAATTAAACTAATAACCTAAACTACCTACAATTAATTACAATTAAATAAACTAAATTACGGAAAAAAACACTAAATTACAGAAAATAAAAAAAGAATTACAAGAATTTTAAACTAATTACACCTAATCTAATCCCCCTAATAAAATAAAAAAGCCCCCCAAAATAATAAAATTCCCTACCCTATACTACATTACAAATAGCCCTTAAAAGGGCCTTTTGCGGGGCATTGCCCCAAAGTAATCAGCTCTTTCACCTGTAAAAAAAAATACAATAACTCCCCCCCAACATTAAAACCCACCACCCACACACCCAACCCTACTCTAAAACCCACCCAATCCCCCCTTAAAAAAACCTAACACTACCCCCTTGAAGATCACCCTACCTTGAGACGTCTTCACCCAGCCGGGCACAAGTGGTCCTCCAGAGGGTCCGAAATCTTCATCCTATCCGGCCAGAAGAGGACATCCAGACCGGCAGAAGGCTTCATCCAGGCGGCATCTTCTATCTTCATCCTTCCGGAGCGGAGCGGGTCCATCTTCAAGACATCCGACGCGGAGCATCCTCTTCATCCGACGGCCGACGACTGAATGACTGGTCCTTTAAGTGACATCATCCAAGATGGCGTCCCTTGAATTCCGATTGGCTGATAGAATCCTATGAGTCAATTGGAATTAAGATAGTAAAAATGCTATTTGCTGATGCAATCAGCCAATAGGATTGAAGTTCAATCCGATTGGCTGATCCAATCAGTCAATAGGATTGAGCTTGCATTCTATTGGCTGTTCCAATCAGCCAATAGAATGCAAGGTCAATCCTATTGGCTGATTGCATCAGCCAATAGGATTTTTCCTACCTTAATTCCGATTGGCTGATAGGATTCTATCAGCCAATCGGAATTCAAGGGACGCCATCTTGGATGACGTCACTTAAAGGACCAGTCATTCAGTCGTCGGCCGTCAGATGAAGAGGATGCTCCGCGTCGGATGTCTTGAAGATGGACCCGCTCCGCTACGGAAAGATGAAGATAGAAGATGCCGTCTGGATGAAGCCTTCTGCCGGTCTGGATGTCCTCTTCTGGCCGGATAGGATGAAGACTTCGGACTCTCTGGAGGACCACTTGTGCCCGGCTGGGTGAAAACGTCTCAAGGTAGGGTGATCTTCAAGGGGGTAGTGTTAGTTTTTTTTTTAAGGGGGGATTGGGTGGGTTTTAGAGTAGGGTTGGGTGTGTGGGTGGTGGGTTTTAATGTTTGTGGGGTATTGTATTTTATTGTACAGGTGAAAGAGCCGATTACTTTGGGGCAATGCCCCGCAAAAGGCCCTTTTAAGGGCTATTTGTAATTTAGTATAGGGTAGGGAATTTTATTATTTTGGGGGGCTTTTTTATTTTATTAGGGGGATTAGATTAGGTGTAATTAGTTTAAAATTCTTGTAATTCTTTTTTTATTTTCTGTAATTTAGTGTTTGTTTTTTTCGTAATTTAGTTTATTTAATTTAAATGTAATTAATTGTAGGTAGTTTAGGTAATTAGTTTAATTATAGTGTAGTGTTAGGTGTAATTGTAACTTAGGTTAGGGTTTATTTTACAGGTACTTTTGTACTTATTTTAGCTAGGTAGTTATTAAATAACTATTTAATAACTATTGTACCTAGTTAAAATAAATACAAAGTTGCCTGTAAAATGAAAATAAACCCTAAGATGGCTACAATGTAATTATTATTTATATTGTAGCTATTTTAGGGATTATTTTATAGGTAAGTATTTAGTTTTAAATAGGATTAATTTATTTAATTGTAGTAATTTAATTTCGTTTTATTTAAATTATATTTAAGTTAGGGGGGGTTAGGGTTAGATTTAGGGTTAATAAATTTAATATAGTAGCGGCGACGTTGGGGGCGGCAGATTAGGGGTTAATAAATGTAGGTAGGTGTAGGCGATGTTAGGGACAGCAGATTAGGGGTTAATAAAATTGAACTAGTTTTGCGAGGCAGGAGTGCGGCGGTTTAGGGGTTAATACATTATATTATAGGGTGTTTGGGATCTTTTAAAAATTCCAGCGCTCTACTAATTCACACCCATTAAATAATTAATACATTTATTAAAGTGGCAGCGATGTCCGGTCGGCAGATTAGGAATTAAATAATTTATTATAGTGTTTGCGATGTGGGGGGGCTCGGTTTAGTGGTTAATAGGTAATTTATGGGTATTAGTGTACTTTTTAGCACTTTAGTTAAGAGCTTTATGTTACAGCGTTAGCCCATAAAACTCTTAACTACTGACTTTTATGTGCGGTAGGAGTCTGGACAGGAGAGGGTCTACCGCTCACTTTTTCAGGAGATCGTAATACCAGCGTTAGGCAAATCCCATTAAAAAGAAAGGATACGCAATTGACGTAAGGGGATTTGTGGTAAGCTAAAATCGAGGAAAAAAAGTGAGCGGTAGATCCTCTCCTGCCTGACTCGTAATACCAGCGGGCGTTAAAAAGCTGCTTAACGCTGCTTTTTAAGGCTAACGCAAGACTCGTAATCTAGCCGAGTATTTTTTAGCAGTATATATTTAGATTATAATTAACATAGTACTGTGGACATGCTGGATTTCTTGTAAAAGGGTTACGTCGAGTTATTTTAAACTTTTTTTTGCTCTACATGAAAAAGGAAATACATTTTAAATTAATGGAACATAAAAGTGCAAAATGTAGATGCTTTACTTTGTTAGAGAATTGTATTATTGCATTATTACCTGCACATAATAATGTGTTTTAACCCCTGCAAAAGGGTTAAAACATAGTTAAAGGGACAGTCAACACCCAAAATAATATTGTTTAAAAAGATAGATAATCCCTTTATTATCCATTACCCAGTTTTGCATAACCAACACAGTTATATTACTACATGTTTTACCTCTGTGATTATCATGTATCTAAGCCTCTGCAGACTGCCCTCTTATTTCAGTTCTTTTGACAACTTGCATTTTATCTAATCAGTGCCCTCTCATAAGTAACTCCAAGGGCGTGAGCACAATGTTAAATATATGGCAACCATGAATTAATGCCCTCTAGCTGTGAACAACTGTCAAAATGCACTAAGTTTAGAGATGGCCTTCAAGGGCTTAGAAATGAGCATATGAGTCTACATAGGTTTAGCTTTCAACAAAGAATATCAAGAGAACAAAGCAAATTTGATGATAAAAGTAAATTAGAAAGTTGTTTAAAATTGCATGCTCTATCTGAATTATGAAAGTTTAATTTGGACTAGACTGTCCCTTTAAAATCAGCTCCAACGGAGCAATACTGGGAGCTAGCTGAACACTTCTGGTTATCAAATGACAAAATGCATGTGTGTAGTCATCAATCACCAGCTAGCTTCAAGAAGTGCATTGCTGCTTCTGCGCTTACCTAAGTATTGTAATTTTTTTCAACAAAGGATACCAAGAGAATAATTAATATTTTATTAAAATTGCCTGTGATCTCTGAACCATGAAAGTTCAATTTTGATTTTCATTCCCGTTTAAATGCTGTACAATTACAATTTCTGCACATGACCGTTGTCTAATAACACAGCAAAGTTTTTCTTTCCTTAACAGCACACTTGCAGAAAAACATTTCTTCTATTCAAGTTTAAAACAGTGAATTGTTTTTGTACAATAGACATGGCCGTAGCTACTATTCCAGTATACCTTTTTCATTTTCTTTTAAGGTACAGAAAATTCTATAGTTTGCATTAAAGTCTATTGTCATTTTTGAAGACCAGCATTCCAACTAGAATAGATTCTCTAGGTAGCATTGCATCTGATTTGCATCTGATCTCTGGTTAATTTTATAAACGCAAAGTCGCGGTAGCAATAACCAACCATTTGTAATGGCTGGTTATTTATAATGCACAAGCAAAAGGGGGAAATGTGCCCGTTTGCGGGGGCACAATAAATTAGCACTCCTCTTGTAATTTAGCCCTAAATAAATTCTAGATAGAAAAGATTAGTTTAAGAATAACATGTAGATTTAATTTTTTTAAAGTTTCATTAGCTGTTTTAATATTGACAAAATAAATGTAAAGATTTAGGGGCATATTTATCAAGCTCCGTATAGAGCTTGAGGCCCCTTGTTTGGCTCGCCAGAAACAGAAGTTATTAAGAAGTTATGAAGCAGCGGTCTAAAGACAGCTACTCCATAACCTGTCTGCCTGCTCTGAGGCAGCCGACAGAAATCAACCCGATAACCTGTCTGCCTGCTCTGAGGCACCCGACAGAAATCAACCCGATCGAATACGATCGGGTTGATTGACACCCCCAGCCAGCGGCCGATTTGGCCGCAAATCTGCAGGGGGCGGCATTGCACCAGCAGTTCACAAGAACTGCTGGTGCAATGATAAATGCAGACAGCGTATGCTGTCGGTATTTATCGATGGGCAGCATTGTGCAGCGGAAATGATACGCTACTTCGTATCATGTCCGCTCGCACATTGTTAAATATGCCCCTTAGTGTCTATAAAGTAATGGAAGCTGCCATGTTCATACATACATAGAAGAAATATATATATATATATATATATATATATATATATATATATTCTCTCAGTTAAAGTGTATTGTGCAAAAACTTCACCTATATACAGTCGGCAAGAAAATTCAGCAAGACCAGTTTGTGTAAAATGCTTACAGCATTTCATAAGAATTGTAAGCTGTCTGTTTTACAGCAAATACAAACTGCAATTTAATTTGTAAAAGATACACAATAATATACAAAATATGATCCTAATTCGTTAAAGTAACACAGAAACTTTAAAAACAATCATAATTTGTAAAATCACTGCTGTATCTAAATCTGAAGTGTAGAGTACTTTAAAATACAAAGCACAAAGTGTAACAAAACTCATGTCATGCAGTGCTATACTGCACTGGGCTTGTCTCTCCTTCACATACAGAAATGTAGAGAACACTCCGTAGTAAATTATAGCTAAATTTGCCTGTCTAAAATCTTGTGAGAGATCTCACAGTGCTAGAGGGTCATTTTAGATTATCTCATCTGAGAGAAGAGCTTTATTAGAGGCATCTTTTATCTCTGGAGATTCCAGGTTTCGCCCCTTTTTTATTGCATTTTGTGAGTTCAGCTCCTGTGAACATTGCACTATAATGTCTCTCCAAGCAGGAAAATCTTTTTTATCATCAGGCCCCCAGTAACAAGTCCTCCTCCAAAAAGAAAATTGTGAGTGGAGTTTGATTATTGAAAACAATAGCAGCAAATAAGTTATTGTGTTAAAAAAAATAATCACATTCAGTACATTTGATTATTGCAAGACTACAGAAACATCTTGTAATTTCAAGGTGTATACATCTAAAAAATTAGGTCTTGGTTCCTTAATTCAGCTGCAAGTTAGTCAAAAATAATGATCAAGACAAAAAATAAATGATTCTCTCTATTTTTAAACCCTCAGGCCCTGCACTTTAAATAACCCAAATTGCAACTTTCCCCACAGTAATAAGCTACCTGCATTGGCCTACATACTCCCAAATATCACTGTGCCCCCACCCACCCCAATATCCCACAACACCCACCAAAAAAACTGAAGCTTTGATTGGAAAGTCTGGCATTAATGTAAGCTCTCTGCCTTTAAATTTTCCAGATTTCTTATTATGTGTAGATGTTCATATAGGTTTGTGTTTCTCTAAGTGGTTGCATCAAAATGTGTGCGTTTGTACAATGTCAAAGAAATTGAATCCTTGAACTCAGATTCCAAGCAAATAGGTCAAATCCTTCTAGGAAGCAACAAGTCACAGAATGCTGGGGTAAGCATGCCTCCCCTCCATCTTATCAAGAATCAACTTAAAAACAATAAAAATAATCTTGACATTATATATATATATATATATATATATATATATATATATATATATATATATATATATATATATATAATATATAGTTTTTAAAAAATATTTAAGAACCTAAGAAATATGGAAGAAATAGTCTTAAGCCTTCAACATTTTCAAAGTGAATTGTAGAACAATTAAATCAATAGTATCAGTACTTTTGCTGTACCAAAACAAAAAGTACTTATGAGAATAATTTTCTACACAAGCTACTGACATAATTACATCACATATTATTTGTATCTTGATAAAGTGATGTTAATTGTCTTCTTAGCATCCTGGGTACAGCTAGCTTTCAGGATAGAGCTTTATTTATAAATTACACAGGCCTCTAAAGAAGCAGAACATTTATGTGTTTTTTTTTAATTTACTGTAAAACATATTATACACACATTTACTTGTCAAACAATTCCTCTAAAGCTTTCTCTCTATGTCTTATACTTAACAGCACTGAAATAAAACATTTCTATAGAACAGCGGAGAACTGAAGCCTTTCAAAAACTATTTTCTACTTAAAACATCAAAGAAAACTGCTTGAAGTCAGATAAGACTGAAAATCCACATGAAAGCATGAGGAAAATGTAATTCCGAAATTATTTGCAATTCCTTTATCAAACCTAGCACTTGAAATTTAATTTGTGAACTATAAAAAACATTGAGAACGGCCTTTTTGAGTTAGAAAGAAAAAAGTTGGTATACAGAAATTATGTATAATGGTGGTCTTTGAAGTGGGATGACTTGATCTGATCGTACTACTACATGTGCATTGATATGAAGGATGACCTTGACTCTAAGGAACTAAAACAGGATAAATTACAATATGTAGAAACTTCATTAGTAATTGGTCAAAGCATTATTTTTACTTTCTATCCCGCTTCATCATTATTGTTGAAGAACAAAGCCGAACCTTGACCAGCAGCTAGACTTTTGATTTATCTGAGGACTTTGAAGTACAAACTGAAGAAAAGAAAGAAAGAAAAGAAAAAAAAGAAGAAAAATGTTCTTGGAACAGGTTTCAAAAGGAGTATTTTGTTAGATTACCATCTGGAAAGTATGATAAACATTCATTGGCAATTTTGTTATGTGATGATTACTAAAGTGAATAGCAAATTACCCAGTATTTCAGAAGTTGTAAAACGGCTATTCTGAGCACTTCTTTTGGTAATCCCATTCCTCTAATATCTAAGTTTATGCAAAGAAAAAAATAAATGCTTAGATGCAGCAATATAATTCGGGAACCCTAACAAGATTTACTACTAAAGCTAAATTAATGATCCAACAAGCGTCTCTTCTGGTGGAAAGATAAAGTCATATGTAATTTCACTTACTATAATAGGTCCTTTTTGTATATGTGCTTAAACCAATGATTTATATTTATAAAAAAAAAACCACAACAATGGTTCTGCCATTTTGCCAGTTGGTTTCTCGCTAGAAGCAATATCAAAGTGTCTTGTGGGTGAAACATGCCACTGCAAGCATAGTGTAGCACTGCAGTAGCATGAGGGAACCCTTTTTTTTTTTAAATTGCTAGTGGAAGCAAACATGTGAGGTACTGTGAAGTTCTTTTGCATTGTCATACCCAGAATCCCCTGAAACACTAATAGCTGGGGGTTTCTGTGAATAAAATGTGCAGATGTTTTATACAATGATCTGTTGATAAACATGAGGTGGGAGGTGGGGGGAGATGGGCAGAGCCAGATAGTGGCCATGGCAGAATGCAATGTTGTGAGTTGAAAGAGTGCTGTAATAACATAAATTATGCCTACCTGATAATTTCATTTCCATCTGTGGGAGGAGAGTCCACTGCTTCATTTATTACATGTGGAAATTAAGAACCTGGCCACCAGGAGGAGATAAAGACACCCCAGCCAGAGGCTTAAATACCTTCCCCACTCCCCTCATCCCCCAGGCATTCTGCCAAGGGAACAAGGAACAGTAGGAGAAATATCAGGGTATAAATGGTGCCAGAAGAATAAAATTAAACTTAGGTCCACACACCAGAGAAACGGGCGGGGGCAGTGGACTATCCTCCCACAGATGGAAATGAAATTATCAGGTAAGCATAGTTTATGTTTTCCATCTTAATGGGAGGACTGCTTCATTCAATACTTGTGGGAACAAATACCCAAGCTCTAGAGGACACTGAATGAAAAAAACGGGAATGCAAAAGGAGGCGGACCCTAAACTGAGGGCACCGCAGCCTGCAGAACCTCTCCCCCAAAGCTGCTTCTGCCGAAGCAAAGATATCAAATTTATAAAAATTTGCAAAAGTATGTAAAAAAGACCAAGTGGCTGCCTTACAAATCTGCTCCATAGAGGCCTCATTGTTAAAGGCCCAAGAAGAGGCCACAACTCTAGTTGAGTGAGCCATAATCCTCTAAGGAGGCTTGTGTCCCGCTGTCTCATATGCCAGACGGATCAAACTCCTCAACCAAAAGGATAGAGAAGTGGCAGAGGCCCTCTGCCCCCTGCGCTTCCCGGAATACACAACAAATAAGGACGAAGTCTGTCTGAACTCTTTCGTGGCCTGAAGATAAAACTTCAAGGCCCGAACCACGTCCAGATTATGAAGTAACCTTTCCTTTGAAGAAGAAGGGTTAGGACACAAATTAGGAACTACTATTTCCTGATTGATGTTACGACTTGACACCACCTTGGGAAGAAAACCCAATCCAGTGCGCAGAACAGCCTTATCGGTGTGAAAAACTAAGTAGGGAGGCTCACATTGCAAGGCCAGCCACTACAAACTAATGGGGAATGATGTATAGAAAAGCTATATGCTATGTATAAAGATACAAAAAAAATTGTTTGACATATAAAATATGTAATAAAAAATTTAATAAAATGTAATAAAAATATATATGTATATGCACTGTATAAACAGAATAAGGTGGAGTTTGCTGTTCTAAATACTAAAAAGAGGTAATTCTTCCAAAATTTGGTAAAATCTAATTTATTTTTATTTATTTAGACAGCAAAAGAACCATATGTAGATGGACAATATATACAGAAATACGATAGTTAGAAATATGATACGGGAGCTTAGGATCTACATATCGAAGTACAACTTGCAAGTGTTTTACCTACAAACAGTAACTTGATATATCACTACCGTGGATCCACACAGACTTGAAATACTAAGGTCAGATATTTTCCTCTGTTACGAGCACACCACCACATAACAGTACTGTTTATATTAGTGTGCTCGTTTGTTATAATAACGTTATAAGCATAAGGAACATAATAATGAACTAGTGATTTCTTCATGTAAAAGCATTCACCGTATAATACCGCAAACGAATTACAAAAATATTTTGGATGTTTTCTGTTTTTAACATATTTTTAAGCCTATAATCTGAGATATTTCTGTTTTTATATCTATCCTCACTTACCACAGATGCTAGATTGCGGATTCATTTGTATACATAACACTCTGCAGATAGTCTAATCTATAATACAGATCTATAACGTTGATCTATAAAATAGATCTATAATATTGTTTTACATAATTGTTTTACATAATTGTTTTATACTATTGGGTTGGGCAACCTTATCATATTTATCATATTTCTAACTTATCTTATTTCTGTGTATATTGTCCATCATATGGTTCTTTTGTTGTCTAAATAAATAATAATATAACTAAATTAAATTTCACAAAATATTGGAAGAATTACCTCATTTTAGTATTTAGAACAGCAAACTCCACCTTATTCAGTTCATACAGTGCATATACATATATTTTTTATTACATATTTTATATTTCAAACCATTTTTTTTGTATCTTTATACATAGCATATAGTTTTTCTATACATCATTCCCCATTAGTTTGTAGTAGCCGTCTTAGCGCTCATGTAACCACCTCCCATACCTGTATAAACTCTATTTTTCCAGAGGGGGACTTTTTGGTCACAAGAGTATACAAACATACAGCGCAGGAAATATTAACCCTTTTGTCTCTTCACATTGCAAGGCCATCAACTCGGAGACTCTGCGTGCCGATGCAATAGCCAGTAGGACTAGGACTTTCCATGAAAGGATCTTAATGTCAAGCACATGCATAGGCTCAAAAGGAGCCGTCTGCAAAACCTTAAGCACCAAGTTTAAGCTCCAAGGAGGAGCCGAATTCCTAAAGACAGGTCTGATCCAAACCAGAGCCTGAACAAAGGACTGAATGTCAGGAAGATCCGCAAGCTTCTTATGCAACAGTACAGACAAAGCTGAGATTTGTCCCCTTAGGGAACTGGCGGCAAGACCCTTATCTAGACCATCCTGAAGAAAGGCCAAAATCCTAGATACCTGGACCTTGTGCCAGGGGTATCCTCGTTCCTCACACCAGGACAAGTAGGTCCTCCACACCTTGTAGTAGATGCGTCAAGTGACCAGCTTCCTGGCCTGAACAAGAGTGTCAATCACTCTCTCTGAGAATCCTCTCTTGGCTAAGACTAGACGTTTAATCTCCCCGCAGTCAGCCTCAGAGAATCGAGATTTTGCTAAAGGAAAGGACCTTGAACCAGCAGATCCCTGCAACAAGGTAACCTCCACAGAGGAGATGATGACATCCCAACCAGATCCGCAAACCACATCCTCCACGGCCACGACAGAGCAATCAGAATAGCCGAAGTTTGCTCCTGCTTGATGCGGGCCACTACTCGAGGTAGAAGAGGCAACGGTGGAAATATGTAAATTAGGTTGAAATCCCAGGGCACCGCCAAGGCATCACCTGGAGATCCCTGGATCGCAACCGGTATCTGGGTAGCTTGTAATTGAGTCTGGACCCATGAAATCTATCTCCGGCATCCCCCATCTGTTGCAGAGCTCCACAAACACCTCGGGATGGAGAGACCATTCACCTGGATGAAACGTCTGTCTGCTCAGAAAATTTGCTTCCCAGTTGTCCACACCCGGAATGTGGATCGCTGAGAGTGAACAATTATGAGACTCTGCCCATTCCAGAATCCGAGATACTTCCCTAATATCTAGGGAACTTCTCGTTCCCCCCTAATGGTTTATGTAAGCCACCAAGGTAATGTTGTCCGACTGGAATCTGATGAGCCCTCAGAGCGTTGAATATCACCCGAAGTTCCAGAATATTTATAGGTAGGCTCGATTCCTTTCGAGTCCATCTGCCATGTGCCTTTCTGGTACCCCAAACAGCTCCCCATCCTGATAGATGTCCCCTGAGACAGCTGCCCCGGTTGGCTCCACCAAGATAGGGAGTCCCTCACCGGTCTGCCCAGAGATATTTGTTGTAACAGATCTGAATGATCGCCGTTCCATTGTCTCAACATGCATAGCTGAAGAGGTCTGAGATGGAATCTGTCGAATGGAATGACGTCTATGTTGGATATCATAAGCCCTATCAACTCTATGCACCTGTCTACAGATGTCCTGGAGGATGTCTGGAGAGCTAGACAGTTGGATGCTAGCTTGCAATGTCTCTGATCTGTCAAGAATATCTTCATGACTGAAAAAATCTATTATCGTACCCAGGAATTCCACCCTGTTGCTGGGGACTAAGGGACCTCCTTCCTTAGTTTATCTTCCACCCGTGTGATTGAAGGAGGAGGAGAGCCCTCGAGTGATCCTCCGCAAGACTGTAGGACGGAGCCTGGACTAGGATATCGTAGAGATAAGGTACCACAGCAATCCCCCTGGCTCTCGCTACCGCAAGTAGAGCTCAAAGAACCTTTGTAAACACTCTTGGGGCAGTCGCCAGACCAAACGGAAGGGCCACAAATTGGAAGTGCTGGTCCAGGAAGGCGAACCTTAGAAACCTGACGTGATCTTTGTGGATTGGAACGTGAAGGTAAGCGTCCTTCAGGTCTATAGTCATCATGAATTGCCCCTCTTGAACCAGGGGCAAAATTGACTTGATCGTCTCTATTTTGAACAATGGAATTGATAAAAACATGTTTAGGGCATTTAGGTCCAGAATTAGATGAAACGTGCCCTCCTTCTTTGGGAACACAAAAAGGTTTGTATAATACCCAAGACCTCTTTCTGCCGGAGGGACTGTGACGATTACTCCGAGAGATGAGAGATCCCTCACACACCCCAGGAAGGCGTCTCTCTTCTCTGGTCTTGAAGATATGTTTGTTTGACAGGAGGAACCTGCCTCTGGGCTGATATGACTTAAATCCTATCCTGTAACCCTGGGCTACGACTTCCAGAACCCAAAGGTCTATAACGTCTCTTCTCCAGAACTCTGCAAAAAGATTTAGTCTGCCCCCTACCTGATCCGAGGACGGATGTGGGGCCGCCTCTTCATGCCGATTTTGACTTGGCGGGCTTCTTGTTCTGCCCCAAGATCCCTTGGACTGCTCAGACTTTGCAGCATGCTGCTGGCGCTGAGACTTGTCCGCACGAAAGGGACGAAAAGTAGACCCTTTAGGTTTCGTCTTCTTATCCTGAGGCAAGAAGGCACCATTGTCACCCGTGACCGTAGATATAATGGAATCCAGGCCCGGGCCAAACAAAACTTTCCCCTTGAACGGAAGGGAAAGTAAACAAGACTTGGAAGTCCTGTTAGCAGACCACGACTTTAACCATCAAGCCCTGTGGGCTAAAACAGAAAAACCTGATGTCATAGCATTCAGGCGAATAATCTGCATATTAGCATCACAAATTAAGGCCTTAATTCATTCCTAAATCTCATTGAGGGGATTCTCCACCTCGACAATCGGTGACAAAGCCGCACATGCCACCACAGCCGGTTGAAAAATGAACCCTGTGAGTTGGAACATCTTCCGCAACATGGACTCCATCTTTTTATCCATGGGTTCCTTGAAAGAAGAGCTATCCTCAAGTGGAATAGTCATTCTCTTAGCGAGCATGAAGCCTTAGGGACGGTTTCCTACAGCTCAAGCTGCGAGTCCGGAATGGGGAATAGGTTTTTAAAAGAAAAGGAGGGGGAAAAGGACGAGCCAAGTTTCTTCCATTCATTCTTTATAATATTAGCCATCTTGATGGGAGCCAGGAAGGCCTGAGGCACTACCCAGTCCTCGTACACCCTATCAAGTTTAGGGATCAAAGGTTCCTCCAGTAGTTTCGGTTCCGGAACCTACAACATAGCAAGCACCTCTTTCAGCAGGAAGCACAAATGCTCCATTTTAAAATTAAAATCTGGTTCCTCCGTGAACAGAGACCTAGAAGTAGCCGATTCCGCCCCAGAAGTGACATCCTCAGATCAGAGTTGTCCTCCTCAGCAGACAATATATCCGAGACATCCAGCGGAGTCGAAGACCCCTGAGACGGATAGCAGTGCCGAACCTTCCGATTGCGCTTAGTAGGGCGACGCATTGCATTAATGGCAGTAGAAACCGCCGTCTGTAACTGATTGGCGAAGTCAGGCGGTCAAAGGGCCCCTCCTGCGGGAGGATTAGTAGTGCCCTGGAGAACTGCTTGTGTAAATCGGAGATGAGTGCAGGGAACGCACCTTGTGGGGAAGAGATTTCTCCGAGGGGGACGGCTCAGTCGTACTAAATATTCTATTCTTTTTAAATATAGCAATATTGTCAAAGCATGTGGAACAGAGTTGAGTAGACTGTTCAACTGGAACCTCCTCACAATATACACAATTAATCGGTTTATATAAAGAGGGAGTATTCTCATATCAGAGTCCTCCAAAGCTTGCACCATGATTACGGACTTGATAAAAGATAAATGGCACCTTTATATCCCAATGGCTGGGGCACTCACCACCTCCTATGACCCGGACTACAAGAAACAGCTTTGACTCCAAACGCAGGTCAAGAAAGAAAAAGTTACAGAGAGGCCACACCCGGTCACATGGAGGGCCGTGCAGGACCGTCCCTGCACTACAGAGAAGAACGCGCCAAAAAAGCCGGCCTCAATTTCTCGCTAAGTGAACTGACTGTTACACACTGACCTCATCTCACAAAAATGCAGTATAAACACAAACAATATTATGCACAATAAACTCCCCCCTGTTTAATAACCCCCTTCCGAGGGTATTACACTAGATTCTATAAAGATGAAGGAGCCACACTGTGACCCTGTCTTCTTACATTGGACAGGTTGGATCACTACCATGTCCAAGTCTTGAGCACACTGAACAAAAGGTCCCACATTTACAGGATCCTTTGGAACATGAGTCAGATGAAACCATCCCCAGGGAGGTGTGGTGCGAAAGCCTATATGATAGCCCTGGGATATAATAATGAGAACACAGGGATGCTGAACTGATCGAGACCAGGCTGTCCCTTCATGCAGATTTCTGATTTGAATTGGACTTATGGGACTAAGAAGATCTTGTCTTCCAGGAAAGGCTTGGAGGATTCAGACTTCTGGTTAGATAGAGACTTTTAATCTCTAGGGGAGCAAAAGGAACAACAACCGATTTGTTTGTTTGTACTTCCCCTTAGACTTTTTGTCCTGAGGTAAAAAAAAAAGCCAGTTTTCCACCAGTGACAATTCTCATAATAGAATCCAATTCCAATCCAAAAAAAATTCTTTTTTTATTGGATCAGTTTTCTCGAAGGAGATTTTACCCTTAGAAAGAGACTCTGCTCAGAGCTTTGTAAGCTTAGTGGTAACTGAGGCTGAAGAATAGGACCCTGCTTGTTACAGGTAGTGTGAGGTAAATCTCTTGATTTTCACTTATGCTTACTTGTTTTAGGGATAGCTCCTAAAAAAACTCTGTTATAGTCTTTTGAAGACTTGTTTTAAACTCTGGAGAAAGGTCAGTGTAATCCCCCTGAGCCACATAAATAGGCATGGGCACTAAATGTCAGCCAGGTGTCATACTGACAGGATTATGGGTTGCGAATTGGAGATGTGGGACACAATTATCACTCAACTGGTTAATTTGGTCCACTGGAACAGTTTTGCAAAATAAACAGGGATATTGGACTGCAGTATGTTCCCTAGGAGTTTCTTCCAATGGGTCAGTTATATTAGATGGGGATGACTCCAAAATCATAACCAAAACTGAAAAGTAGATGAAAGTGTATATAACCAAAAACATAAATTATGCTTACCTGATAATTTCATTTCCATCTGTGGGAGGAGAGTCCACTGCATCATTCATTACTTGTGGGAATTAAGAACCTGGCTACCAGGAGGAGGCAAAGACACCCCAGGTAAAGGCATAAATACCTCCCCCACTCCCCTCATCCCCCAGTCATTCTACCAAGGGAACAAGGAACAGTAGGAGAAATATCAGGATATAAATGGTGCCAGAAGAACAATGTTAAATTGAGGTCCGCCCCCCGGAGAAATGGGTGGGAGCAGTGGACTCTCCTCCCACAGATGGAAATTAAATCATCAGGTAAGCATAATTTATGTTTTCCATCTTAATGGGAGGTGAGTCCACTGCTTCATTCATTACTTGTGGGAACAAATATCCAAGCTCTAGAGTACACTGAATGAAGAAAACGGGAGTGTAAAAGGAGGCAGTCCCTATACCGAGGGCACCACAGCCTGCAGAAAAGCTACTTCCGCCGAAGCAAAAACATCAAATATGTAAAATGTTGCAAAAGAATGTAAAGAGGACCAAGTAGCCGCCTACAAATCTGCTCCATAGAAGCCGCTGTCTTAAAGGCTGAAGAAGAGGCCACAGCTCTAGTTGAATGAGCCGCAATCCTCAGAGGAGGCTTATGTCTCGCCGTCTCAATGTGAAACGGAGAACACCCATCAGCCAAAAGATAAGGAAGTGGAAGAGGCCCTCTGACCCCCACGCTTCCCGGAAAAAGACCAAACAGATAAAGAAGTTTGTCTAAATTCCTACGTGACCTGAAGATAGTACTTCAAGACACAACCACTTCTAGAATTACGTTGAAAGGAACCACAATCTCTTGATTGGTATTGTGAATTGACACAACCTTATGACAGCCCCACTAGTTTGTGAACCATATCCTTCGAGGCCAAGACACAACAATTAGTATCACTGATGCCTGCTTGATTCGAGTCACTACACTAGGAAGTAGTGGTAACGGCCGTAAAAGATAAATTAGATTGAACCTCCAAGGCACCGTTAATGCATCTGTTAGCTCCGCCTGAGGATCCCTGTACCTCGACCCATATCTGGGTAACTAGGTAATGAGACGTCATAAGATCTTCCTCTTCCAAATCTCTGCAAACACTCGGGATGGAGAGACCAATCCCCCATAATAAAGTATTGTCTGCTGAGGAAATCCGCTTCCCAGTTGTCCACACCCAGAATGTGGATCGTTGATAGCGAACAAATGTGGGTCTCTGACCACTCCAGAATCCGAGATACTTCCCTCATAGCTAGGGAGCTTCTCGTTCCCCCCTGATGGTTGATGTAAGCCACTGAGGATATATTGTCTGATTGGAATCTGATAAACTGGGATGAACCCAGCAGAGGCCAAGCCTTCAGAGCATTGTAAATTGCCGAAAGATCCAAAATACGATCGGAAAGAACCTTTTCCTTTTGAGTCCATAGGCCCTTCAAGACAGACTCGCACCCGTAGTCACAATCACCCAGGATGGTCTTGAGACAGACATCCCTTGGGACAAGTGATCCGGACAAAAACCCCAGAGAGTGATTCTCTAAATTCGTTGTCCAGAGAAATCTGTTGAGACAGATCCGAATGATCGCCATTCCACTGCTTCAGCATGCGCAGTTGCAACAGTCTGAGGTAAAACCTGGCAAGGAAATTATGTCCATGCTGGACACCATGAGACGAATCACCTCCATACACCGAGCCACAGATGGCCTTAATGAGGACTGGAGGGCAAGACATGTTGAAGCTAGCCTGCAATGTCTCTAGTCTTATGTCCATGGAGACTATTATAGTACCTAGGAATACCACCCTGGTACTCAATGCAAGAAAACTCTCTCTAGATTTATCTTTCATCGATGGGATCAAAGAAGACAGGAGGAGAAATTCCGAATGGTCCACTCTCCAAAAAACTTCTTGGAGAATGCCGCGTTGGCCGGAATCAACCCCGGGTCAACTACTTGGAGGCAGTTATGCTCCCCACTATACCAGCTAAACCAAACAGAAGAACAATAAACTGGAAGTGCTGGTCAAGGAACGAAAACCCTAGGAACTGGAAGTGATCCTTAAGGATTGGTACGTGAAGGGAGCATCCTTCAGATCTATCATGGTCATGAACTGCCCTTCTCGAACAAGGGGAAGAATGGACCTATTGTCTCCCTCTTGAACGAGGGGACATTTAAAACTTGTTTAAGCACATCAGGTCCAAATTGGATGGAAACTTCCCTCCTTTTTGGAACCACGAAAAGGTTTGACTAGTATCCCAAACCCCTCCCTGCGATAGGCACCGGGACAATAACTCCTAAGAGAACAGATCCCGTACGCACCACAGAAAGGCTGAATTGCCCTTGGTTGGCAGAGACTTGAACCTATATTGTGATCCTGAGCTATGACCTCCAGGTGCCCGTCCCTGAACCAAGTGACTGAAAAGAGCGACAGTTTGCCCCCTCCACGATCCAGAAGAGGACTGGGGACCACCCATTCATGCTGACTTGGACTCTGCGGACTTCTTGCTCTGCTTGGATTTATTTCAGGACTGAGCCGGCGTCCAAGAGCTCTTGGTTTGCTCAGGCTTAGCGGAGGACAGTTGACATGGGCTTTATCAAAATGGAAATTGTCTTTAGACTCTTTCATATTATCTTGTGGTAGAAGGGCACCCTTGCCCCCTGTGACCGTGGAGATAAAGGGGAGGGAAAGAAGTCTAGACTTAGAAGTCATATCCACAGACCATGACTTCAGCCAGAGCCTGACGGGCCTGAACAGAAAAGGGTGAAGCCTTAGCATTTAGGCGAATAATCTGCCTAATAGCATCACAGATAAAAGAATTAGCAACCCTCAAAGCCGTAAATCTTTCCGGATTAACGTCGAGGAGACCTCACCACCCCGATCAATCCTATAAGGAGTCACACCAGATGGTAGTTTCTCCAGCAACCGCGGCAACGGCCGCCTCCGGTTGAAACAAATATTGAGTATGTTGAAAACAACTGTCTTAACAGAGTTTCCATCCTTTATCCATGGGCATTTAAAACTAAGAGCTTTAAGTGCATTTAGCAAGGGTGAAGATAGCGCCATCCCTTTTATCCCTATTAGGGACGGAACCTCACAACTCCATAGAGTCCAGGGATGGGAACGATTTGTTAAAGGGAGAAGAAAGGAACAATCCAGTCCCATTCATTCTAAATATGTTCACCATGTAACAGGAGCAGGGAAGGATAAGGTACCACCCTGTCCTCAAACTTTATTCAATTTAGGAATTAAAGGTTCCTCAGGCAATAAGCCCCTGGAACCAGTGAATTCGCCAAAAAACTTCCTTTAGAAGAAAGAGCAAATTCCTAAAACTAAAAGTCTGGTTCCTCCGCAGCAAGAGGTTTAGAGGCAGCAGACTCCGACCCAGAAAGTTCATACTCTGAAGTCTCAGAAAGAACCCTGTCAGTTAAAGCCAATACATTATCTGATGTACTCTGGGAAGGAGTGCAATACGTAACCTTTCGCTTGCGCTTAGCAGGGCGAGGTAAAGCATTAAAGGCTGCAGACACCGCCGTCTGAGATGCGCAGTAATGTCTGGTGAAAAATGGCCCCCTCCAGATGGAGGATCAGCAATGCAACAGGAAACGGCATGTGTAGAGAGGTAAGCATGTAGGGTACGCACCTCACTAGAAAACTCCTCAGATGGACGGCTCAGTGGTATCAAACATGTTTGATATCACATTATGAAGGCATATGGAACATAATTGAGGGGGTGGTAAGGCCTCCTCACATTATAAACAGGAATTACTATTTTGGAATAGAGGGTGTGTCCTCTAAGTAACAGAATCCTTCATCACTAGTGAAATAACCGGAGAACTATAAAAATAAAACATTTTATTAAAAAAAACTGCACCTTTATATTCCAATGGCTGTGTACTCACCACCTCCCATGACCCAGACAGTACAGAGAGTTAGGACTCCTCTCTGATAAACACCCAGTCAGGAAAGAGGGAAGAATCATATGGTGCACAATGCAGGACCGTCCCTGCTATGAGAAAACGTGCGCCAAGCTTGTAAGCTGCATGGCTTCCAAAGTGAAAGGCATAAAATCAAATAAACATAAGATTATTCCCCCCTTTTCAATAATCCCCCTCAGGAGATATTAACCCTTGATTCTATACAGATAAACTTGAAACTTGAAAGGCCATGTTCCTGTTCCATGGCATAGATTCTGGTGACAGGTTAATAGCATCGCTCCTGACATGGACTTGAGAGCAGAAAGCAGGCAGCGAAACTCGTCAACACTGAATGCTTAAGGAGCTGTTAATATGAGTCGGGATGGTTTCACAGAAGAACTCCCCCGTCATCTCCAGACTAACTTTTACCCATGCTCTCACTGAGAGGCTGACACGACTACTTAAAACTCCAGTCTCATTGCGAAGAGTACTAGCCTCCATAAGAGACTACTCCGAATATTCCGACACTTCTCTGCCAACCTCCTGTGACGAAAGGCAAAGAATGACTGTGGGATGAGTGGAGTGGGGGAGGTATTTAAGCCTTTGGCTGGGTGTCATTGCCTCCTCCTGGTGGCCAGGTTCTTAATTCCACAAGTAATGAATGAAGAAGTGGACTCGCCTCCCATTAAGATGGAAATAACACCACAGAAACCCAGAAGACAGAAAAAAAGTCAAAATGATTAATTCTCAGAAAATATTCACCAACCCACACCCTCAGCAGCTGTTATGAGGGTACTCGCCAAAAAAGTGTTAAAAACTGGGCCCAGATAGTTTAAAATATGCAGGCCAAAGCATTTGAGTAAAACACATTTTACATGTAAAAGTGAATGAAATAAAGTCTCTCTTGACTCCCCTTCTATCCCCCACCCTAACCACATGACACAATGAGCTTAAAGAAACAGTAAAGATTTTTTGATTTGAGAAGAAAAAAGGTGAATTGGAGGGTGAGCAACTAGCGCCTGGATTTATTTACCTGCTACACTATAAACAGACCCCCTAATAGGTCCTAAAGAAAATCTGATGTGTACAGTTTGTATAGGAGCGCCACAGGCTAAGGTAAAAGACAGGTTAATATACCGACACCACCATTAGTATTCTAATGGTGAATAAATTATCTCAAAAAAAGGGGGGTATATAATGAGCGCAGGGTGAGACCACCAAGCTCCTGAAAAAACCAATGAGTCCCTCACACAGATTATAGCATATAATAAAACAGGATTAGGGAGACAGGAGCGCCACAGCTAAAGGTGGTTACAAACAATTACTAAGTACAAAATAAATAATCCAGTAATTCCTAAATACTGAGTGTTACTATCTAAATATTGAATGAGCGGTATATACCTACAATTAGAACAAAACAATATCAAATGGATTAAAAATGGTGAGAATAATCAGGTATGCAGAAAGTGACTTGTGCCAAAATTTAATCACACATAAAACCAACACAATCAATAAACTAGAGCTGCAACAACTAATCGTCATAATCGATAATAATTGATTATGAAAATAGTTGTCAACGAATCTCATAATCGATTAATCAATTAGTTGGTTTGCAATTAGTTGGTCTGTGCACAACTCCAGCTGCTTCATAACACTGAGCTCCTGCACATGGTATTGTGTTTTATGGTTATGTCCTTAGCCTAAAGGATGTCTACAGACGTCTACTTTTCACATTTTCAGGACAGTATACGTTTACAACTATCCCTGGCTTATGTGCAACCCAGATATAATAGTCATCATTTGGATTGTTTATATTAAATCTGGTGATTTGGAACTATGCTTTTCATGATATAGTGCCAAGCTTGTTGTTTACACCTTGCTCCTAGATTGATGAGAGTTATTTAAATTGATGTGCACTATTATCTGTTTGAACAATTATTAGGGTATTGCTATTGCTTGCTATTGCTGATTATATGTACTGTATAAATAAATGTGTAAGGCTAGGTCCTGTTATTGATATACAGTCCTTAGCGCTTTGTGATATGTAGCAGATTAAACCTTTATAAGTATATATTCGTTATTTTTAGAGCGGACTAGATATTTCCCCTAACCTTATAGCTGGTTATTTACCATTGCATATAGATATTCAAGATATTTTTATGTTAGAATGAAGTCAAGGGTTACTTTATTGAGAGGCCCCTTGCTAAGGCAGAAAACACTTCGCATTGGTGAAGAGCTAACAAAGATAAATATCACACTTTGGTGAAATTGGCAAAACCCTACTTATACACCTCAACAGCCTTTTCTCTGCTGCAGGAAATACAGCTGCAAACAGAGAACAAGCCTTAGCCAGAAGCATGTGGACATGTTGAGATAGAGTCTAACTCCTTCTAGTTCTACCTCCTTTCAAACAGTTTGTGGTTTTGTTTTGCTTAATTATAAAACTGTGCTCTGCTGCTTAAAAATTGAAGAAACAGTTGTGTTAATGTAAAGTTTTAGTCTGAAGTTTATATTTCTAACACTCATTATGTGGATTTTATTTAAAACATAGAAAACTATTATTGATTTTCTTTTTATCCGATTAGTCGATTAATCGAAAAAATAATCGGCTGATTAATCGATTATGAAAATAATCGTTAGTTGCAGCCCTACAATAAACACTATGAAAATCTAATTTAAAAAACGGACGTCTCCGTTATCTTAAAAATATAGGTTGCCACCACATCAGAAATCTATGAAATCAAGCCTATTATCCGTTGGCTTAGTCTGTTCAATATCAAACTGGTTATGCAGGGAAAAAGCTCCTAAAGTAAGTTGTTAGCTAGCAAACGCAGGATTACCCCCAGGCTGTATACACTCTGTGTCTTCCGTGAGTGAGATTACAGCCGTAGCGGGATGATGTCACTTTTGTAGGCGCTGTCTCAGATCGGCCGTCTGATTGGTCCTGATTGCGATCAGCTTAAGAAAATAGTGAATGGATTCACAATGCAAAGTATCTGCCCTTAGGTGCCCGACAGCACACAGGATACTTATGTAGAAGAGACACTCTGTTAGGACTTCTCAACCAAATCAAAGAGTGCCAGCAAAAGAGATTGTTTGTTTTTGCAGAATCAGCTAAACTCGTTAGCAATCATCCCAATCCTTATATTTCAGAGTCTGTGAATAACAAATTAAAATCACGGCGTTTTCCAAAGGGGATATATGTAGCTCCAGCTACAGACAAATGAACAGTCCCTTCAAGTTGCATCTTGAAAAACCCTGCATAGGGAGAAACGCATTGATGTGTTGCAACTTGAAGGGACTGTTCATTTGTCTGGGGGTAAGCCTGCGTTTGCTAGCAAACAGCTTACTTTTCGGAACTTTTTCCCTGCATAACCAGTTTGATATTGAACAGACTAAGCTAACGGATAATAGGCTTGATTTCATAGATTTCTGATGTGGTGGCAACCTATATTTTTAAGCTAACGGAGACGTCCATTTTTTAATTAGATTTTCATAGTGTTTATTGATTGTGTTGGTTTTATGTGTGATTAAATTTTGGCACAAGTCACTTTCTGCATATCTGATTATTCTCACCATTTTTAATCCATTTGGTATTGTTTTGTTCTAATTGTAGGTATATACCGCTAATTCAATATTTAGATAGTAACACTCAGTATTTAGGAATTACTGGATTATTTATTTTGTATAAATTATCTCCACCAACAGGTTTGTTGCTCTAAATGTTTATTAACATATACATATAATCATACATAAAAACTATGGAAAGTCAATATGACCATAAGACCTCAAAACTAGGGATATAGTTATCTAATAGAAATGCAAAAAATAAGATATAAAAAATTGCCTAGGCAAAAGTGTACTAATTATAAAAATTATGCTGATAAAAGATTTTTTAAAAATAGTGGGTAATCTTCTCGTGTTCCGAAGAAGTTAACCAATATACCGTATTAAGAAATACAAAAGGATCGTATCAATAATACGAATCAGGCATTGGTATAATAATGCATACGAATCAGGCACTGATAAATAACCCAATAGTAAGAGTGAACAAGACAAATATTAAGTGTCAAATAGAAGTGAAAACATGCAAAACAAAAATTGCAATCCTTTGTGTTGAAAAAACCCTTTGTGTTAAAAAAACCACAAACCTCTGAAATTATTACGTCAAACTGTATAATAAAAAATGGAAAAAAGTTAAATAATGTGAAGGATTGACGTGAAACAATGAGGGAAATGGAGATCAATTACCGGTATGATCAAAAATAAAAATAAAAATGGGAATAGACAGTATGTGGGAACAGTTTTGTGTTATAGACTATTACCACAAGTGTGGGGCTAGCCACCTCGGTTTGAATAAAAACCCTTATTCCTAAGGTACGAGTGAAAATAGAACTATACTAACAAAGAATCTAAATTATACATACAATACATATAATACATATAACAGATATAATAGTGGACAATTCAATTTAACAGGTTAACCTATTAAGCTACAAACTAAAACCAGATGCGAATAAAGATGGCCCAGATGATCTAGTGGTTCCCTTTATCACGCAATATAGTGAAAATAAAAAATCAATCGAAGACATAATAAGAAGACACTGGCATCTCTTGAAAGATAATGATATTTTAGGGGAACAACTCCTATCACATCCACGCTTCATTTACAGAAAAGCCAACAACTTGAAATCCATCTTGGCTCCAAGTATCCCCAAGAGAAGGATAGCTTCAAACCTTATTGGAGTACTAGGAAAGAAGCTAGAGGTTTTTTTTTCCGTGCCATTCCTGCAAGGCCTGTACTCATGGGATGAGAAAAGATACCTGCAAGTCCAAAGTTTCTAATGAAACATTTAATATCAAACAGACCATAAGATGCTCTGATCTATTTGTAGTTTACCTGATCAAATGTGGTTGCGGCTTACAATACGTAGGTCAGACCACCCGAAAACTTAGGGACAGAATCCGTGAACACTTAATACAGATCAAGTGGAAGAAAATAGATCTACCTATATATAAACACTTCAAAGAAGTACATGGAGGCAGTGCCAAAAGCTTCAAATATATGAGGTTATGTAAACTAACAAAGGATTGGAGGGGAGGTGATATGGAATCAAGATTATTAAAAACCGAATCCAAATGGATATTCAATTTGGATTGGATTTATCCTAGAGGGCTTAACGCTAACTTTGAAATAGTACACCTATTCTAGGGTCACAACATCGATTTCATTAGGATTTAGTTTCTTAGTCTCCATTAGGCATCTCCTATTTTTCTCCATCCCCCTATTATGGTGTTATACATGTATATCCAGAGAAGTCATCCATTGCAATTGTTTAGTTAGTTTAAACTCTAGTAACTATATTATATTATTAGAATATCTGACTACAGAAAGAGTAATTTTGACTTTCTATTTATCTATTTATTTTTTGGTCTTTTTCCCTTAAGGTACGCTGTTTTTTAAAAAAAGGTCAGATCTTCTTACACATATCATCCGATATATTGTTTTTATATATTTTTTTATATTTTTCAAGGTCCAAATGTGATGATCAAAATTTGGAATTTAATGTAACTTATTGCATAAATGTATTGTATATTTTAATTGTCTCACATATTTTAATTGTCTCATTCATTTAACAAATTTGTAAGTCCTGAAGTATATGAGCCATTGATCCTCAATATATGTTGAAACTGTAGGAAATAAATATCACTCAGTCGGCGTTGCAATATAACTGAATTTAAGCATATTCTGAACCCGATTAGTGTTGTAATGACACTCTATATGACGATTTTCATAAGTGCCCAATTTCCTAAAATAATTGAACTCCGCTTATTTATATATTTATATTTCTAATAGGATTGGTATCAAAATCCGCTTTACAAAATCTGACTTATCTAACTTGCCCTCATCTCTCTTAGATATGCCCACAAACAAAATAGATCTGCGGTAACCGGAAGTGACATACCGGACACATCCGGTAACTGAACTTCCGGCCAGGATCCACTTCTGGTCTTAAACCAGGAAGTGCGGCTAAGAATGGCGGATGTTTGACCTTTCAGGTATAGATTTTGGCGCTCTTTTTTGCCACGAGTAAGGTTTGGCGCCCTTTAGACTAACAACTCCCACATCAGAATGTATATTAGGTGAGTGAGGTGTAGCATTTATAACCCAATATAGTGAAAATCGATACTTGATAGAAAAAATTATTGAGAAGAACTGGTCACTTTTAAAAAATGACGACATTATAGGGGAGACACTAACAACTAAACCGAGATTTATATACAGAAAATCAGATAATCTGAGAAACATGTTATCACCTAGTGTTCCACGATCACAAACTACAAAAGTCCATGATGTCTTTGGGAACAATGTAAAAGGGTTCTACCCATGCATAAGCTGTAAAGCATGTAAAAGGGGTCTAAAGACTAAAAAATATAAATCCAAACACTCAGAGATGGAATACAAAATAAAAGACCTTATAAGATGTAACAGCAAAGGTGTAATTTATATTATCCAGTGCAGTTGTGGACTGCAATATGTAGGCCAAACTTCAAGGCTATTGAGAGATAGAATACGTGAGCACATCTTACAGGTTGAACATGGCAACACAGAGACCGCCATGTATAGGCACTTCACCATTCACCACAAAAGTAATCTGAAATATCTAAAATACTTTGGGATCCAATTGGTGAAACCAAACTTGATTGTCAGTACCCTAAGGGTCTCAACAACAAAGAGGACCTATCACATTTATTACATCTCAATAAGTAGAGTCCTCAAGGTCCCTTATGGTCCCCTCTTATATAATCCCGGGTATGACTACCATATGTCTCGATGATCAGCTAGATTCTTATTCTAATAATGACTAAACCCTCAATTGATTGTAGACTCTGGATGTTAATATATGTACTCTATCTTGTATGTTAGATATAGTTATATTTTTATATATTTACATATCTTTTATATTTTTATATTTTTACTTTTTTAACCAGTCATACATCATTAAGATGGCCACATCAAGAATGTACCGACATCTAAGTCTATTACTAACTTAATTATATTTATCTAAATCTCCAAGCCATAGACCGGTTTTAACACAGTAATTCTCCCTATAAGTCAATTGATCAACGATTTTTATCTTTTTAAATACGATTTTTTATATACAATATTTTATACATATTCTATATATATCATTTTTAATCCGTCTCAGCCCATAAAATCCCCACTTAGTACAAGTATCAACGTCTATCTAGCCATATGGATCTATATACTAACTACCAATCGTAATATGTTAGGGTGTATGAACTAATCTTGATACAACCTGATCTTATGGACAACAGACATAGTCCCTAACATTGACCTTATTTCAAGCAATAGAATATTACAACAACATGAAGTTAGATATCCAGACTGCCAGATTGAAAGATCTATATTAATCTTCTTCGAAAAGACATGGGTCATAGTCTCTAATTCACCTTAGTTTGTTTTAGACATCTATGCAGAAGTATTCCATACCCTTTTAGCCCATATGTATAGTTACTACCAGACACACTTTTAGATAAGGAAATTTTAGATTGATTAGAATAACCCTTTTTCTATTATCATGTTCATAAAACATACTGCTTATTAAACAAACTGCACACAAGAAATAGCCAATATATAGGTATATTGTGAAATCCCATGATTCATACTATACATAGGATGCAGTTAATATAAGAGTTCACAAAAACTGGAAGTAATGGCATTTCCCCTTGGCTATTATTAACATTAGACAAATATATATTTGGCAAAGTATTCAACCTTCTATTTAGATATGTACGATATAAAATCATACAATAGGGTGCGCTATATTAATATACAAAGTATGTGCAAATAAATGTGTGTGAAGTGGATAGTGCTATTGGTATAAAAATCGCTCAAAATGTATATAGGATGTCCTGTTAAAAGTGTATACCTAAGGAACTATATAGGTCTGGAAAAATAGATAAGTGACTTCACATAAACAATGGTGTATATTTCACAAAAACTTCATCCCCTAAAAAAATGTATACATATAAATCAAGTGATACAGTGTTATTTATATTGAAAATAGATAGAATATAATGAAATATTATATTATTAGAAAATATATAAAAAAACAATACAAACGATTTCACATATAGTGCAGAGTCATTGATAGATAGATGCAATTGTTGAAATCAATAATTCTGGAAGGCTGCTCCACTCCAAACCGGTGGTAAGTCGGTAGAACTGAAAAAATAGAAAGCAAAAAGAGAGAGCGCCTGATGGTGTAATATCGTCAAGATCAAGAATGGTACAGGTATAAAAAATCTCTGCCAAATGGATACTCACAAAGAGCTTGGCACTCGCAAGTAGTGCATATAGGCGGGCTGACCTTTATACAGCAGTCAGTACACTGAATCTATGGTGGTCGTATCAGAAATCTGTAGTAATAGAAAAAGAAACACAAAAGACCAATAGTGCAATATCGTCTGAAACCGAAATGGGCACAGCAAAGGGCACGGGGTCAGCAAGATGTATACTCACAATGGAGTTGGCACTCCCAAGTAGTGCATTAAGGCAGGCTGACCTTCATACAGCAGTCAGCGCGCTGATAGTTAATAGCTGTAGTTGGTGGCTGTAGCTGTTATCGGTTTAAGCTTGTCCTCTGCTCAAAATGTTTTCTAAATCACATATATTTTTTACATTGTTTCCATGTATACACTATTTTCCTTTTTTGTGATTATATGTAACGAAAGTATTTTGTTAGGATGTCAGCGAAATATTGTATTTTAAATGTAACAAAATGTTTGGTCATTTATTGGTGGATGCACTAACCAATCATGACCTTCCTATGTATTTTTAAATGTGGTTTTCCCGCTATACCTATACACTTACCTGATGAAACGGCCAGTGAGCTTAAATCGGCCGAGAAACGCGTTGTTATAGCTCTTAAATAAAACCCTTTTTATTATTTTTACCTAACATTTTGTCCGCTGACTTCCTTTTTCAATTTGTTTCTTTCAAAAAATACTTTTTAGTCACTCATCTTTAGTGGCTTACCATTTTGTATGCACCTTGTGTTTTCTGAGGCCTGTGACGAGCCTCAGGTGCATCTCTGGGTGTGTTCACGGCATACCTTGAGGATCTACTTTCCACAGCTAACAGCCTAGCTATAGCTGAGTATTCAGCACACACGCCGGTGAGCAGAGGACAAGCTTAAACCGATAACAGCTACAGCCACCAACTACAGCTATTAACTATCAGCGCGCTGACTGCTGTATGAAGGTCAGCCTGCCTTAATGCACTACTTGGGAGTGCCAACTCCATTGTGAGTATACATCTTGCTGACCCCGTGCCCTTTGCTGTGCCCATTTCGGTTTCAGACGATATTGCACTATTGGTCTTTTGTGTTTCTTTTTCTATTACTACAGATTTCTGATACGACCACCATAGATTCAGTGTACTGACTGCTGTATAAAGGTCAGCCCGCCTATATGCACTACTTGCGAGTGCCAAGCTCTTTGTGAGTATCCATTTGGCAGAGATTTTTTATACCTGTACCATTCTTGATCTTGACGATATTACACCATCAGGCGCTCTCTCTTTTTGCTTTCTAACCTTCTATTTACACCAAATAATATAGAAATAATATTTCCCAATGAGACCAGACAGGTCCGATAAGATAACAAATAAATCCCATAGAGGGATTAGCCAATTATTCCGAAACAATAAACATCCGGTCTCCCACTTCCGGTCCTCATCTGCCTATTACGACTTCCGGTTCGGCGAAAAAGCCTCACTTCCGGTTTCTATCCACACTAGATCATATCCGGTCTAGCGGAAACATTACACTTCCAGTTTTAACTTTGATTTTACCGAAAGCGATAAGGAACACAATTTAAATAATAGCATTTAAGGGAAAAGAACTATACACAAAAGGATATTACTAGTAATTTCTAAACAATGAATGTAGGGTCCTTATACAACGTAGCTGGAAGGTTAAGGTTACACATCCAGTCCCACAATGAACATCCGGGTCATAGGGTCAGCAAATGGGCGCAATTCAGACACATTTGGCGCCATTTGGTTAATCAAACAAGTATAAAATGCAAATTTTTACTAACCATATACCAGTCTTGAAAAAGGCCCTATTGGTGGGCCGAAACGCGTTGACCTATATGGTGAGTTACATTTTAATCAACTACAGTTAATTTAAAACGTTACTGCTCTATGTTGTACGATTTCTTTTTTCACAGGTTTGGAAATTTTGTTCTTTTTTGTTCATAGCTGAGCACTACCAAGAATCCAACCAACACTGTATGTGTTTTTTTATTTTTATTTTTATCTACCTTTTGGCTTGAAATCCACATCACATTTGAGGAATTGTTTTGAACACTATTTTCTAACATCATATTTGACTCTTTTTATATTTTTTGATATTTTTTGATTATTTTGTCCACAATTTATTCATCACATTTGAACACATTTTTTATATATTTATATTTTTATTTTTTCACATTTGGAATAACCTACACAATTGGATCAGTTGGATCATTGGATTCTTTTTGGAATATTGGACTTGGTTTCTTTATTATTATTAACAAGAACTTTAAGAATTTTTAGTTACACATTTTTTCACCACATGTCCTAAGACGAGCTGCTTATAGCACCTTCTACACAGGCAGTATTAACTATACCATATTTAATCAGACCACGGAGTGGTCTCCATTGTTTTTAACTTTGTTTCTATTTGTCTACATTTGTTTTTTATTCTCATATTTGTCATTTGTTTTTATTAAATTGTATCATGGATCCATGTATTTATATGTATTTGTATCATATGTTTTATGTAAACTGATTTTAACATATGTTTATGTAAACTGATTTTAACTATGAGATTAAATTGGCATTTTATATGCTATTTATCCCTCTTTCACTATTTATATACGACCCATCCCATATTTGATCCTGGCCCACTTTTGTTGACCTCGCCTTTCATTTAGGCGCTCCTTACATATATATTATTTCTGTTAGATTTTCAATGGGTAACCAGGGACCCATTCGTAAGGGAGCTTTAGGTCTTATCTCAAGTTAGCGCTGTCGGAGAATCTTACTTCTTTACTTATTATGTCTTGAGAAAGGCCCCATTCAAGGGCCGAAATGCGTAGACGATCCAGGAAGGATCTTTTAAGGCTCATATACTATCAGGACCACGGCAATTTGGGTAAGCCTACCACCAATAGATCTTATCCCATAGGCCTTTTTGTGAGTGCAATCTCTCGTTTATCCCTTAGGTTATCGTTTCCATTTCAAACCAGGACACTGGATCACCACCTACTTAGGATTGTCTTATTGAGTCAGGACTTTGGACTTTACTGGACTCACTTTTGGGGACATTCTTTTATTATTATTTATTTGTTCAATAACCTGTTAAATTGAATTGTCCACTATTATATCTGTTATATGTATTATATGTATTATATGTATAATTTAGATTCTTTCTAAATTTCTTTCTTATTCTTAGGAATAAGGGTTTTTATTCATACCGAGGTGGCTAGCCCCACACTTGTGGTAATAGTCTATAACACAAAACTGTTCCCACAAACTGTCTATTCACCTTTTTATCTTTATTTTTAATCATACCGGTAATTGATCTCCATTTCCCTCATTGTTTCACATCAATCTTTCACATTATTTAACTTTTTTTCCATTTTTTATTATCCACTGTTTGACGTAATAATTTCAGAGGTTTGTGGTTTTTTAACACAAAGGCTTTTTTCAACATAAAGGATTGCAATTTTTGTTTTGCATTTTTTCACTTCTATTTGACACTTAATATTTGTCTTGTTCACTCTTACTATTGGGTTATTTATCAGTGCCTGATTCGTATGCATTATTATACCAATGCCTGATTCGTATTATTGATACGATCCTTTTGTATTTCTTAATACGGTATATTGGTTAACTTCTTCGGAACACGAGAAGATTACCCACTATTTTTAAAAAATCTTTTATCAGCATAATTTTTATAATTAGTACACTATCGCCTAGGCAATTTTTTATATCTTATTTTTTGCATTTCTATTAGATAACTATATTCCTAGTTTTGAGGTCTGATGGTCATATTGACTTTCCATAGTTTTTATGTATGATTATATGTATATGTTAATAAACATTTAGAGCAACAAACCTGTTGGTGGAGATAATTTATACACCATTAGAATACTAATGGTGGTGTCGGTATATTAACCTGTTGTTTACCTTAGCCTGTGGCGCTCCTATAGAAACCGTACACAAGAAAAAAGGTGAACCCAAGTAAAAAACATACTGAGAGCTGCTATGGAAGAACAGGCCAATGTAATAGGAGGGATTTTAACTCTGAATTCCATAATCTGGGTGTTTAACACATAGGTAACCTCTGTGATCCCCCAACTATAGAGTACCTAAATAAGGAGAGTACTCTGGATATTTCCTGGGGTGTGTTTAGTGTCTGAGTCACTTACCTGGACTGCAACACCCCTCCTCTGTATCTTATCAGCTTGCTGAGGCATTTCTCACTCACAGAATGCTGATCTTGTAGAGAGCTCATCCAGTGCAAGTAAATACACTGCAGAGGATACTTGCATATATACCAGCAACCACTCAGGTGAAGGCTAAAGGAAGGGTCCCCACAACGCAATTATGGTTGAGAGATTTACCCGTGAGGGTACTGACATGCCATAAATGAGGTATTCCGTTACCCCTGCTTCACTCAGAATCTTGGAGAAATTATCCTAAAGTCTTCTGATAATTTTTGATGTCTGAACCAAGATAGAAGAGCTATACTGGGTCTCAAGTCCGGTCTGAGCTCTAAATAAATGATTAGATAGAAAATAATAAAATTTTGCTTGCAGAGCACCTGTCTCAACCTCTTTACTCGGAGGCCAAGAAAAAACTGGGTGGGGAGAAGAGGTGGGAGAGATTAAAGCGTGTGAGGGTTCTTGACCTCCTCCTAGGGGCAAGAAATATCACACATGTTATGGATACCTATGGACTCATCTTACGAAAGAAACAAAGATCTAAATATTGCAATTAGAGAAAAATACATTTAGAGGATTACATGATGGAATTCCTATATCTCATAAGAGATTCAAATTAACACAATTATTAATTTTAGCTGCAAACTAAAGAAATTTCTTGATTGAGTAGTGAGATGAAGGATAATTCCGGTGTTCTCCACAGAAAATGGTGCCAGCCAAGTATCATTATTAAATACAAAGAAAGAAAAGAAGAAGCGCTAAAGGAAAAGTGAACCCTGTTAAACTCGTGTATTCCCCTCAAAGAAAACAAAACATGCAAAGGTGTAGATATGGAGTTAAGCGCTAAAAGCAAGGATTAAAATATATAACTGTAAATTTATATAATAAATATTAAGTATAGGATACTAATATAAGTGGTGAACTATGGAAGCCAATGAGAATACAAAAGTGTGTACAATTACTCAATTGCAAAAATAAAATACTTATACAGAGAGAGGACATCTGTCTGTTTAAGTATTTTATTTTTGCAATTGTACACACTTTTGTATTCTCATTGGCTTCCATAGGTCACCACTTATAATAGTATCCTATACTTAACATCATTATTAAATAGCCAGGTGTGGGCAGTGTAATACTTTATAATATTAAAACAGTTTATTCTATCTAAAGCACAAATTAATTGCCAAATTAAACAATTTTCTATTGAAATAAGCACTGAAATATGTTTAATATAAGCTAATTTTACCTGAATACGGAGTTTTAATAACACATAAAAAAGAATAGGGCGCCACAATAGTGTGATACCTTCAGACTTCAAAAGGTGTAATTATCTAAAAAACGTACTCACAGATTATAAAGCATTCAAACAGTGCTATTTGTGCAGGCTGGACTGTTTTAAGCTGCCAAGCTGGCTTAAACTTCCCGAGAGGTTCCTGGTATGGGCAACTTTCACAACTGCTTGTATCCGAGAAGGATGGATTGGCCCAAACCAGATGACAGATTGTGCTCCTTCTTTCCCAACAAACTCAGATCGTCAAAATAGTGCATCATAGAAAAAATATTTTCATTAAAATTTGTTAAAATCATAAAATAGTACTTAACTCTCTCAAAAGAATTTCTTGGATTTACTGTTTTGTCTCGGATTTACAGTTTTAGCCCGGTGGTCAGTACAATCAATTGGGTGGTACACACATTAAAAAGGTCCTGGGAAGAACAGTAAATTCCATATTTCAATAAAATGAGTTCTGAAGATTTCTGAGCTGCTTCTATCTATCTCCAAGTGGTGATAAGCTATATCTATCTTATCACAAATGCAATTGCACCTGTTTAAGTGATTTTTAAGTGTTTTTTATTTATTTTTATTTTTTACTTATGAATTAAAACAAATACAGATACAAATTAATAGTAAATAAACAAATGCCATATGTAACGTTTCATTATTCATTTTAGAGAAAGGTCTTGTTTTTTTTTTTCGTTTCGCTTGTACTGTATGTTACTGCCTCTCTCTTCCCTGACTTCTAAAATAAAAAAACACAACAAAAAAAACATTTGCTTCAGTGTAGCTAAGCTAAAATTAACTTGAACTTGGATTCCACAAAGTTTACAAACATAATAAAGATTAATTACCAGTTCAGTTTGACATAAATTTTCAGCTCGATACTTTAAGATTTTTGACTGCCAGGGTAATATACTGAAAGGTATAGACAGGACATAAACTAACTTGTAAAGGTCAGTTAGATGCATGTGGGTATCTATACAAGTGTGTGACAAACTCATACTGCAAAAAGTTCAAGGATGTAGCAGCACTCTCTTGTTGCCAGGGGTGAGGTCAAGAGGAAACAAGAGTGTGGCCCAAAGAGATGTTGTTTCTAAGGGTGCATATCTTATTTTTACAACCAGATTGTGTACACTGAGGCTGGTAATCAGTAGAGATGCAGGATGGTAGAGGTAATAACTGAAAGGTGTCTGGTGCATGATAGCTAGATATAAAAATGACACTCTATCAGTCTCATTAAACTACAGTATATAACTGCACTGAATTTTGCAAAATCTCTCAAAAGCTAGTGCGTAAAATGCACAGCCTTGCACTGATGAGAGATGAGAATCATACGAGACAGATCATCAAGATTAGATCAGGAAAAAAAATGTGCAGCCCTGAAATATGCTGAATGAAAATTAGTTTGCTTTTAGTGGTGTAGAGAAGAGAGGCAAATACATTTATTTAACGTTTATAACGGCTATATAATATCCTTTGCATATTATTTATAAGGTTGTATTAATATATAAAGAATGAGGATCACTGCTAATTAGTAAAGCAGATTATTTAACGGCTTATGAATAGTTACATTTGACTAACGTGTATGAATGTATCCGAAAACCTAATCATCATCAGTTTTGTCACCTCTATTCTCTGCACTACTTTTTCCCCCAGAGTTAAATTTTCTATTCTGTCTACTATAAAATTCCCAGACGGTTGCTGACTACCAGAGATAGAAGCCATTAAACCTAAAATCCCCTCCAGATGCAGTTTCCCTGCACCTCTGTTTCCCCAGCAATAAAGAAGGCGGTCTCTGAACTTCTATCATCCTATCGTCCTGCAACTTCCCCCTGAATCTCATCTTCTCTTATGGGCTACAATCTCCCATAACTTGTCCTGATAATTTTATTATTTCTGCTATAAATGAGCTATTTACTTCCATCTAATTGCCTACTTAAAAAGCTGCTATTATATATATATATATATATATATATATATATATATATATATATATATATATATATATATATATGGCTCAATTTATTAAGCCCTTCTCTCTTCGACTGCAGTTTCTCACAAGAGAACCTGCAGTCCGGATTTTAAAAGCTTTCCTACCCTCTTCTCCACCTCTTAGGTGTTGAATATCAATCTCCCTGGTCTCGTCTGACTGGGGAGATTAACAGCTTCTGCCCGCACATGAGGGAGTGGTTGCACCCAAAAGCAAAATAGCGCTTGTGTGCAATGTTAAATTCGGAAAACACATAGAATAGGAGCGCCAAAGGCTAAAGTATGCAAACAGGAAAATAAAGGTTAATCTCAATGGATCTGAAGAATACATCTGTAATTTCAAATATATCTAGGGGTATATACCTATAGAAAACATGATATGAGTTCCCAAAGGCAGAACTTTTTTCACTTTCTGCGATGGGATTTTTTTTTTTTATTGAAAATTTTTCTGCAGGTAATTTTGAGTGGAAATTTAATGGTGGCGAGTAAAAGTTAGTGAGTGAATGTTGAATCAAAATGTACACTCCTGTTCCAGCATTGACAAACACACATTTTGGGCTATGTGCTAAAAATATTATATATCCTAGATCATTCCTCTAGGGCTGTAGGAACACAATTAGTGCTGAGACTGTTACTTGAGAGGGTAAACAGGGGCAGAGAGAGATTGGAGAGGAAAAGTATAGAAGAAGATAGCTTTACGAGAGAGTGGAGAAAAAAAGTAAAGAGTAAAAAGATATGAGAGGGGGAAAAAAGAGTGTAAAGAGAAGATATGGCCTGAGAGATAAGGAAAAAGGTAAAAAGAGAGATTGAAGGGAGGAGGGAGGGGAGAAAGATAGTTAAGAGAGAAAAGGAAGAGATGATCATTATTAAAAGAAAATCTCCAGGTCTGCTATGACCTTAAATGACTGTCAGGACTCTCTCCAATCTCTCTTCAACAACTTCCTATTTCTATGTTAATCTCTTACTGTATGTAGCATTATTTAATTTACTAAGACATGAAATAAAAAAATATTTAAAATGACTGCACAATAATGTGTCTCTCATTGACTAAACATATGCAAAGAGGGGATGTAGTAGTGGGTGTTGGAAGATAGTGGGTAGGATCAGAAGTGGTGAGTAACAAGAGGCAGCCCATTCTGAGGGCACCAGGCCTGAAAACCACCAACCCAACAAAACCCGCTTTGTCTGAAGCCGAGAAAACCTTGAAAAGGAAAAAGGCCCCAATGACAGTCACAGACCCATAGATAGTCCACAAGCCTTACTAGAGACCGCAGAAACTAAACACGACTGAGCCAACAAGCCTCCAGGAGACATTTGAAAACCTGCAGGGCAAGTAAGGAGCAGCTGAAGATAGGTTCTGACCCGTCAGGCTGCTAATCATCCACTACACCGTGGACACGACACGGCTATCCTGAGCCTCCAGTCCTTCCCACAGAACCTGAATATGGAGAAGACACAGAGCCCTCAAGAAGGCTCACCGTACCTAGAGGACCCGAGGACAAAGCAGCAGAGCAACATGTCACCAACACCAGACCAGCCCAAGTGACAGGCACATCTGAAAGACAGGGGGAACTGGAAAAAAACACAAGCCTCCAGGAAATGGAAGAATGGGAGGAACTCCCCCACCCAACAGAGCTCGGGTGCCAACCCAATCCGCTCTTCCAAAATAGGTACTCCCAAGGAGAACCCCCTAGGACCTGGACAGAGAAAAGTGCAGTAGCTCCCTGAGAAGCCCTGGCACAATTTATTATAAGAGTCCCGACATGGAGACAAACTTCCATCGTTGAAAAAGGACAAGCCCCAGAACAGCCGACCGCTATCCCTTAGCACCTGTTCTAACCTCCTGCACACAGGGCAGGACAACTACCCTCCCGAGAGAGGAAAACCCCACCTCTTAAGGAAGATAACTACCCCCTTACAGATAAAAATCTGAACACACTTTCGTAAAAGTCCATGTGCCAACTATCGTGTCACAGAACCCCACAAAGGGAAGGACATGCACTTGTGAAGAACAAGTAGCCATAGCTGGAATGAATCTCGACTACAGGCCGGCAAAGTCTAACTAAACCATTGTGATACACCTACCAAGGACAAAACCGGCCTTAAGGAACATACCAGCACCCAAAAGGTGAACACAATCCTGGCTCAGCTGCTAGCAGTTTCAACAAGCTAACCATTAGGCCAAAGACTGTTCCCGGGAACCTGGGTTGCCCCGAACCAGTCCGCAGGATCATAAGTCTCCAGACATCCAAAAGGATCCAATACAAGAACCCTGGGCCCGGGCCCCAGAATTGTTTAGAAACAACAACACCCCAGGGAACACAAGATACCTCGTTTGAGGGATTCAGACCTCGCAGAGGAAGACAACCGGACTAAACCGGAGAATGGGAAAAAGACTCCTACGTAATTCCCCGCCCAAGGGAATAGACACCCCTAGCAGGGCATGACACAGTCGTGCAAATACTCTAGATCCCAAGGGCGCCAAAGACAACACACAGGAAGTCCAAGGGGAAAAACAGAATTTATGCTTACCTGATAAATTACTTTCTCCAACGGTGTGTCCGGTCCACGGCGTCATCCTTACTTGTGGGATATTCTCTTCCCCAACAGGAAATGGCAAAGAGTCCCAGCAAAGCTGGCCATATAGTCCCTCCTAGACTTGTGGGAACCAATACCAAAGCTTTAGGACACGGATGAAGGGAGGGAGCAAATCAGGTTACCTAAACGGAAGGCACCACAGCTTGCAAAACCTTTCTCCCAAAAATAGCCTCCGAAGAAGCGAAAGTATCAAATTTGTAAAATTTAGCAAAAGTGTGCAGTGAAGACCAAGTCGCTGCCTTACATATCTGGTCAACAGAAGCATTGTTCTTGAAGGCCCATGTGGAAGCCACAGCCCTAGTGGAGTGAGCTGTGATTCTTTCAGGAGGCTGCCGTCCGGCAGTCTCATAAGCCAATCGGATAATGCTTTTAAGCCAAAAGGAAAGAGAGGTAGAAGTCGCTTTTTGACCTCTCCTTTTACCAGAATAAACGACAAACAAGGAAGATGTTTGTCTGAAATCTTTAGTAGCCTCTAAATAGAACTTTAGAGCACGGACAACGTCCAAATTGTGTAACATGTTTACTCCCCTCATTTGAGGAATCATCTTGGGCAATATCATTATCTGTGGCAGTACTGTCCTTACTTTGTTTGGACGCTATGGCACAATTATCACATAAATTTAGATGGGGAGACACATTGGCTTTCATACATATAGAACATAGCTTATCTGAAGGTACAGACATGTTAAACAGGCTTAAACTTGTCAACAAAGCACAAAAAACGTTTTAAAATAAAACCGTTACTGTCTCTTTAAATTTCAAACAGAAAACACTTTATTACTGAATATGTGAAAAAGTATGAAGCAATCGTTCAAAAATTACCAAAATTTCACCACAGTGTCTTAAAGCATTAAAAGTATTGCACGCCAAATTTCAGAGCTTTAACCCTTAAAATAACGGAACCGGAGCCGTTTTAAAATTTAACCCCTATACAGTCCCAGCTATAGTCTTTGCTGAGACCCAACCAAGCCCAGAGGGGAATACGATACCAAATGACGCCTTCTAGAAGCTTTTTCAGTGATTCTTAGATCCTCACACATGCATCTGCATGCCCTGCTCTCTGAAAAACAACTGCGCAGTAATGGCGCGAAAATGAGGTTCAGTCTATAACTAGAAAGGCCCCCTGACTGAAAAAGGTGTCTAACACAGTGCCTGCCGTTTTATAAACGTTCCCCAAGATTATAAATGCCAATTGTTAGCCTAAATCTGAATAATATGCCCAAATAAAGCAATCGATTTAGCCCATAAAAATGTCTACCAGTTTTTTAGCCCTTATTAAGCCCTTTATTCTGTATGTTTGACTAAGAAAATGGCTTACCGGTCCCCATGAGGGGAAATGACAGCCTTCCAGCATTACACAGTCTTGTTAGAAATATGGCTAGTCATACCTTAAGCAGAAAAGTCTGCTAACTGTTTCCCCCAACTAAAGTTACTTCATCTCAACAGTCCTATGTGGAAACAGCAATCGATTTTAGTTACTGTCTGCTAAAATCATCTTCCTCTTACAAACAGAAATCTTCATCCTTTTCTGTTTCAGAGTAAATAGTACATACCAGCACTATTTTAAAATAACAAACACTTGATAGAAGAATAAAAACTACATTAAAACACCAAAAAACTCTTAACCATCTCCGTGGAGATGTTGCCTGTGCAACGGCAAAGAGAATGACTGGGGTGGGCGGAGCCTAGGAGGGACTATATGGCCAGCTTTGCTGGGACTCTTTGCCATTTCCTGTTGGGGAAGAGAAAATCCCACAAGTAAGGATGACGCCGTGGACCGGACACACCAATGTTGGAGAAAACAAGGACAGAGTCACCCGAAGGTAGAGGGTAGAACAAAAACTAGTCTCCATAGTCCTCTCAGGATACATAACCAGAGGACCATACCCAAGGGTGAAGAATACAGAGCATCTCAAACCCCTGTAACACACAAAACACTAAGCGAGCTTGGAGAAGGAGACATCACAGCCTATCATCACTGATATGGAGACGACTAGCTCCAGGAAGTAGGAGAATGGGAACGGCCTTCACTTCCTATAATTAGACGGCAAAAACCATCAAGTAGAACCAGACATTCCAGAAGTCTCGACCCGAAGGAAGAGAACCTCAAGGAACAAGACCAAAAGGGAAAATTCCAAAGAGCCCCTAAAGGCAGGACCGTCAGAAACCGGCAGCAAGGAGGCCCGAAGTCCTCCCAACTTCCAACCCACGCAGGGAAGGAGACACTCCAAGACCCGACAGAAAAATGGAATCCATTGAGTGTGTCGCAGTAGCACTCCTAGTCCCAGTCGACCAACATGAAAAGGCTAATGAGGACTGACCCAATCCCCCATGCCTCACGGACCCTCAGGTCCTCTTAGAATGCTTAGCTGAAACTCGTTAACAAAAAACAAGAAATAACACAAATAATAATGTGAAGTACTCGGCGCCCTAACTTGACCAGCCAGGCAAACCAGGCGCCACGTGTCTAATTAGGCCTTAAGAAAGAGGATCTGAACCCAATCAGGACCAGCCTGAATCCAAGGGTCACTGTCAAAGGCCGCATAGAATCCCCCCTAGAGAGGGAGAAATAAACAGCAAACGTCCAAACAACTTCCTTAGAAGCAACAGTATGATCAAACAATCGCGAGTATCAATTCCCGGTAAAATTCCTGAAGGAATAGAAAACCAACATGAGCTTTAAACCAAATAAAAACAATCCTAACCGGATAAAAATAAAAAAGATAAGGCAACCTGCGGGTTATCGCCTAAGAAGAACAGGCGCACCCACAGGACTGGCCCAACAAGGACCCTGTTCTTCCAAGCTCAGACTGGGAAGGGATACTCAATAAACAAGACTATAAGACTATTACTTCATCCCCTTATGTCTAATTCTGTAAGCTATTTGAAGAAACAGACTGAAAATTCTCAGATCCATCCAGGATGGGATCTTCCGATAACGCCAAAGCGTGCCTCAATAAAACACTAAGGCGCACTAGTCTATTACCGAAAATCACAGCATACCCCCGCCGGAGCAAAAGACGACTCCAGGCCCCGAAGGTTGACCCCCTGAAGCCTCAGGGACAGTCGTTCCCCTAGAGAGCCGAACTGCCCATCCCATGCCTGAAGTACCCTGGATAACGGAACACGAACAATATCTTAAACCAACTTCTGGAAGTTGCAGATGCACCAGCGCCAAAATTATGGACATGCGATATTGTGCCGAAACCCCCGGTGGGAACAAGCCATTTTCCAGAAAAGGTTAAGCAAATTCTGGGTTACCTGCATGCGAAGTAAGCGATGGTGGAAGGGAACTTGCCACTCAGAGGTCAGAAGTCCCAGAGGCGGATGGCTCTGAGGCCCCTTGATTCCCCGATCCAGAGGAATTGAGCACTCTAATACGGCATTCAAGACATAACCGATAGGCTTGTATCATCTGGGGTAATACGAATTCTGCGCAAGGAGTATAAACTGAAACAGAGACGTCTGTCTCCACAATATCAGACTCCTCCATAACTAGGATATTGATACAGAAGATTGAACCAAAAAATCTAAACGGCACCTGACACCCGCAGTGGCTGGGGCACTCACCACCTCCTCTGAACCTGACACCAGCAGACCAGAATTTCTCCGTCGCCACACAGTCAGGAATGCGGAAATGGAGGCCAAAAATGTGACCACGGCCGGTCACCAGGAGAACCGTATAGTCCAAAAAAGTGTGCCCGACCGTAAGGCCGCGTCACTTTTTAAAAGCCGTTATGTTCCCCAAGCCATGAGCCAGAATGCACTACACATAAGCAAGTTGAATCATATAACAAACATGATTATGAATCCCCCTGTTCAACAACCCCCCTCAGGAGATATTAACCCTTGATACCAAGATACAAAAGAAGCCTCACTGAGACCCTTAGATATAAGTTAGTCCCGCTAGGTGGTAGCCCCACGGGAAAACATCTGTAATACAGCCATTTCATGAAGAAAGTAAAATGAAACAATCTTACTGGAATCTACGCCGTGGAACAGGAACACGGCCCTTCAAGTGTGACAGATAGTAGCATCGCCTCTGCCATGGACTTGTGAGAAGAAAGCAGGCAGCGAAACTTGTCAACGCTGATTGCTTGTGGCGCTGTTAAAACGAGTCGGGATGGTTTTGCAGAAAGACTCTCCCTGCATCTCCGGACTCTAACTTTCATCCAGGCTTTCACTGAAAGGCTGACAGGACTACTTAAAACGCCAGTCCCATGCCAAAGAGTACTACCCTCCATAAGAGACTAATTCAAAACTTCTGACACTTCTCTGCCAACCTCCTTGGACGAAAGGTAAGGAATGACTGGGGGATGACGGAAGTGGGAGGAGTATTTAAGCCTTTGGCTGGGGCGTCTTTGCCTCCTCCTGGTGGCCAGGTTCTGAATTCCCAAAAGTAATCAATGCAGTTGTGGACTCTTTCCATTTATGAAGAAAAAAAGGGATTATCTATCTTTTTAAACAATACAAATTCTGGAGTAGACTGTCACTTAAATGTTATTTTTAAGTTCTGCGATTTGTTGAGCCTTTGTAACGCTATGGCTGTCTAAATATAACTAAACAAACCTCCATTTTCTACATATTTAGGCCTTCAAAATTCAGCAAATGACTGCTAGTAGCAAGTTTATTTTTTTCCTGAGGTACTCTCCTGTACGTAGTGTATGGAAGAAAAATCAGCTTGTTACTCTTAGTCCTTCAATGTTAAAAAAAAAAAAAAAAAAAAAAAGAGACATTAAACACTAAACAAATGCTAGATGGAATGAAGCATTCAAGGAAAATATTAGTTTAAGAATAACGTGTAGATGTATTTCTTAAAGTTAAATTAGCTGTTTAAATATTGGCAAAATAAGTGTAAAGTTTTAGTGTCTATAAAACAATGGAAGCTGCCATTTAACTATGGTTACCTTTTCTGCTGTGACCAATTATGGACAGTTATAAATAGGTCAACTAGAGTGTGCAGCCAAGGCTTGTAACAGTGTTCTGCATTTCCATTTCTAACACAAACTGAAAAGCTCTCCATTTTAGAATGGAATTGCAGGAAAAGGGGACAAAATAAATAACGAATGTATATTGCAGTATATATATATATATATATATATATATATATATATATATACACACACACACACACATAAATATATATATATATATTTTTTCAAATATATATATATATATATATATATATATATATATATATATATATATATATATATATATATATACATACACACACACACACACACACACACATACAAACATATATATATATATATATACATACATACATACATACACACACACACACACACACACACAAGAAAATATCCATACACATATATATATATATATATATATACACAAAATTATATATATATATATATATATATATATATATACATATACATACACATATACACACACACATACATACATACACACACACATATACATACACACACACACATAAATCATTTTATATTACCATCTCAAAGTCATACAAAAGTTATAGGGCTTGGACTATAGTGAAATGTAAATAAATGCAGATGGTTTATTATTCATTATAATTTAGTGACATTAAATATTGATTTTTAAGTAATATTGAGTACCTTTATAAAAGCTAAAAAACAGATTTCTTGCAGAACAGCTGAGTTCTGATTCATTTCTGTACTGAAGATATGTGATATGATATGCACGCTGTAGCTTTCGTGAGCTCCACTGGGTAGAGCGTTCTGAGGATGTGCCCTTTGTTGACAGCTTTAAGGAAGCTCCTGGGCCATGGGGGTGAAAGAATTTTACATTGAACTCTTAGTCCAACTCGAACACAGCAACTTTAAGTACAAGGCCCTGCCACCCTTTGTTATTCTACACACAATTCTTTTTACTTTAGTAGAACAGGGAGCGGTTCATTGGTGATGGGCACTATTTTGAACTCCATGGATTGGGATGTCTGCAGAACTTCAAGTCTAAAACGGTCTCCTGGTACAAAACTGAGGAATGATCTAGTTTGCTCAGTTGCAATGGACTTGTCAAATCAAGGCTGACGGAATTTCACAGCTTCTTCTATGGTTTCTGTAGAAAAGTAGCAAAAGGTAATTCCTTTGATATTTCATGTACAGTAATCATACATTTCTAAAGGGATTACGGTACCCTGCAGACTTGCCTTTGCCACCAACTGCTTCACCATACCACCTACACTATCACATGGACCTTTGCCTTGCCATGAGAAGTTTTAAAGAAGTGAAACTCTGCTTTCAAACAAAAGTGATCTTCATGGTGGCAACATTTTATAAAGTTTTCCCCATTCTCATGCTCTGCCGCAGAGCAATCAGAAAAGTATACGAGTTCAACTATGCAAGAGTATGGTGACTTGATATGCTGGAGAATCTGTTTCTGAAATAAAATAGGATACAGTTTTGTATCCTATTAATAAATCACTAATCCCACAATAGCTTCAGACTCAGGCTACTATCCATTGCTTTGTCATGTACTCTGAGACTTGATCCAGTGGTAAGATTTTATCTTGTATGACAAATGAAAAGTTTTCTGAGAAAATCTCCCATGATGATGCATGCATCATATTTTATGTTTTCTTTTTGTGCATTTAAATAATTAGATTGTTTTTTTTTTAGATGTATAGATTGTTTCAGTTTCAAGTCCTCAAACTTTTCCAACAGCTCATTCACAAATATTTTCAAGTAAAATAATAAGTTCCACAAGTCTACAATGTTGTACATTACAACATGCTGCACCAGCTTATGATAAAGTTAAAAAAGTGCTGATGGAAGTTTAAGCTGGGAAGAGAGTCATGTGACGATGCCGCTCACTCTGGTTGCCCAGCAACAATTGCTACTGAAGAAATCATGGAAAAAAATCATGACCTTATTATGACTGATTGAAAACTGACAATATACAAAATTTCAGTCTACATGAGTGTCATATCTACAGTCAGTCAATTTTAGTAAATGTTTTGAATATATTTTTTTTCGAGACAACTGACAGCATGTTCACAGTTACATCTCACAAGAATTGAAAGGAATCCAGACATTTTCTATAGGTGACTTTCACTATGGGAGAGATGTTAATACACTACATTTATTGTAACACAAAAGTACAATCCAAGAATAAAAGCACCATGGCTTTTTTTCCCCAATTGGATATTTTACATCCAAGCAAGTGTTGACAGTTTTGGAATTCAGGTGGAATTGTATTATTTAATTGCAGTTTGGAGAGAACATAACAGGCTACTCCTACGCTAGTTTGATTGAAAATTTTTGCAAAACAAAACAAAAAAAACAGGCAGAAACTTTAGTTAGACATTGCTTACAATACGTCAATAAAAAGTCATACCAGTGACTATTACCTGTTCCCAAGTTTCAAATGAACCCTTGCGAGGAATGAGTTGTGTGCTAAGTATAATGAACAAACCTTTTTTTAAAAAAAAAAAAAAAAAAAAAAAAACATTGTAAAATAAAAAATAATATTTCATGGATGCGTTCTCTCTCTAAAACCAGCTAAGGACTTAAAGGGACAGTCTACACCAGAATTTGTATTGTTTTAAAAGATAGATAATCCCTTTATTACCCATTCCCCAGTTTTGCATAACCAACACAGTTTTATTAATATACTTTCAACCTCTGTGATTATCTTGTATCTAAGCCTCTGCAAACTGCCCCTTTATTTCAGTACTTTTGACAGACTTGCAGTCTAGCCAATCAGTGCCTGCTCCCAGATAACTTCACGTGCACAGTGTTATCTATATGAAATACGTGAACTAACACCCTCTAGTGGTGAAAAACTGTTAAAATGCATTCTGAAAAGAGGTGGCCTTCAAGGTCTAAGAAATTAGCATATGAACCTCCTAGGTTAAGCTTTCAACTAAGAATACCAAGAGAACAAAGCAAAATTGGTGATAAAAGTAAATTGGAAAATTGTTTAAAAACAGAATTTATGCTTACCTGATAAATTACTTTCTCCAACGGTGTGTCCGGTCCACGGCGTCATCCTTACTTGTGGGATATTCTCTTCCCCAACAGGAAATGGCAAAGAGCCCAGCAAAGCTGGTCATATGATCCCTCCTAGGCTCCGCCTACCCCAGTCATTCGACCGACGTACAGGAGGAAATATGCATAGGAGAAACCACATGATTCCGTGGTGACTGTAGTTAGAGAAAATAATTCATCAGACCTGATTAAAAAACCAGGGCGGGCCGTGGACCGGACACACCGTTGGAGAAAGTAATTTATCAGGTAAGAATAAATTCTGTTTTCTCCAACATAGGTGTGTCCGGTCCACAGCGTCATCCTTACTTGTGGGAACCAATACCAAAGCTTTAGGACACGGATGAAGGGAGGGAGCAAATCAGGTCACCTAAATGGAAGGCACCACGGCTTGCAAAACCTTTCTCCCAAAAATAGCCTCTGAAGAAGCAAAAGTATCAAATTTGTAAAATTTGGCAAAAGTGTGCAGTGAAGACCAAGTCGCTGCCTTACATATCTGGTCAACAGAAGCGTCGTTCTTGAAGGCCCATGTGGAAGCCACAGCCCTAGTGGAGTGAGCTGTGATTCTTTCAGGAGGCTGCCGTCCGGCAGTCTCATAAGCCAAACGGATAATGCTTTTAAGCCAAAAGGAAAGAGAGGTAGAAGTTGCTTTTTGACCTCTCCTTTTACCAGAATAAACAACAAACAAAGAAGAAGTTTGTCTGAAATCTTTAGTGGCCTCTAAATAGAATTTTAGAGCACGGACTACGTCCAAATTGTGTAACAAACGTTCCTTCTTTGAAACTGGATTCGGGCACAAAGAAGGTACAACTATCTCCTGGTTAATATTCTTGTTGGAAACAACTTTCGGAAGAAAACCAGGCTTAGTACGCAAAACCACCTTATCTGCATGGAACACCAGATAGGGCGGAGAACACTGCAGAGCAGATAACTCTGAAACTCTTCTAGCAGAAGAAATTGCAACCAAAAACAAAACTTTCCAAGATAATAACTTAATATCTACGGAATGTAAGGGTTCAAACGGAACCCCTTGAAGAACTGAAAGAACTAGATTGAGACTCCAGGGAGGAGTCAAAGGTCTGTAAACAGGCTTGATTCTAACCAGAGCCTGAACAAACGCCTGAACGTCTGGCACAGCTGCCAGCCTTTTGTGAAGTAAAACAGATAACGCAGAAATCTGTCCCTTCAGAGAACTTGCAGATAATCCCTTCTCCAAACCCTCTTGTAGAAAGGATAAAATCCTAGGAATTTTTATCTTGTTCCATGGGAATCCTTTACATTCACACCAATAGATATATTTTTTCCATATCTTATGGTAAATTTTCCTAGTTACAGGCTTACTAGCCTGAATAAGAGTATCTATTACAGAATCTGAAAACCCACGCTTTGATAAAATCAAGCGTTCAATCTCCAAGCAGTCAGTTGGAGAGAAACCAGATTCGGATGTTCGAATGGACCTTGAACAAGAAGGTCCTGTCTCAAAGGTAGCTTCCATGGTGGAGCCGATGACATATTCACCAGGTCTGCATACCAAGTCCTGCGTGGCCACGCAGGAGCTATCAAGATCACCAAAGCCCTCTCCTGGTTGATCCTGGCTACCAGCCTGGGAATGAGAGGAAACGGTGGGAAAACATAAGCTAGGTTGAAGGTCCAAGGTGCTACTAGTGCATCTACTAGAGTCGCCTTGGGATCCCTGGATCTGGACCCGTAACAAGGAACCTTGAAGTTCTGACGAGACGCCATCAGATCCATGTCTGGAATGCCCCATAATTGAGTTATTTGGGCAAAGATTTCCGGGGTGGAGTTCCCACTCCCCCGGATGGAATGTCTGACGACTCAGAAAATCCGCTTCCCAATTTTCCACTCCTGGGATGTGGATTGCAGACAAGTGGCAGGAGTGATCCTCCGCCCATTGAATTATCTTGGTCACTTCCTCCATCGCCAGGGAACTCCTTATTCCCCCCTGATGGTTGATATAAGCAACTGTCGTCATGTTGTCTGATTGAAACCTTATGAATTTGGCCTTTGCTAGATGAGGCCAAGCTTTGAGAGCATTGAATATCGCTCTCAGTTCCAGAATGTTTATCGGGAGAAGAGATTCTTGTGACAATGACCCACTCTGGTCTGCGGAAGCTCATTCCCTGTGACAGATTGTCCAGGATTAGCCACCAACGGAGTGAATCTCTGGTCCTTTGATCTACTTGAATCGTCGGAGACAAGTCTGTATAATCCCCATTCCACTGTCTGAGCATGCACAGTTGTAATGGTCTTAGATGAATTCGTGCAAAAGGAACTATGTCCATTGCTGCAACCATCAATCCTATTATTTCCATGCACTGCGCTATGGAAGGACGAAGAACAGAATGAAGAACTTGACAAGAGCTTAGAAGTTTTGATTTTCTGACCTCTGTCAGAAAAATTCTCATTTCTAAGGAGTCTATTATTGTTCCCAAGAAGGGAACTCTTGTTGACTGTGACAGAGAACTATTTCTATGTTTACTTTCCATCCGTGAGATCTGAGAAAGGCTAGGACGATGTCCGTATGAGCCTTTGCTTTTGACAGAGACGACGCTTGAATCAGGATGTCGTCCAAGTACGGTACTACTGCAATGCCCCTTGGTCTTAGAACCGCTAGAAGGGACCCCAGTACCTTTGTGAAAATTCTCGGAGCAGTGGCTAATCCGAATGGAAGTGCCACAAACTGGTAATGCTTGTCCAGAAAAGCGAACCTTAGGAACTGATGATGTTCCTTGTGGATAGGAATATGGAGGTACGCATCCTTTAAATCCACCGTGGTCATGAATTGACCTTCCTGGATGGTAGGAAGGATCGTTCGAATGTTTTCCATTTTGAACGATGGAACCCTGAGAAATTTGTTTAGGATCTTGAGATCTAGAATTGGTCTGAATGTTCCCTCTTTTTTGGGAACTATGAACAGGTTGGAGTAAAAACCCATCCCTTGTTCTCTTATTGGAACTGGATGAATTACTCCCATCCTTAACAGGTCTTCTACACAATGTAAGAATGCCTGTCTTTTTATTTGGTTTGAAGATAATTGAGACCTGTGGAACCTTCCCCTTGAGGGTAGTTCCTTGAATTCCAGGAGATAACCTTGAGAAACTATTTCTAGTGCCCAAGGATCCTGAACATCTCTTGCCCAGGCCTGAGCAAAGAGAGAAAGTCTGCCCCCCACCAGATCCGGTCCCGGATCGGGGGCCATCCCTTCATGCTGTTTTGGTAGCAGTGGCAGGCTTCTTGGCCTGCTTACCCTTGTTCCAGCCTTGCATCGGACTCCAGGCTGGTTTGGGTTGAGAAGTATTACCCTCTTGCTTAGAGGATGTAGACGTAGAGGCTGGTCCGTTTCTGCGAAAGGGACGAAAATTAGGCTTATTTCTAGCCTTAAAAGACCTATCCTGAGGAAGGTGATGTCTGAAATAATCTCTTTCAAATCAGGCCCAAACAGTGTTTTGCCCTTGAAAGGGATGTTAAGCAATTTTGTCTTGGAAGACACATCCGCTGACCAAGACTTCAGCCAGAGCGCTCTGCGCGCCACGATAGCAAACCCTGAATTTTTCGCCGCTAATCTCGCTAATTGCAAAGCGGCATCTAGAATAAAAGAGTTAGCCAAGTGCATGAACTCTGTCCATAACCTCCTCATACGAAGATTCTTTATTGAGCGACTTTTCTAGTTCTTCGAACCAGAAACACGCTGCCGTAGTGACAGGAACAATGCATGAAATTGGTTGAAGAAGGTAACCTTGCTGAACAAACATTCTTTTAAGCAAACCCTCTAATTTTTTATCCATAGGATCTTTAAAAGCACAACTATCTTCTATGGGAATAGTAGTGCGTTTGTTTAGAGTAGAGACCGCCCCCTCGACCTTAGGGACTGTCTGCCATAAGTCCTTTCTGGGGTCGACTATAGGAAATAATTTCTTAAATATAGGGGGAGGCACAAAAGGTATGCCGGGCCTTTCCCATTCCTTGTTTACTATGTCCGCCACCCGCTTGGGTATAGGAAAAGCATCGGGGGGCACCGGAACCTCTAGGAACTTGTCCATCTTACATAATTTCTCTGGAATGACCAAATTGTCACAATCATCCAGAGTAGATAATACCTCCTTAAGCAGTGCGCGGAGATGTTCTAATTTAAATTTAAATGTTACAACATCAGGTTCAGCTTGTTGAGAAATTTTTCCTGAATCTGAAATTTCTCCCTCAGACAAAACCTCCCTCCTGGCCCCTTCAGATTGGTGTGAGGGTATGTCAGAAGCGTTATCATCAGCGTCCTCTTGCTCTTCAGTGTTTAAAACAGAGCAATCGCGCTTTCTTTGATAAGTAGGCATTTTAGATAAAATATTTGCAATAGAATTATCCATAACAGCCGTTAATTGTTGCATAGTAATAAGTATTGGCGCACTAGATGTACTAGGGGCCTCTTGTGTGGGCAAAACTGGTGTAGACACAGAAGGGGGTGATGCAGTACCATGCTTACTCCCCTCATCTGAAGAATCATCTTGGGCACTATTATTATCTGTGGCATCATTGTCCCTACTTTGTTTGGACACTATGTCACAATTATCACATCTATTTAAATGGGGAGACACATTGGCTTTCATACATATAGAACATCGTTTATCTGATGGTTCAGACATGTTAAACAGGCTTAAACTTGTCAACAAAGCACAAAAAACGTTTTAAAATAAAACCGTTACTGTCACTTTAAATTTTAAACAGAACACACTTTATTACTGAATATGCGAAAAAGTATGAAGCAATTGTTCAAAATTTCACCACAGTGTCTTAAAGCCTTAAAAGTATTGCACACCAAATTTGAAAGCTTTAACCCTTAAAATAACGGAACCGGAGCCGTTTTTACATTCAACCCCTATACAGTCCCAGGAATCTGCTTTGCTGAGACCCAACCAAGCCCAGAGGGGAATACGATACCAAATGACGCCTTCTATAAGCTTTTTCAGTGGATCTTAGCTCCTCACACATGCATCTGCATGCCTTGCCTTCCAAAAACAACTGCGCATTAGTGGCGCGAAAATGAGGCTCTGCCTATGACTAGAAAAGGCCCCCATCTGAAAAAGGTGTCCATACAGTGCCTGCCGTTTTTTAACAACAATCCCCAAGATTATAATAACTATAAAGCGCTATAATCTGTCAAATATGCTTAGCAAGTAATCGTTTTAGCCCAGAAAAATGTCTACCAGTTTTTTAAGCCCTTATAAAGCCTTTATTCTTTTACTTAATCTAAGAAAATGGCTTACCGGTCCCCATAGGGAAAATGACAGCCTTCCAGCATTACCAAGACGTGTTAGAAATGTGGCCATCATACCTCAGGCAGAAAAGTCTGCCAACTGCTTCCCCCAACTGAAGTTACTTCATCTCAACAGTCCTGTGTGGAAACAGCAATCGATTTTAGTAACGTTTGCTAAAATCATCTTCCTCTCACAAACAGAAATCTTCTTCTCTTTTCTGTTTCAGAGTAAATAGTACATACCAGCACTATTTTAAAATAACAAACACTTGATTGAAGAATAAAAACTACATTTAAACACCAAAAAACTCTTAGCCATCTCCGTGGAGATGTTGCCTGTGCAACGGCAAAGAGAATGACTGGGGTAGGCGGAGCCTAGGAGGGATCATATGACCAGCTTTGCTGGGCTCTTTGCCATTTCCTGTTGGGGAAGAGAATATCCCACAAGTAAGGATGACGCCGTGGACCGGACACACCTATGTTGGAGAAATTACATGCTCTATCTGAATCATGAAAGTTTATTTTGGCCTAGACTGTCCCTTTAATGACTCTGCTGTATGAAAGATGGAGCAATGCTAGTTCATACACTGTTATATCTAGGCTAATATTATACCTTCAGTTTTCCAAGCAGCATTTCATGATCTTCAAGCAGTTTTTTGGTTTCATCTTGACTAGTTCCAATCTCAAATAAATTAGGTATTGCCTCAGCCAATTGGAGTTCTACCAGTTTTCCACACTGAAAAGAAAAAGACAAAAAAATAAGAAGAAAAAAGATTTGTCTTGCACACTGTGTTACATTATATAGAGGATAATTGCATGACAACATGTCTTGTAAAACTACACATTACAATATAGGAGTTTTAACTTTTAATAAATTAATGAAACGGCATGTATATAAACATTCATAAAACATATTAAAAAGTCATTTAAATGTATAGCCTTATTAATTTAGAGTAAAACTGTACTGATATTCTTCGTTTTCTATCTGAATCATTAAAGTTTAATTTTACTGTTCCTTTAAAATGTATTCTCATAATTTGTTTGATGCAACGGTGAGAAAAAAAAAGTTTAATAATGTATACCTGGGATTTTCTTTCATTAAAAAGGAGATTGACCCACCAGAGTAATTGAGCTGTTATCAGTTACCATTAGGACCTCTCCCTACTTTAATCTGCATGCAAATAAAATAACCAATAGGAATCATTAATGCCGAGTTTACACTTTGCAATGCTATGAATTTTCCTGTGATCTTGAAGTAAATTCCTTGAAATGAGGAGTAAAAGTAAATCATTGTATCTAAATATGGCAGATGTCCAAAGACAAGCAATCAAATTAGTTTCTCTACAACGGGATGTGATAACTGGGACATCTTTTAGGTAAGGAATCTTCTTTTTACATAGTGATGCTTATGTGATATTATCTAGTTGGCCTTTCACATATATGCTAAATCACTTTCAGGTGATATGTCCCTTTAACTGAACGCTAAAAATCTATATTTATAATTATATATATTTTTTTTTATTCTTTTTTTTTAAATACAATTATTGACGAACTACTATATATATTATATTGTTCCAAGCACTGTTCCCACAAAATAAAAAAGTCATGTGTAATGGTATCGGGGCTGGCTCCACCATTGGACCAAGTGGGTCCACTAGACCCAGGTAGCACTCGACAAGGAGCAGCACTTCCGTGACAGAGTCAGTCACTGTCAACCTGACAGACCACTCCTGTCCTCTGTCTCCGTAAGGGAAGCTGCAGGCTGCCAGCAGCACAACCTCATCAAACACAAAGACACAGAACCGGTCCAAGGTGGGACAAGTGCATCTCTTCCCTTACTACCTTCCCACTTATTGTACAATTGCATAAGCACTGGTTGCATGCAGGTAGGCAGATAGGCTTAGTAAGGTCAGCGGCCAGGCTAGTAGGATCATACGCTAATTCTCAGACCCAGGCAGCACAATATCTTGAGCAGCTCTGAATAGTATTGGTAAAACCATTTTATAGTACATTGGATTAGTTTTACCAAGCTCTTTTGCCCATGTCCCCAAAGTATTCATAAACTGAAAGTGAAAACACAATTAACAGTAAACCTATAGTGACATAAATGTTATTTTATAAAAATACCAAGGACAAGTATCTGTGTGAAGCTATATTAAGATACAACCCTTGGTTTGCTGATTATGCAGGAGACATTTAGTGTTAGGACAACTTACTGCAGCATAACTAGATTGATTTGCAATATGAAATTTGGATAACTGTTACATAATTATAATAAGTAAATGTATTATTCTGATAAGAAAACCCATATCACATCAGTCCCAGTAAGGCCTGGGGGAGAGACAAACTTGCAAGTTATATTTTTTATTTCAGCTTCCAAATAATGGAGAACAAAGAAGAAGCAATAACTGTTTTATATTATATAGTTGTATTGGTCCCATGTGAGGAAGTTATGTGAGGATATAGGTGCGATGTAATGTATCAGTAATAAGAAAATATACAGGTCTGTGTCATGGTGCTGGTTTTAGAGTCATCTCGTATTTACTCCATCTGGGCTGGGTGTGACCATCATATCTGAAAGCATTGGCCCCCACATAAAAAAACTGAGTATTTTAAGAAATTGCACCAAATGGACATAGGTACTAAGTCACACACAGTACTTTGCCTTGCGGGGCAGTGTTAACATAATATCTATGTCGAACACAGTGGCGCATGCTGTGGTTCCCACTGTCAGCAGAGATTACAGCCAGGGGCACAAGGCATCTGTTTCATATAGTAAGGGAGCGCTGATCATACTCCCTTTACTATATGAAGCCAGATTGCGGATAAAGACAGTAACACGGACAGTGACACTTTCTGTATCAGGAGCAGTGGTGTCATGGGTGCTGATGGAGGGAAGGAAAGAAGCGGGTGGGCGGCCCATCGCCGGAGAAAGGGGAGGGTTGCCTATACAACAAAAATAAATATTAGAGATGGAGGGACATGTCCCCACCCTGGAACAAATGGTTTATAAGAAAGGCTTCTACACTTCATCGCTTGAATGGGGGAGGTAGGGAGGGTGAGGGGGGACCCCTACACTACAGAAAGCATCCTTTTTACTAATAAATAAAATATAATAAATAAATGTAAACTGGGTACTGGCAGTACCTAAGATGACAGTGATCATTGGTAGCTGGGAGGGTTAGAGAGCTGTTTGAGAGGGATCAGGGGGGATTCCTACACTGCAAAAAAAAACCAAAAAAAACAACAACTTTAGGAATTTCAGAAGTGTGGTGCGCAGCTGCAATTAGGAGCCTTCTAATTAAAAAAAAATCCATTGGCAAAGCCATGCATGTCTACTATTTCAGAACAAGGGGGATCCCAGATCCCAGATAAGCTTTCATAACCATTTGTATTATGACTGCACAAGCAGTATGTAAATAATTTCAGTGAGAAACCCAAAGTTTGTGAAAAAGTTAACAATTGTTTTTATATAATCACATTTGGCTGCAAAATGGTGGCATGAAATATACCAAAACGGACCTTGATGCATACCTTGTGATTTCTACTAAAACAATATATAGTTTTGATAGGTAAATAAAAATAAAAAAACATGGCTTTTACAATATTACATTAATAAAAATAAAATAACAGTCTACTCCAGAATTTGTATTGTTTAAAAATATAGATAATCCCTTTATTATCCATTATCACCAACACGGTTATATTAATCGGGGCACTTAAGTCAAAATAAACTTGTATGATTCAGATAGAACATGCAGTTTTAATACACTTTCCAATTTACTTCTATTTTCAGATTTTGCAGTCTTTTTATATGCACACTTTCTGGAGAACAAGATCCTTCTGAGCATGTGCACAAGCTCACAGGGTATACGTATACTAGTCTGCGATTGGCAGATTTTTGTCACGTGATACAAGGGGCTTGAAAATGGGAGGAAAAAATAAAAATGTCAAAAAAATAAATAAATCTACTGCTTATTTGAAATTCAGAGCAGGTATTAAATCATTTTCTTTTTATTCTGAACTTTATGCAACTCTACTGCATTGAGTGGTCCTTTAATATACTTTTTACCTCTGTGACTACCTTGTATCCAAGTCTCTGCCAACTAACTCCTTATTTCATTTCTTTTGACAGACTTGCATTTTAGCCAATCAGTGCTGACTCAAAATTAACTCCACAGGAGTAAGCACAATGTTATCTATACAGCCCATATGAACTAGCGGTGTATAACTGTGAAAAACTGTAAAAATGCAGAGCTAAGAAACTACCTTTACAGGCTTAGAAATTAGCATATGAGCATACCTAGGTTTAGCTTTCAACAAAGAATACCAAGAGAATAAAATGTACTTTTAGCATCAAATGCGTTTTGAAGTAGTATTAAATTGCATGCGCTATCTGAATCATGAAAGTTTAATTTTGACTAGACTGTCCCTTTAAGGGACAAAAAAAAAAATCAGTGGCAACAATATTCAAAATCTGACCTCATGACTGGAATCTCCTATGCAGAGATTCATGCATGATATTGTTTTGCAGCCCATAAGAAACTTGCAAATGACAGACAGATCTTAGATAAGGGACATACAATTAGGGACTGCGTGGAATTTGGCCTCCCTAGAAACTACATCACCTGTGGCATTCATGTGATAGCAAAAGCTGTGATATTATGGCAGCTCCAATACTACCATCTGAGTGAAATTACAAGAAACAAAGGAATTGATAAATGATAAGATGAACATGTAAACCAGAGGTGCTAACAAAGACAGAAGAAATAGTAATGTTACAATATTAATCTATGCATAGTTTAAAATATAAATAAAAATACTTTTTTATATACTTGTATTTGTTATTTTGCCCTGTTTCTTGTAATTTAATTCTGTGCCGACTCCAGACTTCAAAAGCCTAATTCAAACCATGCAAAAAAAAACAAAACATAAAATTATGCTTACCTGATAATTTAATTTATTTCTGTATGAGGAGAGTCCACGGCATCATTCCTTACTGTTGGGAAATACTGAAGCTGGCCACCAGGAGGAGGAAAAGACACCCCAGCCAAAGGCTTAAAGGGCCGCTAAACCCCAAATTTTTCTTTCATGATTCAGATAGAAAATACCATTTTAAACAACATTCTAATTTACTTCTATTATCTAATTTGCTGCAATCTTTAGATATCCTTTGTTAAATAAATAGCAATGCACATTGGTGAGCCAATCACATGAGGCATCTATGTGCAGCCACCAATCAGAAGCTACTGAGCCTATCTAGATATGCTTTTCAGGAAAGAATATCAAGTGAATGAAGCAAATTAGATAATAGAAGTAAATTAGAAAGTTGTTTAAAAAGGTATTCTCTATCTGAATCATGAAAGAAAAAAATTGGGTTTAATGTCCCTTTAAATACACCCTCTACTTCCTTCACATCACAGTAGGAGAAATCTCAGGGTTTAAATGGTGCCGGAAGTGAAAATACATTTTTGTCCGCCCATCGGAGTATACGGGCAAGGGCCATGGACTCTCCTCATACAGAAGGAAATTAAATTATCAGGTAAGCATAATTGATGTTTTCCTTCTTAATATGAGGAGAGTCCACTGCATCATTCCTTACTGTTGGGAAAACTATGCCCAAGCTCTAAAGGACACTGAATGATAACTGGAGGGGTAAAAGAAAGGCGGACCCTAATCTGAGGGCACCACAGCCTGCAAAACCTTTCTCCCAAAAGCTGCTTCAGCCGAAGCAAAAACGTCAAATTTGTATTATTTTGAAAAGTATGTAAGGAGGACCAGGTAGCCGCCTTTCAAAACTGATCCATAGAGGCCTCGTTCTTTAAGGCTCAAGAGGAAACCACCGCTCTAGTGGAATAAGCCGTAATCCTCTGAGGAGGTCTAAGTCCCGCTAACTCATAAGCATAAGTATAACACTCCTCAACCACAAAAAATAAGGAAGTCGAAGAAGCCTTCAGACCCTTACGCTACCCAGAGTAGATAACAAACAAAGAAGAAGTTTGTCTAAAATCCTTAGTAGCTTGAAGATAGAATTTCAAAGCTCGAACCACATGCAAATTATGAAGAAAATGTTCCTTCGAAGAAGAAGGATTAGGACACAAGGAAGGAACCACAATCTCCTGATTGATGTTAAAATGAGACACCGCCTTAGGAAGAAAACCCAAGCGGGTACGTAGGACAGCCTTATCAGTGTGGAACACCAGATAAGGAGGCTCACATTGCAAGGCAGCCATTTCAGAAACTCTGTGTGCCAACGCAATAGCCAATAGAAAAAAAACATTCCAGGACAACAATTTAATGACAATCGAAAAGCATAGGCTCACACGGAGCCCGTTGCAAAAACTTGAGCACAAGATTCAAACTCCAAGGTGGAGCATGAGATCTAAACACAGATCTGATCCCGAACAGAGCCTTAATCTGGTGAACTGCTTGTGCAATGCCGCCTCCTGCAGATTGGCCGCTAGCAGGGAGTGTCAATCAGCCGGATAGTATAGGATCGGGCAGATTAATGTCCGCAGCCTCAGAGCAGGCGGACCTGTTCTGGAGCAGCGGTCAAGGCTCACTCGGAAACAGGGGGCATCAAGCTCCATTCGGAGCTTGATAATTCAACCCCCATATCTCAGGAAAGTATTCTGTGTGTGAAACAGCTGCTAGCAGAGAGTGACTATTATCTCTCCATATCGACATTACGGGAATGTCCCCCTATCCAGTAATTTGTCACTCACCGCCCTAGCTTTGTTGTTTGTTTGTTTAACTCAGAGATATTTTTAGTCCAACAGACCATGAACTTTCAGAACATACTAATAGTTTGATTTCTACATAGTGCATGACCAAACTCTGTCATTATTAAAAGGGACATGAAACCCAAAAAAATTTATTTCATGATTTAGAGAGATTTTCAACTTACTTTCCAAACTACTTCTATTATCTAATTTGCTTTATTCTATTGATAAGCAATATTAATTAAATTTGAATGTATATGCAGATATTTAAACATTATGCATGCTACATAACAATGCATCATTTAAATATCGAATATTTATGTGTAGGGCCTTAGCTTCTACAGTTAGTTTTAGGTTATGGCAGATTAGGGGTCAATGTTACTATGCTATTTTAAACATATATATTTATGTTTGAAATAGCAAGCAACTATTAAATCCCTTTTAAGATATCTACTATACTTTAAATAATGTTCATTTTACATGACAATGCATATTTTGTCAAGGAGATGAGGTAAACGTCAGAGGGCCGGTAAAACCTCGCAAGGCTAGCCAGGCTCCTGGAACTCAGTGCCAGACCGGGTTGAGCCCTGGTCTGCCGCTTCATAAAAGGGGTGTCGATCGAGTAGGGTGCAGGGGATCAAGTCGACAATTTTATAAGGCACCTAGGGATACCGCTTGTTTGGGGGTAGTAGTTTCTGGGAGTCCCCCAAACAAGTGGTATCCCTAGGTGCCTCATGAAATTGCCAACAACATAGTAAATGGGCAACTTTATCCCCTGCACCCTACTCGATAGACACCGCTTTTAAGAAGCGACGGACCAGCACTGAGTTCCAGGAGCCCAGCTAGGTTTTGCTGGTCCTCCAGCGGTTGGCCTCTAGCATTTTAGCGCATCTCTGACACATTATTTAAAGGGACACTGAACCCACATTTTTTTCTTTTGTGATTCAGATAGAGCATGACATTTTAAGCAACTTTCTAATTTACTCCTATTATCAAATTTTCTTCATTCTCTTGGAATCTTTATTTGAAATGCAAGAATGTAAGTTTAGATGCCGGCCCATTTTTGGTGAACAACCTAGGTTGTCCTTGCTGATTGGTGGATAAATGCATCTACCAATCAAAAACTGCTGTCCAGAGGTCTGAACCAAGAAGAAAGCTTAGATGCCTTCTTTTTTATATAAAGATAGCAAGAGAATGAAGAAACATTGATAATAGGAGTAAATTAGAAAGTTGCTTAAAATTGCATGCTCTATCGGAATCACGAAAGAAAAATTGTGGGTTCAGTGTCCCTTTAAACATTGAAGATAAGTTATTAAAATATTTTTTACTCTAACCCACTGCTATGTGTTCCTTGCTTAAAATGTAATTGTGATTTCAGCTTCCTCTAGAGTGTCTCACTGTTAAAATCATGTAAGGCTTCATTTACCCAAACTATCAATAAAAGTATTAAATTTAAACAGATTATTTGTAAAATCAGGTACCTTTCATAACAAATTATTCTAACTCTGCAGAATTTGTAACGATCTGTCGCCACAATAGTTCCACCGCACAATAAGTATTATGAAAGGAAATGCGCATAAATACAAGGTAGTCCAGCGAGTAAAGGCGATGAAGCAAGCTGACTAGCACCACAGACACTCTCATACAACACACACACACCACTGACACTCTCATACAACACATACACACCCTCTCATACAATACACACACCCTCTCATACAATACACACACCACAAACACTCTCATACAACACACACACACACCATAGACAGCAAGCTGACCAGCACCACTGATAGTGTGGTAAAGCTGCAGCAAGCTGACCAACACCACTGATAGTGTGGTAAAACTACAGCAAGCTGACTAGCACCACCGATAGTGTGGTAAAGCTGCAGCAAGCTGACTAGCACCACTGATAGTGTGGTAAAGCTGCAGCAAGCTGACCAGCACCACTGATAGTGTGGTAAAGCTGCAGCAAGCTGACCAACACCACTGATAGTGTGGTAAAACTACAGCAAGCTGACTAGCACCACTGATAGTGTGGTAAAGCTGCAGCAAGCTGACCAGCACCACTGATAGTGTGGTAAAGCTGCAGCAAGCTGACCAGCACCACTGATAGTGTAGTAAAGCTGCAGCAAGCTGACCAGCACCACTGATAGTGTAGTAAAGCTGCAGCAAGCTGACCAGCACCACTGATAGTGTAGTAAAGCTGCAGCAAGCTGACCAGCACCACTGATAGTGTAGTTAAGCTGCAGCAAGCTGACTAGCACCACTGATATTTCCCATTGTATTCACACACAGGCATTTCATTCAGCCTTGCTTAAAGTTGTCATTACCAGGCCCCAGTCCATGCTGGCACTTTGTAAACTGCATTCAGCTCAATATGATATTATCACTGATGTACAGTCACTGAGTGTATGAAGTAGATGAGGGCCAAAATGCAGAAATAAAAAGATATGATGTAAGGACCTATTATATAGTGAACAAGGAACATGACAACCCCAGACAATTGTTTTGGCCTCCTATGGGCCTCGTCAGTGAGGTGCAGCCATATTCCTCTAAGCACACACTGGGCAAGGACGGAGACACTGGGCAAGGAGTCTACGTCTGGTTTCCCCTATCACCCTTAGGGAGACCTCCCCAGGGTCATTATTCAAATACAAACAAAGAGAGAAGGCTGAAACAATTGTCTGGGATTGCCGTTTCCCTTGCTCAGAGGAGAATTGCCTAGTATTTCAGGGCAGGACTGACCTTATTAGGCAGGATTAGACTGATAAACTTCAGGAAAGTCTCTCTCTGTAAAAAGCACAATTAGGCAAAAAGAAGCTACTCCCAGGTGGTTTCCGGGCCATAGAACAAGCTATTAAGCTCTTGTTCGTTCCTGGCAGACTGCTTCTCTTTCTGTTTGAATTTGAATAAAAACAAAATGTATGCTTACCTGATAAATTTCTTTCTTTTGCGATGTACCGAGTCCACGGATTCATCCTAACTTGTGGGATACCAATACCAAAGCTTTAGGACACGGATGAAGGGAGGGACAAGACAGGAACCTAAACAGAAGGCACCACTGCTTGCAAAACCTTTCTCCCAAAAATAGCCTCCAAAGAAGCAAAAATATCAAATTTAACAAAAATTTATCAAATATAACAAAAGGTATGAAGCGACGACCAAGTCGCAGCCTTACAAATCTGTTCAACAGAAGCATCATTTTTAAAAGCCCATGTGGAAGCTACCGCTCTAGTAGAATGAGCTGTAATCCTTTCAGGAGGCTGCTGTCTAGCAGTCTCATAAGCCAAACGGATGATGCTTTTCAGCCAAAAGGAAAGAGAAGTCGCCGTAGCCTTTTGACCCCTACGCTTTCCAGAATAGACAACAAACAAAGATGATGTTTGACGAAAATCTTTGGTTGCCTGCAAATAAAATTTCAAAGCACGAACCACGTCCAAGTTGTGCAACAGACGTTCCTTCTTACAAGAAGGATTAGGACACAGAGAAGGAAGAACAATTTCTTGATTGATATTCCTGTTAGTAACAACCTTAGGTAGGAACCCAACCCAGGCTTGGTACGCAAAACCACCTTATCAGCATGGAACACAAGATAAGGAGAGTCACATTGTAATGCAGATAGTTCATAAACTCTTTGAGCTGAAGAGATAGCAACTAGGAACAAAACTTTCCAAGATAAAAGGTTAATATCTATGGAATGCATGGGTTCAAACGGACCCCCCTGAAGAACTCTAAGAACTAAATTTAGACTCCATGGCGGAGCAATAGGTTTAAACACAGGCTTAATTCTAACTAAAGCCTGACAAAAAGCCTGAACGTCCGGAACATCTGCCAGAAGCTTGTTCAACAAAATAGACAGAGCAGATATCTGTCCCTTTAGGGAACTAGCCGATAATCCTTTCTCCAATCCCTCTTGGAGAAAAGACAAAATCCTAGGAATCCTGATTTTACTCCAGGAGAAGCCTTTGGATTCGCACCAAAAAACATATTTACGCCATATCTTATGATAAATTTTCCTGGTAACAGGCTTTCGAGCCTGAATCAAGGTATTTATGACTGACTCAGAGAAACCCCGCATTGATAGAATCAAGCGTTCAATCTCCAAGCAGTCAGTTGCAGAGAAATTAGATTTGGATGCTTGAATGGACCTTGAATCAGAAGGTCCTGTCTCAATGGCAGAGACCATGGTGGAAGGGATGACATGTCCACCAGGTCTGCATACCAAGTCCTGCGTGGCCACGCAGGCGCTATAAAAATCACTGATGCTCTCTCTTGTTTGATTCTGGCAATCAGACGTGGAAGGAGAGGGAAAGGTGGAAACATATAAGCCAGGTTGAACGACCAGGGTACTGCTAGAGCATCTATCAGTACAGCCTGAGGATCCCTTGACCTGGAGCCGTAACAAGGAAGTTTGGCGTTCTGACGAGACGCCATCAGATCCAACTCTGGTGTGCCCCATAGCCGAACCATCTGAGCAAACACCTCCGAATGGAGTTCCCACTCCCCCGGATGAAAAGTCTGATGACTTAGAAAATCTGCCTCCCAGTTCTCTACACCTGGGATATAAATCGCTGACAGATGGCAAGAGTGAGCCTCTGCCCATTGGATTATCCTTGAGACCTCTATCATTGCTAAGGAACTCTTTGTTCCGCCCTGATGGTTGAAATAAGCCACAGTCGTGATGTTGTCCGACTGAAACCTGATGAATCTGGCCGAAGCCAGCTGAGGCCATGCCTGGAGAGCATTGAATATCGCTCTTAATTCCAGAATATTTATCTGTAGGAGAGCCTCCTCCCAAGTCCACAAACCCTGAGCTTTCAGGGAATTCCAGACTGCACCCCAGCCCAGAAGACTGGCGTCTGTCGTCACTATAACCCATTTTGGCCTGCGGAAACACATTCCCTGGGACCGATGATCCTGTGACAACCACCAAAGAAGAGAGTCTCTGGTCTCTTGACCCAAATTTATCTGAGGAGATAAATCCACATAATCCCCATTCCACTGATTGAGCATACATAGTTGCATTGGTCTGAGATGCAAGCGAGCAAACGGAACTACGTCCATTGCCGCTAGCATTAGTCCGATTACCTCCATACACTGAGCCACTGACGGCCGAGGAATGGAATCAAGAGCTCGGCAGGTGGACAAAATCTTTGATTTCCTGACCTGAAATATTTTCATGTCCACCGAGTCTATCAGAGTCCCTAGAAATGAAACTCTTGTGAGGGGGGGGGGGGGAGAGAACTCTTTTTTACATTCACTTTCCACCCGTGAGACCTTAGAAAGGCCAACACTAAGTCCATGTGAGACTTGGCTAGTTGGAAGCACGACGCTTGAATTAGAATGTCGTCTAGATAAGGCGCCACTGCTATGCCCCGTGGCCTTAGAACCGCCAGAAGGGACCCTAGCACCTTCGTGAAGATTTGCGGCGCCGTGGCTAACCCGTGGCCATAACGCTCTATGTGCTAAAATGGCAAAACCTGAATTCTTAGCCGCTAATTTAGCAAGATGAAAAGCGGCATCTGTAATAAAAGAATTAGCCAATTTAAGAGCCTTTAATCTGTCCAAAATATCATCTAATGGGGTCTCCATCTGAAGAGCCTCTTCTAGAGCCTCAAACCAAAAGGCAGCTGCAGTGGTTACAGGAACAATGCATGTTATAGGTTGAAGAAGAAAACCTTGATGAACAAAAATTTTCTTTAGGAGACCCTCTAATTTTTTATCCATAGGATCAATGAAAGCACAACTGTCTTCAATAGGTATAGTTGTACGCTTAGCCAGGGTAGAAATAGCTCCCTCCACCTTAGGGACCGTCTGCCATGAGTCCTTTATGGTGTCAGAAATGGGAAACATTTTCTTAAAAACAGGAGGGGGAGAGAACGGAAAACCTGGTTTATCCCACTCCTTAGTAACAATGTACGAAATCCTCTTCTTAGGGACCGGAAACACATCAGTGTAAACAGGAACCTCTAAATATTTGTCCATTTTACACAATTTCTCTGGAACTACAATAGGGTCACAATCATCCAGAGTAGCTAAAACCTCCCTGAGCAATAAGCGGAGGTGCTCTAGCTTAAATTTAAATGCCGTCATATCTGAATCTGTCTGAGAGAACATCTTTCCTGAATCAGAAATATCTTCCTCAGACAGCAAATCCCTCATCCCTACCTCAGAACATTGTGAGGGAATATCGGATACGGCTACTAAAGTGTCAGAAGGCTCAGTATTTGTTCTTAACCCAGAGCTACTGCGCTTCCTTTGCAACCCAGGCAGCTTAGATAAAACCTATGTGAGGGTAGTATTCATAACTGAAGCCATATCTTGCAAGGTGAAAGAATTAGACGCACTAGAAGTACTTGGCGTCGCTTGTGCGGGTGTTACTGGTTGTGACACTTGGGGAGAACTAGATGGCAAATCAAAAGGCATACACAAACTGCAAAACAGGTTAAAATTGCTTCAATTTTTCTGAAATTTTAACAGTATACCCACTAAGCTTTAGAAGGATTGCACTGCAAGTTAATAAGCAATAAACCCCCAAATGAAAAAAACGGATTGAAATATGTCTAAAACCGGTTAAAAACCCCTAAAGCACCTTGCCACAGCTCTGCTGTGGCCCTACCTGCCCTTAGGAAGCGATAATATGGGGTTTAAAGCTTCAATTAGTCCCTCAGAAGACTCTCAGGACAAGTTGCTTGCTGCTTGTAAATGTAGGCCCCGCCCACCTCACTCGATGTTGCTGGGGCCTACACAAAACTAACAAACCCTGCCTGAAAGCCATGTGGGTTATAAACAACCCCAAAGAGCCCACAAGCAAATGTGCCATAAAACAGAAAACGTTACTCCCAGACAGACACAAAAACGTTTGTCCCAAATTCACATAACAAACTGAATGCCCACAAAAAATTAACCCTTTATGCAAGCTAGTAAAACCCTCTGATAACACTAGGATTTCTGCTTACCCTTCCCTTAATGGGGATACTGTCAGCCTTTCTGAGTTAACACAGTCTCTAAAGAAAATATGACTGAACATACCTCATTGCTGAATAGCAAGAAACCGTTCCTCACACTGAAGTTTTCCTGTACTCCTCAGCTTCTGTGGGAACAGCAGTGGACCTTAGTTACAAATGCTAAGATCATCATCATCCAGGCAGAAATCTTCATCTATGTCCTGTCTGAGAGCAAATAGTACAACACCAGTACCATTTAAAAATAACAAACACTTGATTGAAGATAAAATAAAACTAACAGTTTAACACCTCTTTTCTTTATTCTTCCTGCTTAGAGCCAGCAAAGAGAGTGACTAGGGGATGGAGTTAAGGGAGGAGCTATATAGACAGCTCTGCTGTGGTGCTCTCTTTGCTACTTCCTGTCAGGAAGGACAATATCCCACAAGTTAGGATGAATCCGTGGACTCGGTACATCATGCAAAAGAAAATAACCTGTATCTTAAAGGACAAGGAACCCATTAATTAATAGAAAGGATTCCCCAAAATCATTCTATTCATCCATTTTGTTTGATGACTACAGGTGTAATGTAGTTAGACCAGGCAAGGAAGTAACCAGTGATCTCACATGCCAGAATTAGGTATTTTTAAGCCACACTAAAGTGAAAACTTTCTTAGGCTTATTCTTATCCTGAGGATGAAAATACATTTGCCACGTCATCTTTTATAATAACAATTATCAGATAAGGTGAAAAAAGTAACAAGGCCTTTCAGAATACCCCAAGATCTACTGCATTGAAAAAGAACCTACTGTAGTTGTAGTGTAAGGGCCATAATTATATTGGGAAATTACCAATTCGATAGAGCAGTGAACAACAAAAAATTAGGAGCAAGACTAAAAAAAATATCTTCTTATTTAGTTGCCACCCACCACAAAATGAGCAGAATAGGGATTTGATCTCTGATGGACTGAAAGCAAGTGTTGAAAATATGGGCTACAAATCTACAAAACAACATTTATGCAAAGAAAAAATGAGTGTACAATGTCCATTTAATAGCTTATTTACTCTCACTTTGAACTAGGAAAACCTTCAAAAAAGGTATAGTACTGCATATGTATTACACATAAATATACAGACATCAACTACAGGAATGTCTATTTTTTACAAAATCAACAAAAGGATAGAAAACTACTAGGGGAAAAGAAAACTAACAAATGTCAGGACTTATTCTTAAAGGAACATTCTAGTGTAAAAATAAAATGCTCAATTTTTGCTAGCCCATTTTACTTTTCAACTAATTCCTTTTTTTCACAGAATCACAGACTCTTAAGTAAAATATTAAGGTTTGTGATGAGAACATTAGGTGATGAGGTGATAGAGCAGCAGATTTAAAGACAATTAATAGTTAGCAATAATGATAATCAGAAGTAAAAGTAGCATTTTTTAATGCAGCAACCAGGACAATCTGACCTTGATACTAGGGGTGTGCATGACTACCTTTTTTTAATAATCGACTAGTCGAAAGCGGTTTCTTTCGACTATTCGATTAGTCAAAATCACCCCCTCCTGCCAGAAAATAGGTAAATAAATGCAAAAACATAATTTATGCTTACCTGATAAATTTATTTCTCTTGTAGTGTATCCAGTCCACGGATCATCCATTACTTGTGGGATATTCTCCTTCCCAACAGGAAGTTGCAAGAGGATCACCCACAGCAGAGCTGCTATATAGCTCCTCCCCTAACTGCCATATCCAGTCATTCGACCGAAACAAACAGAGAAAGGAGAAACCATAGGGTGCAGTGGTGACTGTAGTTTAATTAAAATTTAGACCTGCCTTAAAATGACAGGGCGGGCCGTGGACTGGATACACTACAAGAGAAATAAATTTATCAGGTAAGCATAAATTATGTTTTCTCTTGTTAAGTCTATCCAGTCTACGGATCATCCATTACTTGTGGGATACCAATACCAAAGCTAAAGTACACGGATGATGGGAGGGACAAGGCAGGGATTAAGCGGAAGGAACCACTGCCTGAAGAACCTTTCTCCCAAAAACAGCCGAAGAAGCAAAAGTATCAAATTTGTAAATTTTGAAAAGGTGTGAAGCGAAGACCAAGTCGCAGCCTTGCAAATCTGTTCAACAGAGGCCTCATTTTTAAAGGCCCAGGTGGAAGCCACAGCTCTAGTAGAATGAGCTATAATCCTTTCAGGGGGCTGCTGTCCAGCAGTCTCATAGGCTAGGCGTATTATGCTCCGAAGCCAAAAGGAAAGAGAGGTTGCCGAAGCTTTTTGACCTCTCCTCTGTCCAGAGTAAACGACAAACAGGGTAGATGTTTGACGAAAATCTTTAGTAGCTTGTAAGTAAAACTTCAAGGCACGGACTACGTCCAGATTATGCAAAAGAAGTTCCTTCTTTGAAGAAGGATTAGGACACAATGATGGAACAACAATCTCTTGATTGATAATCTTGTTAGAAACCACCTTAGGTAAAAACCCAGGTTTGGTACGCAGAACTACCTTATCTGCATGAAAAATCAGATAAGGAAAATCACATTGTAAGGCAGATAACTCAGAGACTCTCCGAGCCGAGGAAATGGCCATCAAAAAAAGAACTTTCCAAGATAAAAGTTTAATATCAATGGAATGAAGGGGTTCAAACGGAACTCCTTGAAGAACTTTAAGAACCAAGTTTAAGCTCCACGGGGGAGCAACAGGTTTAAACACAGGCTTAATTCTAACCAAAGCCTGACAAAATGCCTGGACGTCTGGAACCTCTGCCAGACGCTTGTGCAAAAGAATAGAGAGAGCAGAAATCTGTCCCTTTAAGGAACTACCTGATAATCCTTTGTCCAAACCCTCTTGGAGAAAGGACAATATCCTAGGAATCCTAACCTTACTCCATGAGTAATTCTTGGATTTACACCAATAAAAATATTTACGTTTCCGGTGGAGGAGCAAGCAGGTGTTCCTGAGCTCCCTGCTCCAGCCCTACAGCTCTTGGCGGCTCTATTCGCACCATACCCCAATTCTAGTGGTAGCTACTGGGTTAGCTTGAGGCATCGCTACCTGGAACCACAACAGCGCAAAAATTCCACCTCGCTGTTATAACAAAACAGGCTAAATGAAACACAAAGAAACGAAATGTAATCTCTAAACTAAAGAGCTGCCTTTGAAATCAACACTTGTTGCAAAAGACTACTCGAACACACCGGTTTATACTCCGGCCAGGAAAGCTGAGTGATCCCCTGGATATCTTTAAGATACTCCCACTCTCCCCCCGACAGTGACAATCTCTCACTTACAGCTCCCACTGAAGTCGGCTTATATGAGAAACTTTACCACCGCGGTATGTATAATACCTCTCACCGCTGCAACATCTATGCCAATACCCCCGGGATTGCACCTGTTCTACACACGCCGCTCATTCTCTCCTCCTGCCGCCCCGGAGTGTGCAGTGACGAAAACAGGACTCACCGTGGCGGAAGACTAGGGGTACTTACCCTAAAGTTGCTTTCACTGCCTGCTCCTATTAACTTCCGGCAACTGCTCTCAGACCTGCTCCCTGTTCGTGGCCCGAGACCGCTCTCTCCTCCTGAAAGAAAGAAGTAATCCCTGAACCTTGGCTGCGGCATCAGCTGAACCACCCCTCTCCCACTGGTGTTGCGCGAGAGGGGGTGGACCTGGAGTTTTTTTCTAGTGGAGCAACGCTTACTGAGGAAGATCCCTGTGTGGGATAGGATTCCACTAGTCATTCATCTCCCTCCTCTCCCACCGATGCTGCGGGAGGGAGAGACTGTTAAGGGGCTGTGTCGGAGGCTTCGCACAGTAAGGGATAATCAGCAAGAAGCAAGGTTCGCCGTGGAGAGCTGACGCTGTGCACCTGTGAGGAGGAGAAAAGAGGACAAAAACAATCCTGTGGCCCCCGCTGGTTTAATATTGGACAGGCAGTGGACAAGGAGAGGTGAGTTTAAACGGCGTTCAGTCGTATATGTGGCAAGGGGGAGTAGTGGGAGCAATACTCTGAAAAAGGAGGGAGAAGGAAAGAGGATAATTCTGCCAAGGGGAACACAAGGGAGGAACAGAGGTGGTTAACAGCACATGGCAATTGTAATAAAGACCCAAAGTAAAAAGGAAAAATAGAAACTGTAAACATTTGGGCTAACTTTAAAGAGCACAAAGAACTGAATAATACATGTACTTCTTTTTTTTTGTTGTTGCTGTTGTCTTGTTTTTTTTTTGGTTTAAAGGAACTTCTTTTACAACATTGTACCCTATAAGAGTCTTATACTGCTCCCACAAGTATCAGTGTTAAGTTGATTTATCTTCTTGCTGCCAAGAAAACCTCTTTTTTCTCTTTTTCCCCTTACTAGGCACACAGTTTTTTTTGTTTTGTTTTGTTTTTTCCATATCTCTAGAATACTCAAATTAGTTTAGAATAACTATTCTTTTTCTAGCTCAGAGTGGTTTTTGAAAAACACAACATATATAGCCAAGAATTGTGCATATTTTTTCTGTTAAAATATCTCACCTAATTAACTCTATGTGTGTGCCTCTCACTCTGTTTACTGAAGAGCGTTGAAAGTTAAAATACGGATTATTCACTTGTCTATGTTGTTTTAACAAAAAAAAAAAAAAAAAGGTTTTTCTTTCTTTTTTTGTAGGATATCTGTTAGGATTTTTTGCAAGATCCAAGTAATTTTTTTTGCTCACTAGACTAGGGAGAAAAGGGGGGGGAGAGGAGAGAGGGGAGGGGAGAAAAGGCATCAGGGGGAAAATATTGTTTTAGGTTGAAATACCTGTTTATCTATGATTCATGTGAGATGGCTCATTTTTTACATATGTCAAATTCGTTCTTAAATCCCCTTTTTTGACTTGAAATACAAATCAGAGTGAATAACAGTCAAAAAAATTGCTCTATAAACCTCATTACATAAAGAGAGTGCTATCCCTTGTTTCAGGAGAAGCCCCAAGTTGGATAACTTAAAGGCCCTAACCATTATTTAGTAAAATACAAAACCTAAGGGTCCTCCGTGACTAGCAAGTTAAAAATCGGCACCTCAGGTAATATTTAAACAACTAAATTCCCTACACGACTGAATAAGAGAACTTATTAAAACTACACTTTTCCCCCCTCACCTCTTTTTCACGCTCCTTCCCCTCCTCCCTTCACTACCCACAAAATTTGCTGTAAACTGACTCACTAAAGGGGCTAATATCTCCCCTCTCACAATAGTTTTATCTCACATATCCCCACTATACCTCACAAAATTCTCTTTTTTTTTTTTTTTTTTTTTTTTCTCTTCTCTCACTTTTTCACTATTCACAAACCACTTACTAACCAGTCTTGGGAATCACTGATTAACTTAACACTATATGGACAAGTATATTCACTCTCACTCTAAAACTTCTCCCTCAGTCATGTCAGGGAAACAAAAAGATAAAAGGAATAGAGCAGCGCTTGAAACCTCAGTAGGCGCACAATCATCTCTTATTAATCTTCCGGCTATGCCTGACACACTAGATGTTCAAGCACTGGTTATAAGCATTTCAGAAGCCCTAGCCCCAAAATTTGAGATACTGAAAAAAAGAGATTAAACAAGACATAGCATCCCTGTCGAGTGAGGTGAAACAATTTGCCCACAGACTCTCTGAGGCTGAGCAAAGGATATCTGATTTGGAGGATCTTAATATAACTTATAAAACTGCTCTTGACTCCACGAAAGCATCTCTATTAAAAATGCAGAGTAAAATAGAGGACATAGAGGACAGATCCAGAAGAAACAATTTGAGGATTATAGGGGTCCCGGAGGATAAACAGTATGAAGACATAGATAAGCTGCTCACAGTAACATTACCTCGTCTACTTCAAATTTCAGAATCTCATCCTCAGATTGTCATAGAAAGGGCCCATAGGATAGGCTCATTCACTCCCACTAAAACAAATAGCAGGCCGAGACCAATAATTGCAAAGGTTTTAAATTTCCAACACAAAATCTTACTGTTACAAGCTTTCCGTAAACATCAGCCAATTTCCCTCGGCAGAGCCAAAATACTCATGTTTCAGGATTTCTCGGTGGAGACGGCCACAAAAAGGAGGGAGTTTGCCCCGCTTTGTTCTAATTTTATTGAACAAGGTGTTCGGGCAACTTTACTCTATCCAGCAAAACTGAAACTAGTAATAGACGGCCAAACACACTTTTTCGAATCAGCACATGAAGCACGAAAAATTTTTAATGAAAAATTTACCTCTGCTTAAAAGTCTAAACAGGTGGCAAAATGAAAGTTGACAAGATAGACGCTCAGAACGAGCTAGATTATATACGCTTCTTAGATAGGAAACTGGAGGGAAATGGGACGAAAAACCCTCCATTGGATTGTTTTTTTTGGGGGGTGGGATATTTTCTCTTTCTTTTCTTTTTCTTTAGGGTTATAGGCCTTCCTTTTTTTTGTCCTTTTTTTTTTTTTTTTTTTTTTTTTTTTCTTCCCTTTCCTTCCCTTTCTCTTATTTTAGTAATATCAAATGACTACCAACAATAACTTTAAACTAACCTCCTGGAACATAGGAGGCCTTACTTCACCTATTAAACGCAAAACAATACTATCTCATTTGAGAAAAAGTAACACGGATATAGCCTTCCTGCAAGAAACCCATTTAAAACCGGAAGAAGTGCTCAAACTGAAGACTTCATGGGTCAAGGAAGTTCTATTCTCCTCGTCCCTAAATAGAAAGAGTGGGGTAGCAATCCTCCTGGGAAAAAAGCTTTCATATGAGATAATACACGTAGCCACAGACCACGAAGGAAGGTACATAATGGCAAAAATTAAAATATTAAAAACACTATATACATTCTGTAATGTCTATGCTCCAAACGTATTCAGCCTCCCTTTTTGGGATACCCTGCAAAACAGTCTTATGTCATATGTAAAGGGCTATCTAATCCTCGGTGGTGACTTTAATATGGCCCCGAAACACCCTTTAGATAGGCAGAGACAGAATCTCCATACCTTAAAAACTAAGAGAGATAATTTGGAAGCAAAATTATTCACAAAAATAATAAATAATTTAAAGGTCTGTGACATCTGGAGACTTCAAAACCCTGATACTAGAGACTATACATGCCACTCGAGGGCGCATAAATCACTATCCAGAATAGACCTTTTCTTGCTGGATGATAGGCTCTCCAAGTCAAACATCACAGCAGAGATTTCATCAGTTACCATCTCTGATCACGCTCCAATCTCTCTTCATTTTAAATCAAATCCCATATTTCCTAAGAATACTGGGTTTCGGTTCCCATACTACTTAGCTGCCGATATCAAATTCAAGAATTGGCTAATAGCCAGATTTCGCGAATATGCGGTATTTAATCAGGAATACACTTCCAAACCTGCAGTATTTTGGGAGACAGCCAAAGCAGTCCTTCGAGGGGATATACTGGCATATAACATTTCAAGGACTAAAAAAACTTAAGTTAAGAGAAAAAGAACTTCTAAAAGCAGTGACAAATGCATATAACCAGTATATCTTCCAAAGGACCTCGGATAACTGGGATAAATATACAGCTGCATTAATAGAAAGGGACTCATTTTTACTCCATCAAACATCTCAAAGGGATCTGAAACTGCAGGCGAAATTATACCGCTTCGGGAGTAAAACTGGGAAGTTACTTGCGAACCTGGTCAAGAGGGATAGGGCCTCTCCTAAGATAGACTCTATACACTTTAAAGGTAAATCTTTTAATACAGCTGAGGAACTACTTGGTGTGTTTGCAGACTACTATAAGTCTATTTACTCTTCTAAGACCTCAAATATTGAGGAACGTGAGGAATTCTGGGGAAAAATATCCTTCCCGAAAGCAACTCCTGAGTTGCTTGAGGGGCTGTGCGCCCCGATAGCAGAGATAGAAACTGAAGCAGCAATTAAAAAGCTTGCTTTGAACAAAGCTCCTGGACCAGACGCCCTTCCAAATGAATTCTATAAGATTTTAAAATCTGAAATATCAACACATTTAACAGCTCTATTTAATGATCTATACATAAAGGGCAATATCCCATCATCCGATTTTGTTGCTTCACATACAACCCTTATTATCAAACCAGGCAAAGATCCAACTAAAAAAGAATCATTCAGACCCATAGCACTCCTCAATACCGATTATAAACTTTTAACAGCAATACTGGCACAGAGGCTTCAAACCCTTCTCCCCACTATAATCCATAAAGATCAAGGCTGGCTTTTTGCTGAGGCGTAATTCCTCAGCCAAAATAAGAGAGGTATTTCTTGTAATAGATTATTTCAAGGCAAAAGAAAGACAGCAGGAGGCGGCGAGAGAGGACACCCCAGACATGGCAATTATCTCAATTGACGCGGAAAAAGCGTTTGACTCGGTACATCATGATCATATCCTATATACTTTAGAACATTTTGGAATTAAGGGTCATTTCCTGAGTTTTTTTAACAACTTGTATAAAAACGCCTCCACAAGAATAATAGTAAATGGTCTCCCTACACAGACTATTAATTTAGAAAGGGGTACGAGGCAGGGGTGTCCTCTTTCCCCGCTCCTGTTTGACTTAGCTATTGAACCCCTCGCGATACAAATCCGGCAACAGTTAGAAGGGATTAAAATTAATAAAAAAACATTACAAATTGCATTATATGCAGATGACGTTTTATTATACATATCTAACACTTCCAGAAATATACCAAAACTTCTTACAATAATTCATCAGTTTGGCTCATTCTCAGGTTATAGGGTCAACACCGCAAAATCAGAGTTACTTTGGGTCAAACAGACCAAGGATTCACTATCATCTATTCCTTTTAATATTGTGCAAGATTCATTTAAATACTTAGGTATCTGGATATCATCCAATCCCGACAACTGGTACATTTTGAATATACTTCCCGTTCTTAATAATGTAAAAGAAACTTTAAAAAATTGGCAGAATCTTCCTCTATCGCTGTCGGGGCGCATAGCCCTATATAAAATGACTCTTCTTCCCAGAGTTCTCTATGTTCTTCAGAATACCCCTTTGCTTCTTAAACCAAAAGATATTTTATCATTCAATAGGGTGTTGCGATCATTCATTTGGCAGAATAAAAAACCAAGAATCTCATTAGCTAGACTAGCGTTACCTAGAAATCTTGGGGGATTATCACTCCCTGATCTCCGAACATATAATCAAGTATTTTTGGCACGAATTGTAGCAGATTGGACTACCAATAGTAACTACGTAACAAACGGTGAACTAGAAAGTAGTATAGTATACCCATTTGCACTGACAGCTTTAATCCATTGCAGTGGTAAAACACTTCCCATTGAATTAAAAAAGATAAGATCTATTTGTAACCCAATATATATGTGGAGGAAGATTTGTTCCTCTCTTCGCACCAGATCTGAGATCTCTAGATATGCCCCAATAATGAATAACTCTCAGTTTTCCCCAGGAATGCAGTCAGCTCTATTCTCTAACTGGGCAACTCTGGGCCTGGCAAAAGTTGAACAACTCCTTGACTTTGAAAGAAGATGTATAAAGACTTTCAGTTCTCTCAAGGAGGAATTCCATATTCCCAACCAAGACTTCTTTGCGTACCTTCAGGTGAGGCATTTTGCCCTCAAACAGGTGGCTGATTTTGGCTGGGACTGGTCACTAGGTGACGTAGAGAACTGGTTAACACTAGTTAAGAATGGAATCACCTCAATCTCATTCATTTACCAAACTTTTATCTCATTTAAAGGCCCAGATACTATGGACAAACTTCATTCTAATTGGGCCTTAAAGCTTCGACAGGACTCCTTAGACCCAGCCCTACTTACCTTCTCGATCCTTGAGGTCTCCCGTGTCACCCTTTCTGCGACCTGGAGAGAATCACATGTAAGGCTTATACATATGAGTTACTTTACCCCGGAAAAGGGATCTAAATGTCTAAACACCGGGTTCAACAAATGCCCAAAATGCTCGCTTCCGGCCGCTAGCCTTCTGCATATGATATGGGACTGTCCAAAAATCCAGTATTTCTGGCTGAGAATACAATACTGGCTCAATAACATTGTCAAAGTTCCTTCCTTTTCTTTCTCTCCCAGGAGGATAGTGTTCCTTGCTGATAACCCAGACTCAACATACGATAACAATAAAACTACAAGTATGGTCATCCTAGCGGTTAGATATCTGATCTTAAAAAAATGGAAAACAAAAACAATTCCAAGCATAACAGAAGTTAAAAACTGCCTAAAGAAGCAATGTATCATTGAACAAGTTGATACTAATTTGCAAAATGACAGAGAAATCAGAAGTTTCTTCTCTAAGTGGTCTCACTTTATTAAAGCTCTCTCCCCCAGTGAGATTGAATATATAAATTTACCCTTTCAGAGATACTGAATTAGTTCTGCTAGGAATTTGGTAAACAACACAGCACCCGTTGGGATCCTGATAATGAAGGAGGGGAGAGGGAGGGAGGGGAAGAGACAATTTGTGTTGTTTTCTTTTTTTTTTTTTGTATTTTCTTTTTTTTTTGTTTTTTTTTTTGTTTGTTTTTTTTGTTTTTTTGGGTTTTTTTTCTCTTTTTCTCTCCTTTACTTCTCTTTATTCTTTTTCTTGTTTTATACGAAGTCAGGAAGAAAGCTACAAGGCTAAAGGGCAGAATGTCTATCTCCCGATTAATAGGCGAAGTTAGCCAGTCAGGTTAATATCATACAATGGAAGATGGCCTAGCCCCTCTAAATATTTACATTATTTTCTTTTTTTTTCTCATATTGTGTCATGCAGGGGCAAAAAGCCCCGGTGGAACTTTTTGCTGATTCCATTTTATTGTTTTGTTTTTGAATATTTAGTGGTTTCTGCTCTACTTTATTTCATGGATTGAATGTTTCTTACTTTCTTTATACTGAAAACCCCAAGAATGTGATCTAACATTAGACCTTATTATAACCTCAGTTTGTTACACTGACAACTTTTTAAGTTTTTGTTGGTTAAAATGAAAAAATGTTAGTTATTTTTACTGTTTGCACTTCTATAGCTACCTCCCCACCCTGTGTGATGGGATGAAGGTGCTACTTGTACTACTATTTCACTTCTTGGAAGAAAATAAAAAAAAAAAATAATGAAAAAAAAAAAAAGATATTTACGCCATATCTTGTGGTAGATTTTCCTGGTGACAGGCTTTCATGCCTGTATTAAGGTATCAATGACTGACTCGGAGAAGCCACGCTTTGATAGAATCAAGCGTTCAATCTCCATGCAGTCAGTCTCAGAGAAATTAGATTTGGATGATTGAAAGGACCTTGTATTAGAAGATCTTGTCTCAGAGGCAGAGTCCATGGTGGTAAGGATGACATGTCCACTAGGTCTGCATACCAGGTCCTGCGTGGCCACGCAGGCGCTCTCAGAATCACCGATGCTCTCTCCTGTTTGATTTTGGCAATCAGTCGAGGGAGCAGAGGAAACGGTGGAAACACATAAGCCAGGTTGAAGAACCAAGGCGATGCTAGAGCATCTATCAGCGCCGCTTCAGGGTCCCTGGACCTGGATCCGTAACAAGGAAGCTTGGCGTTCTGGCGAGACGCCATGAGATCCAACTCTGGTTTGCCCCAACAATGAATCAATTGAGCAAACACCTCCGGATGGAGTTCCCACTCCCCCGGATGAAAAGTCTGACGACTTAGAAAATCCGCCTCCCAGTTCTTTACGCCTGGGATATGGATCGCTGACAGGTGGCAAGAGTGAGTCTCCGCCCAGCGAATTATCTTTGAGACTTCTAACATCGCTAGGGAACTCCTGGTTCCCCCTTGATGGTTAATGTAAGCCACAGTCGTGATGTTGTCCGACTGAAATCTGATGAACCTCAGTGTTGCTAACTGAGGCCAAGCCAGAAGAGCATTGAATATTGCTCTTAACTCCAGAATATTTATTGGGAGGAGTTTCTCCTCCTGAGTCCACGATCCCTGAGCCTTCAGGGAGTTCCAGACTGCACCCCAACCTAGAAGGCTGGCATCTGTTGTTACAATCGTCCAATCTGGCCTGCGAAAGGATATACCCTTGGACAGATGGACCCGAGATAGCCACCAGAGAAGAGAATCTCTGGTCTCTTGATCCAGATTTAGTAGAGGGGACAAATCTGAGTAATCCCCATTCCACTGACTTAGCATGCATAATTGCAGCGGTCTGAGATGCAGGCGCGCAAATGGCACTATGTCCATTGCCGCTACCATTAAGCCGATTACTTCCATGCACTGAGCCACTGACGGGCGTGGAATGGAATGAAGGACACAGGAAGCATTTAGAAGTTTTGATAACCTGGACTCCGTCAGGTAAATTTTCATCTCTACAGAATCTATAAGAGTCCCGAGGAAGGAGACTCTTGTGAGTGGGGATAGAGAACTCTTTTCCACGTTCACTTTCCACCCATGCAACCTCAGAAATGCCAGAGCTATCTCTGTATGAGACTTGGCAATTTGAAAGCTTGACGCCTGTATCAGGATGTCGTCTAGATAAGGAGCCACCGCTATGCCTCGCGGTCTTAGAACCGCCAGAAGTGAGTCCAGAACCTTTGTAAAAATTCTCTGGGCTGTAGCCAACCCGAAGAGAAGAGCTACAAATTGGTAATGCCTGTCTAGAAAGGCAAACCTTAGGAACCGATGATTATCTTTGTGAATTGGTATGTGAAGGTAGGCATCCTTTAAGTCCACTGTGGTCATGTACTGACCTTCTTGGATCATGGGTAGGACGGTCCGAATAGTTTCCATTTTGAATGATGGAACTCTGAGGAATTTGTTTAAGATCTTTAGATCCAAGATTGGTCTGAAGGTTCCCTCTTTCTTGGGAACCACAAACAGATTTGAATAAAAACCCTGTCCTTGTTCCGTCCGCGGAAGTGGATGGATTACTCCCATTACTAGGAGGTCTTGCACACAGCTTAGGAATGCCTCTTTCTTTATCTGGTTTGCTGATAACCTTGAAAGATGAAATCTCCCTTGTGGAGGAAAAGCTTTGAAGTCCAGAAGATATCCCTGAGATATGATCTCCAACGCCCAGGGATCCTGAACATCTCTTGCCCACGCCTGGGCGAAGAGAGAAAGTCTGCCCCCCACTAGATCCGTTTCCGGATAGGGGGCCGTTCCTTCATGCTGTCTTGGGGGCAGCAGCAGGCTTTCTGGCCTGCTTGCCCTTGTTCCAGGACTGGTTAGGTTTCCAGGCCTGTCTGGAATGAGCAACAGTTCCCTCTTGTTTTGAAGCGGAGGAAGTTGATGCTGCTCCTGCCTTGAAATTTCGAAAGGCATGAAAATTAGACTGTTTGGCCTTTGATTTGGCCCTGTCCTGAGGAAGGTTATGACCCTTACCTCCAGTAATGTCAGCAATAATTTCCTTCAAGCTAGGCCCGAATAAGGTCTGCCCCTTGAAAGGAATGTTGAGTAACTTAGACTTTGAAGTCACGTCAGCTGACCAGGATTTAAGCCATAGCGCCCTACGCGCCTGGATGGCGAATCCGGAATTCTTAGCCGTTAGTTTAGTCAAATGAACAATGGCATCAGAAACAAATGAGTTAGCTAGCTTAAGTGTTCTAAGCTTGTCAATAATTTCAGTCAATGGAGCTGTATGGATGGCCTCTTCCAGGGCCTCAAACCAGAATGCCGCCGCCGCAGCAGTGACAGGCGCAATGCATGCAAGGGACTGTAAAATAAAACCTTGTTGAATAAACATTTTCTTGAGGTAACCCTCCAATTTTTTATCCATTGGATCTGAAAAAGCACAACTATCCTCAACCGGGATAGTGGTACGCTTTGCTAAAGTAGAAACTGCTCCCTCCACCTTAGGGACCGTCTGCCATAAGTCCCGTGTAGTGGCGTCTATTGGAAACATTTTTCTAAATATAGGAGGTGGGGAAAAGGGCACACCCGGTCTATCCCACTCCTTGCTAATAATTTCTGTAAGCCTTTTAGGTATAGGAAAAACATCAGTACACACCGGCACCGCATAGTATTTATCCAGCCTACACAATTTCTCTGGTACTGCAACTGTGTTACAGTCATTCAGAGCAGCTAATACCTCCCCAAGCAATACACGGAGGTTCTCAAGCTTAAATTTAAAATTAGAAATCTCTGAATCAGGTTTCCCCGAGTCAGAGATGTCACCCACAGACTGAAGCTCTCCGTCCTCATGTACTGCATATTGTGACGCAGTATCAGACATGGCTCTTACAACATTTGCACGCTCTGTATCTCTTCTAACCCCAGAGCTATCGCGCTTGCCTCTTAATTCAGGCAATCTGGATAATACCTCTGACAGGGTATTATTCATCATTGCAGCCATGTCCTGCAAGGTAATCGCTATGGGCGTTGATGTAATTGGCGCCATACTAGCGTGCGTCCCCTGAGCGGGAGGCGAAAGGTCTGACACGTGGGGAGAGTTAGTCGGCATAACTTCCCCCTCGACAGAACCCTCTGGTGACAATTCTTTTATAGATAAAGACTGATCTTTACTGTTTAAGGTGAAATCAATACATTTAGTACACATTCTCCTATGGGGCTCCACCATGGCTTTCAAACATAATGAAGAAGTAGTTTCCTCTGTGTCAGACATGTTTAAACAGACCAGCAATAAGACTAGCAAGCTTGGAAACACTTTAAAACAAGTTTACAAGCAATATACAAAACGTTACTGCGACTTTAAGAAACACAAATTTTGTAAAAATTTGAAATAACAGTGAAAAAAGGCAGTTACACTAACAAAATTTTTACAGTGTATGTAACAAGTTAGCAGAGCATTGCACCCACTTGCAAATGGATGATTAACCCCTTAATACCAAAAACGGAATAATAAATGACAAAAACGTTTTTCAAACAGTCACAACAACTGCCACAGCTCTACTGTGGCTTTTTACCTCCCTCAAATACGACTTTGAAGCCTTTTGAGCCCTTCAGAGATGTCCTGGATCATGCAGGAAGAAGCTGGATGTCTGTGTCTAATTTTTTTCTGCGCAAAAAATAGGCCCCTCCCACTCATATTACAACAGTGGAAAGCTTCAGGAAACTGTTTCTAGGCAAAATTCAAGCCAGCCATGTGGAAAAAACTAGGCCCCAATAAGTTTTATCACCAAACATATATAAAAACGATTAAACATACCAGCAAACGTTTTATATTACACTTTTATAAGAGTATGTATCTCTATTAATAAGCCTGATACCAGTCGCTATCACTGCATTTAAGGCTTTACTTACATTACTCCGGTATCAGCAGCATTTTCTAGCAAATTCCATCCCTAGAAAAATATTAACTACACATACCTTATTGCAGGAAAACCTGCACGCCATTCCCCCTCTGAAGTTACCTCACTCCTCAGAATATGTGAGAACAGCAATGGATCTTAGTTACTTCTGCTAAGATCATAGAAAACGCAGGCAGATTCTTCTTCTAAATACTGCCTGAGATAAACAGTACACTCCGGTAATATTTAAAAATAACAAACTTTTGATTGAAGAAATAAACCAACTATAAAACACCACTCTCCTCTTACGACCTCCATCTTTGTTGAGAGTTGCAAGAGAATGACTGAATATGGCAGTTAGGGGAGGAGCTATATAGCAGCTCTGCTGTGGGTGATCCTCTTGCAACTTCCTGTTGGGAAGGAGAATATCCCACAAGTAATGGATGATCTGTGGACTGGATACACTTAACAAGAGAAATATTTTTAATGTAATTGTAAAATGTTTTTATTTATTTTTAATACATATGTCATAGTCGACACAACAACCCTTATATGGGAACAAAAAACTAAATCTACAAAGTGCGTCCATGCAAGTTTTTATTTAACAAAAACATCAACTATTTATTTGGCAATGCCCATATTATTTTAATTATATGTATTGTTCTTGTTAAGAAAAATGAGCATGTCCACATGCTCCGGGAGTAGACAATTACGAAGTCTGTTGACTATCAGGCCCGCAGCTGAGAAAACTTGTTCAGCCGGTACAGATGTTGCTGGGATGCACATGTATGCTTTCACTAGCCGTGATAATTTCCTGTACTTGCATTCATTTGCCTTCCACCATGCCAGAGGGTCTTCAAATGGAGGAATGCAGTCATCTTGCATGTATTTGTCCAGCTCAGTTTGCAGAGACATTCCGTCCTCTGTGTAGTAGTCATCTCCGAATAATGTTGCCATAGCAGTAAAAGTGCGGCGTTGCTTTTCGGGTGGTCCGCTTACCACTGTACTTGGTTCACCTTCTGTGACATCACCACCGTTTTCCGTAAGATAAAGCAATTCCGCTACTTTGTCTGTGACTGCTTTCTTGACCGTCTCTTCTGTAAATTTTACGGTGTTTGTGCCTGGGGTCTAGAAATGAAGCGATGAGCGCCACATTATGTAATTCTTCTGTGCCTATAGGTGAAAAGCAGCGCTTGAGGGACTCCAATACAGTTGTTTTAAACTGTGATACTTTTGTTGACTCTCATGTGGTACTAATGAGATGATTGGACAGGAGAGTGGCTGTGACAGAGTAAATCATAGATATTGATACCTCAGACTCTCCGCAAAAAGCAGTTGTAGCACATTTCAAGGAGCTTAACACTGGCAGTAGCTCTTCGATAGCTACCCAACTGTCGTCAGCCAGGTCAAGTGTGCGGGCATCTGTCAACTTTGTGTACACCCTGTCAGACAGGACTGTGACAACTGCCCATCTCTGTTCTAGTAAGCGCTCAAACATGTCATAGATGGAATTCCATCGGGTACGGCAGTACTGCACGAGGCGGTGCTCTGGCAGAGATTGTTGTTTTTGTTTCATCTTAAGCGCCTGAGTAGCTGTTGTGCTGTGATGAAAATGTGATACAAGACCACTGGCTGCACCCACTACATGCTGTATAACACCAAGTTTAATGCCATCGTTGACAGCAAGCTGCAGAGTGTGTGCAAAGCACGGATTTGGCTCCCATTCTAATGCCGAGTTTGCTAAGACGATATTGCTTGCGTTGTCATGAACACAAGCAGTGATTTTGCCCTGCAAATCCCAGTGGTCTACCGCAGTGTTCAACACATTTGCGAGATTCTCTGCTGTATGCCTCTCTGGCATGGCACGGGTATTTAGAACCACGCTTTTCATTTCCCAGTCTTTTATGAAATGACAAGTTATGGTAACTTAGGACTCGGTAGTTAGTGCTGTCCATGCGTCAGTTGTAATTGCAGCCTTCTTAACTTTTGCCAAGGTGTTGCAGACAGAACTAGCCGAATTTACGTGCATTTTTTCAAGCCGAGTTGTAATTGTTTTTCATGCAGGGACAGTATATTCGGGCTCGACATATTTCATTAACTCCCGAAAACCCTCTCCTTCAACAAAACTTATAGGAAGCATGTCCTTTGCTACCATATTAGCTATCAGAGTCGACGTTGTTTCAGCACGCACATTGTCACATTGCCTATGTCTTACTGTAAAACCTGCAATGGATGTTTGTTGCTGTCCTTTCTCTGTCGCTACCAATGTAGACTGGTGTTTGTTTTTTAGGTGGCTTAACTTGGAAGTCGTGGATTTGTTGTACTGCAATTGCAAGCCACAAATGTTGCACTTTACTGCCTTTTCATGTAGTTTTTCAAAATATTTCCAAGCAGGACTTTTTGTTGAAGATGCCATTTTTTTGCAAAATTTATTTTTTGTCTACTTGAGTACAATATAACACGTCATCATAACTGCCGCCAAGTGAGACAATGCGCAATCGGTAGTAGGCTAAGGCTACCCAGTAGGGAATTCTGTTTCTGGTGCATATTTTAAACTATATATTTAACCCAATTGCAGTGGTAAAACATTATATGCAAACAACAGTACAATAATGTAAAGCTTTAACATATTAGAGCATATTTTTTTCACTTTTATGCCCATTTAAGTAGAAGTACCACTTGGGACCAATCAGCACCCATCAGCAAGCGTTACCCAGGTTCTGAACCAAAAATAGGCCGGCTCCTAAGCTTACATTCCTGCTTTTTCAAATAAAGATACCAAGAGAACAAAGAAAAAATTATAATGGGGTAAATTCGGAAGTTGCTTAAAAATTGCATGACCTATCATGAAAGAAAGGGTTTTCATATCCCACACATTTACACAATACATTCATCTACAACAAAAACAAGAAACACTAAGAAGAGGCAAAGTATCATCCAAGCACGAATACAACAAATAAATACTGCCCTACCACTAGGCCTTGCTGACATACTGCTTAGAAGCCAGGCAGAAATGTGCCAAGTGTGTCACAAAAACATGTGTTACATTTAAGTGCAACACCTCAAGAGTCATTTAAAATGATGAGTGCCAGTGCATTGCTGGCCTCTACACCACACAACTGACTTTTTTTTTCTCCATTCAGCAAAAATCACTGCTGAGGCCAATTAAGAAAGATAGGTGCCAGAGGAAAGGGGGCAAACAAATAATGAACGTGATAAAGTTTTTTTACTACACAAAGATTTCATGTTGAAATCTCAAAATGCTTAGCTCTTAAAGTGACATGAAACCCAAAATGTTCCCTACAGATAGAGCATACAATTTTAAACAACTTTCCAATTTACTTCTATTATCTAATGTGATTAGTTCTCTTGCTATTCTTTGTTGAAAAACATACCTAGGTAAGCTAAGGAACTGGGAGCTAGCTGCTGATTTATGGCTGCACATTTATGCCTCGTCATTGGCTTACTAATGTGTTTAGTTAGCTCCCAGTAGTGCATTGCTGCTCCTTCAACAACGGATATCAAGAAAAAGCTGCAAACTTGAGGATAGAAGTAAATTAGAAAGTTGTTTAATATATGCTCTGAATCATGAGAGAAAAAGATTGGTTTTCATGTCCCTTTAAAGTGATTGTAAAGTTGAATGAATAAGTGCCCGGTAACTAAAAATAATCTTAAAAACAGGGGCACTTTAATTCATTAAACTTTACAATGATACTTATTTTATAAAATACTTCGCTTTGCGTTATGGTAAACATAACGCCAATCCTCCGCCCCCAGCTCCTGCTTTCTTTAGCAGATCGATAATGAATCCAGCTTCCTCCAATCAGTGCGTGCCTCACAAGCTGGAAAACAAAGGGCACACATAAACGATTGAAGGAAGCCGGATTCGTCATTGATCTGCTAAAGAAAGCATGAGCTGCGGGGGTGGCGGATTGGCATTATGTTTTCCATAACGCAAAGATAACTAAGTATTTTTAAAAATAAGCGTCATTGTAATGTTTAATGAATGTAAGTACACCCTGTTTTTAAGATTATCTTTAGTTACTGGGCACTTATTCATTAAACTTTACAATCACTTTAAAATTCTCATTTACCCCCTTGAGTGCTAACGACGGCTCAGAGTCGTCGCTAGCACTCTCCCACCTTGATGGAGATCTGGGGGCTCCCACCTGATCTTACCCCAACCTGCATAGTGATAGGCATCGCCGGGGCTTCACGTTATGCGCAGTGACGTCACGCGCACTGACGTACTGACGTGATGACGTCACAGCACAGCACAGCTTTATTTAAAATGTTAAGTATAGGAGCAGGGGGCATGCTGCTTAGAAACCTGTATCTCAGGAATCTAAGCAGCTACAGACCTCCAAGACCCACTGTTGGAAAGGCCTAACCTTTAAAACAGTGGTAGTTTTGGGGATTAAAAAATTTAAAAAAAAAAACATAATTTATGCTTACCTGATAAATTCCTTTCTCCTGTAGTGTAGTCAGTCCACGGGTCATCATTACTTATGGGATATTAACTCCTCCCCAACAGGAAGTGCAAGAGGATCACCCAAGCAGAGCTGCTATATAGCTCCTCCCCTCTACGTCACACCCAGTCATTCGACCGAGAACCAAACGAGAAAGGAGAAGACCAAGTTGCAGCCTTGCAAATCTGTTCAACAGAGGCCTCGTTCTTAAAGGCCCAAGTGGAAGCCACAGCTCTAGTAGAATGAGCTGTAATCCTTTCAGGAGGTTGCTGTCCAGCAGTCTCATAGGCTAAGCGTATTATGCTACGAAGCCAAAAGGATAGAGAGGTAGCAGATGCTTTTTGACCTCTCCTTTGTCCAGAATAAACGACAAACAGGGTAGAAGTTTGCCGAAAATCTTTAGTTGCCTGTAAATAAAATTTCAGGGCACGGACTACATCTAGATTGTGCAGAAGTCGTTCCTTCTTTGAAGAAGGGTTAGGACACAATGATGGAACAACAATATCTTGATTGATATTCTTGTTAGTGACTACCTTAGGTAAGAACCCAGGTTTAGTACGCAGAACTACCTTATCTGAATGAAAAATCAGATACGGAGAATCACAATGTAAGGCTGATAACTCAGAGACTCTACGAGCCGAGGAAATAGCCATTAAAAACAGAACTTTCCAAGATAACAGCTTGATATCAATGGAATGAAGGGGTTCAAACGGAACACCCTGTAAAACGTTAAGAACTAAGTTTAAGCTCCACGGTGGAGCTACAGTCTTAAACACAGGCTTAATTCTAGCCAAAGCCTGACAAAAAGCCTGAACGTCTGGAACTTCTGACAGACGTTTGTGTAGAAGGATGGACAGAGCTGAGATCTGTCCCTTTAAAGAACTTGCAGATAAACCCTTTTCTAAACCTTCTTGTAGAAAAGACAATATCCTAGGAATCCTAACCTTACTCCATGAGTAACCCTTGGATTCGCACCAGTGTAAGTATTTACGCCATATCTTATGGTAAATTTTCCTGGTAACAGGTTTCCTAGCCTGTATTAAGGTATCAATTACTGGCTCCGAAAATCCACGCTTCGATAAAATTAAGCGTTCAATTTCCATGCAGTCAGCTTCAGAGAAATTAGATTTTGATGTTTGAAAGGACCCTGAATTAGAAGGTCCTGTCTCAGAGGCAGAGACCAAGGTGGACAGGATGACATGTCCACTAGATCTGCATACCAGGTCCTGCGTGGCCACGCAGGCTCTATTAGAATCACTGATGCTTTCTCCTGTTTGATCCTGGCAATCAAACGAGGAAGCATCGGGAAGGGTGGAAACACATAAGCCATCCTGAAGGTCCAAGGTGCTGTCAAGGCATCTATCAGGACCGCTCCCGGGTCCCTGGACCTGGACCCGTAACGAGGAAGCTTGGCGTTCTGGCGAGACGCCATGAGATCCATATCTGGTTTGCCCCAACGTCGAAGTATTTGGGCAAAGACCTCCGGATGAAGTTCCCACTCCCCCGGATGAAAAGTCTGGCGACTTAGGAAATCCGCCTCCCAGTTCTCCACTCCTGGGATGTGGATCGCTGACAGGTGGCAAGAGTGAGACTCTGCCCAGCGAATTATCTTTGATACTTCCATCATCGCTAAGGAACTTCTTGTCCCTCCCTGATGGTTGATGTAAGCCACAGTCGTGATGTTGTCCGACTGAAACCTGATGAACCTCAGAGTTGCTAACTGAGGCCAAGCCAGAAGGGCATTGAGAACTGCTCTCAATTCCAGAATATTTATTGGAAGGAGACTCTCCTCTTGAGTCCATGATCCCTGAGCCTTCAGGGAATTCCAGACAGCGCCCCAACCTAGTGGGCTGGCGTCTGTAGTTACAATTGTCCAGTCTGGCCTGCTGAAGGGCATCCCCCTGGACAGATGTGGCCGAGAAAGCCACCATAGAAGAGAATCTCTGGTCTCTTGATCCAGATTCAGCGTAGGGGACAAATCTGAGTAATCCCCATTCCACTGACTTAGCATGCACAATTGCAGCGGTCTGAGGTGCAGGCGTGCAAAAGGAACTATGTCCATTGCCGCTACCATTAAGCCGATTACCTCCATGCATTGAGCCACTGACGGGTGTTGAATGGAATGAAGGGCACGGCAAGCATTTAGAAGCTTTGTTAACCTGTCCTCTGTCAGGTAAATTTTCATTTCTACAGAATCTATAAGAGTCCCCAAGAAGGGAACTCTTGTGAGTGGTAAGAGAGAACTCTTCTCCTCGTTCACTTTCCACCCATGCGACCTTAGAAATGCCAGTACTAACTCTGTATGAGACTTGGCAGTTTGAAAGCTTGACGCTTGTATCAGAATGTCGTCTAGGTACGGAGCTACCGAAATTCCTCGCGGTCTTAGTACCGCCAGAAGAGAGCCCAGAACCTTTGTAAAGATTCTTGGAGCCGTAGCCAACCCGAAGGGAAGAGCTACAAACTGGTAATGCCTGTCTAGGAAGGCAAACCTTAGATACCGGTAATGCTCTCTGTGAATCGGTATGTGAAGGTAAGCATCCTTTAAATCCACTGTGGTCATGTACTGACCTCTTTGGATCATGGGTAAGATTGTCCGAATAGTTTCCATCTTGAATGATGGAACTCTTAGGAATTTGTTTAGGATCTTTAAATCCAATATTGGTCTGAAGATTCCCTCTTTTTTGGGAACCACAAACAGATTTGAGTAAAACCCTTGTCCGTGTTCCGACCGCGGAACTGGGTGGATCACTCCCATTAGTAAAAGGTCTTGTACACAGCGTAGAAACGCCTCTTTCTTTATCTGGTTTGTTGACAACCTTGAAAGGTGAAATCTCCCTTGTGGAGGAGAAACTTTGAAGTCCAGAAGATATCCCTGAGATATGATCTCCAACGCCCAGGGATCCTGGACATCTCTTGCCCAAGCCTGGGCGAAGAGAGAGAGTCTGCCCCCCACTAGATCCGTTTCCGGATCGGGGGCCCTCACTTCATGCTGTCTTAGGGGCAGCAGCAGGTTTTCTGGCCTGCTTGCCCTTGTTCCAGGCCTGGTTAGGTTTCCAGCCTTGTCTGTAGCGAGCAACAGCTCCTTCCTGTTTTGGAGCAGAGGAAGTTGAAGCTGCTCCTGCCTTGAAGTTACGAAAGGCACGAAAATTAGACTGTCTAGCCCTGGGTTTGGCTCTGTCTTGAGGCAGGGCATGGCCTTTACCTCCCGTAATATCAGCGATAATTTCTTTCAAACCGGGCCCGAATAAAGTCTGCCCCTTGAAAGGTATGTTAAGTAATTTCGATTTAGAAGTTACATCAGCTGACCAGGATTTTAGCCACAGCGCTCTGCGTGCCTGAATGGCGAATCCGGAATTCTTAGCCGTAAGTTTAGTTAAATGTACTACGGCATCAGAAATAAATGAATTAGCTAGCTTAAGGGTTTTAAGCTTGTGTGAAATCTCATCTAATGTCGCTGAGTCAAGGGTCTCTTCCAGAGACTCAAACCAAAATGCTGCCGCAGCCGTGACAGGCGCAATGCATGCAAGGGGTTGTAATATAAAACCTTGTTGAACAAACATTTTCTTAAGGTAACCCTCTAACTTTTTATCCATTGGATCTGAAAAAGCACAGCTATCCTCCACCGGGATAGTGGTACGCTTAGCTAAAGTAGAAACTGCTCCCTCCACCTTAGGGACCGTTTGCCATAAGTCCCGTGTGGTGGCGTCTATTGGAAACATTTTTCTGAATATAGGAGGGGGTGAGAAAGGCACACCGGGTCTATCCCACTCCTTAGTAATAATTTCAGTAAGTCTCTTAGGTATAGGAAAAACGTCAGTACTCGTCGGTACCGCAAAATATTTATCCAACCTACACATTTTCTCTGGGATTGCAACTGTGTTACAATCATTCAGAGCCGCTAACACCTCCCCTAGTAATACACGGAGGTTTTCCAGCTTAAACTTAAAATTTGAAATGTCTGAATCCAGTTTATTTGGATCAGATCCGTCACCCGCAGAATGAAGCTCTCCGTCCTCATGCTCTGCAAATTGTGACGCAGTATCAGACATGGCCCTAGCATTATCAGTATACTCTGTTCTCATCCCAGAGTTATCTCGTTTACCTCTAAGTTCTGGCAATTTAGACAAAACTTCAGTCATAACATTAGCCATGTCTTGTAGAGTGATTTGTAATGGCCGCCCTGATGTACTTGGCGTTACAATATCACGCACCTCCTGAGCGGGAGATGCAGGTACTGACACGTGAGGCAAGTTAGTCGGCATAACTTCCCCCTCGTTGTCTGGTGAATGTTGCTTAACATGTACAGATTGACTTTTATTTAAAGTAGCATCAATGCAATTAGTACATAAATTTCTATTGGGCTCCACCTTGGCTTTTGAACATATTGCACAAAGAGATTCCTCTGTGTCAGACATGTTTAAACAAACTAGCAATTAGACTAGCAAGCTTGGAAATACTTTTCAACTAAATTTACAAGCAATATGTAAAAACGTTACTGTGCCTTTAAGAAGCACACAAAAACTGTCACAGTTGAATAACAATGAACCGGATTAGTTATAGAAACCAAATTTAGCAAAGGATTGCACTCATTAGCAATGGATGATTAACCCTTAATATCAGAAAAAAACGTATAACAATTGAAAATATAAGCATTTTTATCACAGTCAAGCACAGTCTCACAGGTCTGCTGTGAGTGATTACCTCCCTCAAAACTAGTTTTGAAGACCCCTGAGCTCTGTGGAGACGTCCTGGATCATGCAGGGAGAAAAAGACAGACTGACTGAATTTCTGATGCGTAGTAAAAGCGCCAAAATAGGCCCCTCCCACTCACACTACAACAGTGAGGGAAGCTCAGTAAACTGTTTTAATTTAAAACAAACGACAGCCATGTGGAAAATAAAGCCCAAAACAATTTTCACCAAATACCTCAGATAATTAAACGATTTAACATGCCAGTAAACGTTTAAAATCTAATATATGAAATGTCATTAAAAAGCCTGCTGCTAGTCGCTCACACTGCAAGTTAGGCTAAAAGTTATATGCATACAGTATTTTCCCAGTGAAGTGCCATTCCCCAGAAATACTTAAGTGTAAACATATATACATATCAGCCTGATACCAGTTGCTACTACTGCATTTAAGGCTGTACTTACATTATAACGGTATTAGCAGTATTTTCTCAGTCAATTCCATTCCTTAGAAAATAATATACTGCAACATACCTCTTTGCAGGTGAACCTGCCCGCTGTCCCCTGATCTGAAGTTACCTTACTCCTCAGAATGGCCGAGAACAGCAAACGGATCTTAGTTACGTCCGCTAAGATCATACACAAAAACTCAGGTAGATTCTTCTTCAAATTCTGCCTGAGAAGGAAACAACACACTCCGGTGCCGTTTAAAATAACAAACTTTTGATTGAAGATATAAAAAACTAAGTTTTAATCACCACAGTCCTCTCACACATCCTATCTATTAGTTGGGTGCAAGAGAATGACTGGGTGTGACGTAGAGGGGAGGAGCTATATAGCAGCTCTGCTTGGGTGATCCTCTTGCACTTCCTGTTGGGGAGGAGTTAATATCCCATAAGTAATGATGACCCGTGGACTGACTACACTTAACAGGAGAAAAAAAAAAACTTAAAAACAGTTTAGCACCCAGGTGGGAAAGGTCTTAGCACTCAAAGCAAATCAGTACAGTGGTAATTAATTTGGATATGTAATTGGAAATACCCAAATGCAAAAGGTTCATTTATATGAAAAAAAACTGGCTGCAAAAAGCAAATGTAAACTGAAATCAAATTGATAAATGGGAATTGACTTTTATTTAGTGCAGATGAGGAAGTTTTATCAGTGCCAAGTATGAACAGCAGAAGTTACATTTACTTACAAGCTTTTTAACAGGATTTCACACATGCATCTTTCACACCACAGCTCTGTACACAAATTCTGTTAACCCTTTACAATTTCTATATGGATAGGAAGAGGTTGGCAAGAATAGGAATCAGTAAATATAGCTCACTGGCAGTCTTGCCAATTTTAATGAATGGCGTCCATTGTCTGTCAAATTCTTGTTTGCAATCTGAAAATATTTTTGTATGTTTTATTTTTCTATTACATATTAGTAACACTGCATTTCCAACAGCTTACCCATTAGTTTATTGCTTATCCTATATAATAAAGAGAGAGAGGAGAGAGAAAGAGAGAGAAAGAGAGGAGAGAGAAAGAGAGAGAAAGAGAGGAGAGAGAAAGAGAGAGAAAGAGAGGAGAGGAGAAAGAGAGAAAGAGAGGAGAGGAGAAAGAGAGAGGAGAGGAGAAGAGAAAGAGAGAGGAGAGGAGAAGAGAAAGAGAGAGGAGAGGAGAAGAGAAAGAGAGAGGAGAGGAGAAAGAGAGAGGAGAGGAGAGGAGAAAGAGGAGAGGAGAGGAGAAAGAGGAGAGGAGAGGAGAAAGAGGAGAGGAGAGGAGAGGAGAAAGAGAGAGGAGAGGAGAAAGAGAGAGGAGAGGAGAAAGAGAGAGGAGAGGAGAAAGAGAGAGAGGAGAGAGGAGAGGAGAAAGAGGAGAAAGAGAGAGAGGAGAGGAGAAAGAGAGAGGAGAGGAGAAAGAGAGAGGAGAGAGAGGAGAGGAGAAAGAGAGGAGAGGAGAAAGAGAGAGAGGAGAGGAGAAAGAGAGAGAGAGAGAGAGAGAGAGGAGAGGAGAAAGAGAGAGAGAGAGAGAGAGAGAGAGAGGAGAGGAGAAAGAGAGAGAGGGGAGAGGAGAAAGAGAGAGGAGAGGAGAAAGAGAGAGAGGAGAGGAGAAAGAGAGAGAGAGGAGAGGAGAAAGAGAGAGAGGAGATGAGAAAGAGAGAGGAGATGAGAAAGAGAGAGGAGATGAGAAAGAGAGAGGAGAGGAGAGGAGAGGAGAAAGAGAGAGGAGAGGAGAAAGAGAGAGAGGAAAGGAGAAAGAGAGAGGAGATGAGAAAGAGAGAGGAGATGAGAAAGAGAGAGGAGAGGAGAGGAGAGGAGAAAGAGAGAGGAGAGGAGAAAGAGAGAGAGGAAAGGAGAAAGAGAGAGAGGAGAGGAGAAAGAGAGAGAGGAGAGGAGAAAGAGAGAGAGGAGAGGAGAAAGAGAGAGAGGAGAGGAGAAAGAGAGAGAGGAGAGGAGAAAGAGAGAGAGGAGAGGAGAAAGAGAGAGAGGAGAGGAGAAAGAGAGAGAGGAGAGGAGAAAGAGAGAGAGGAGAGGAGAAAGAGAGAGAGGAGAGGAGAAAGAGAGAGAGGAGAGGAGAAAGAGAGAGAGGAGAGGAGAAAGAGAGAGAGGAGAGGAGAAAGAGAGAGAGGAGAGGAGAAAGAGAGAGAGGAGAGGAGAAAGAGAGAGAGGAGAGGAGAAAGAGAGAGAGGAGAGGAGAAAGAGAGAGAGGAGAGGAGAAAGAGAGAGAGGAGAGGAGAAAGAGAGAGAGGAGAGGAGAAAGAGAGAGAGGAGAGGAGAAAGAGAGAGAGGAGAGGAGAAAGAGAGAGAGGAGAGGAGAAAGAGAGAGAGGAGAGGAGAAAGAGAGAGAGGAGAGGAGAAAGAGAGAGAGGAGAGGAGAAAGAGAGAGAGGAGAGGAGAAAGAGAGAGGAGAGGAGAAAGAGAGAGGAGAGGAGAAAGAGAGAGGAGAGGAGAAAGAGAGAGGAGAGGAGAAAGAGAGAGAGGAGAGGAGAAAGAAAGAGGAGAGGAGAAAGAAAGAGGAGAGGAGAGGAGAAAGAAAGAAAGAGGAGAGGAGAAAGAGAGAGGAGAGGAGAAAGAGAGAGGAGAGGAGAGGAGAGGAGAAAGAGAGAGGAGAGGAGAAAGAGAGAGAGGAGAGGAGAAAGAAAGAGGAGAGGAGAAAGAAAGAGGAGAGGAGAGGAGAAAGAAAGAGGAGAGGAGAGGAGAAAGAGAGAGGAGAGGAGAAAGAGAGAGGAGAGGAGAAAGAGAGAGGAGAGGAGAAAGAGGAGAGGAGAGGAGAAAGAGGAGAGGAGAAAGAGGAGAGGAGAAAGAGGAGAGAAAGAGGAGAGGAGAGGAGAAAGAGGAGAGGAGAAAGAGGAGAGGAGAAAGAGCAGAGGAGAAAGAGAGAGGAGAAAGAGAGAGGAGAAAGAGCAGAGGAGAGGAGAGGGAGAGAGAATAAAAAAGAGAGGGGGAGAGCCAAAGAGGAGGGAGAGAGAGAACAAAAAAGAGGGGGAGAGAGAACAAAAGAGAGGGGGAGAGAGCGCAAAAGAAAGGGGGGAGAGAGCCAAAGAGGGGGGTAGAGAGAGAGCAAAAGAGAGGGGAAGAGAGAGCAAGTGGTGGGACCGCTGTACTGCAAAAAATGGCCCGTGTACACAGGCTTTAGTACTAGTTATTAGTATTTGAAAGAAAAAGAAAAATTAACAGCACTAATCAGTGAACATACAAATGTATTTTTTTAGCATACTATACATTAAAAATCATAGAAAATGTAGTTATGTTCTAGTATTTACAGCAATAATTTGTAGATTAACCCCTTAATGACCACAATGTACCCTGTATGTCACTGGTTGTTAAGGTTTTTTTCAGGACATAATAGCACAAGTCTAGCAAGAACACGCTATTAATTCCCTCCCTCCAGCAGGCTTTGTGGAATAGAGCAGTCTCAACGCTGGTGGCAAGACCGTGCTATAAAACAATCAAGTCCCAAAAAAAGGCCAGCGACATACAGGGTACGTCGCTGGTCCTTAAGGGGTTAAAAAGAAAAAGTCATAAAGAATCATTTAAAAAGGGACATTATAGTGCAAAAATGACATGCTTTAATTTAATAAAGAGGTTAAACACATAGTTAAACTATTATTTGGGAGCCGATTACTTTAACAACCCGGCTGTGTGATGATTATGATCATTGACTTTCCAGCTGTATTCATATAGGACAATATTGCAGGATTACAAGGTTAGAGTATTTAATGTCCATTTAACAGTTAGGAACACTGTATGATAGCCACAATGAAAGTTATTTATAAAAATTTGTAATAAAGCTATTAAATTCATTTTTATTTCTATAATTTCTAATTACACAGGAGAATGCCTGTGTATCTACATCATATTGGATATTGGGAGTATGTATTGTTCACACATATATGTCAGCAGCCACTTTTTGGCTAGATTACAAGTGGAGCGCTTATTTAATGTGTGCCTGTAAACGGGCAAATTTACCAGTTTACGGGCACACGTTAAATAATCAGCCATAATAAGTGGCTGGTTAATGCTATCGTGAGCTTGCGTTCATTAACCAGAGATCCTCCAATTTTCCCCAAAATAAAGTGTAAGGTTCCTTCATTAAAATGAAAAAAACTGAGACAAGCATATATATATATAATACACGGATGTACTCTAAGAGGAATCTTAATAGTTAGGAGATACAGCTTATTATTAACTTTAATGGAAGACATTTTATTCTTGGTTGTTACCTTGGATGTCTATGTCTTAATTTGGTACATATTTACAGCCCAATCCAGAACATTTTATTTTCTGTCCCCATAAGCAAGCATACCAGTCTATAGTAGTGTGAAATGCCTCTTACACAGACCATTTGTTTAACATATATTTTATAATACAGATCCCAATTTTAGGGTTGATTGTTTTGAGCCCTACAGTAGCTTCTTCTAATGAATAAAACTATTAGCAGGTTTAGAACAAAAACAGTTATTTATCTCTTGATTATGATACATCTCTACAAGCCCATCAGGAATTAGTGCAACCTTCTAAACAATTTTATTCTCTGTTAATACACTTTGTTATAAGCACTTATAGAAATTCTCAAATGATATTAATCTTCTGTTAATATGTTCACTTTATAGCTGTTTATACCATATTATGTTTAAACAAAAAAACGAGGTATACTTGAACTGGGATCCAAAAGTGGTCCCTGATCTCCATATATTTTCCTTGCTTCTCATTTTCTGTTATAGGTACAATGGGGTACAAGAGTGACCCCCTATATCATATGGAAGGCCTTAAGACAGGTTTAACGATAGCTAAAACATACATATATATATTATATATATATATATATATATTACTGTTATATTTCTAATTATACAAGTATGTGAGCATCTTCTGATTGACTATTCTTTACATGTGTCATTGTATAATTTGCCTGCTATATCCTGTAAACTTCAACAAAAATAAATAAATACAAAAAAGTTTTTTTTAAATTTAGCATTTTTATATTTTTACAAAATAACTGCACAAAGAAGTTAGAAGGGTTTAACGTGAGGGGATGTGGGGTGTTAGAAAAAAACAGCATTGAAAAGTGGCCTTACATAGAAATCTATGGGGACTGTTTTTACTATATATATATATATATATATATATATATATATATATATATATATATATATATATATATATATATATATATATATATATATATATATATATATATATATATATATATATATATATATATATATAACAACAACAGGAATACTGCACCCGGTCTCCGGATTCAAAGGTAAGTCGCCAAATTGTATGCCCAAATAGGATCCACAATGTCCTCAATGTCCAAAGACAATAATTCCAGGGACTCTCCAAAGTGAAAAGCAAAAAGAAACTTTATTGTTGCTCCATTAATCACGGCTGAATACACATTTCACACACGTATGTGGTCAAGGCAGGTCAAACATGTTTCGTATGCTTCATATATGTTACTTCCTCAGTGACCATTGTTTTAATCACAGCTCTGAGGGCCCTTATATACCCTCATGTAACTCCACCCCTATTAATTATGCTTAATTAGAAATCCATTTAAGAAAAAAAAAAATTTAAACTATTTAATTAATATAGGGGCTCAAAACAGAAAAAAGGAGCATATACAAGAATGAATTAGGAACACAAAAATATCATATGGGATGTCCTAAGCTGAAACGTTTGAGAAATATTCATTTATTTAATAAATAGATTAACATCCCATTCTGAGTTTAACCCTCTTGGTACTCTGGTATCCAACTGGAAAATCCAAAAGACTTCCTTTTTTTTGAGAAATGTCTTCTCTATTGCCCCCTCTGGGATGTCTAGGGACAACTTGGATACACTGAAAGGTCAAGAGGGAAACATCCGAATTGTGTTCTCTTTTAAAATGCAAGGACACTGGCGTAGTGGACTCGGGGTCTTCAATTGACCTGAGATGTTGTAAAAAACGATCTTTCAGGGGGCGTGTAGTGAGCCCAACATACTGCTTGTCACACCCCCTGCAGGTCAAAAGATATATAACAAATGACGTATTGCATGTAGAATGTTGTCTGATTTGGTATGTTTTACCCGTGGACTGAGAAGTGAAGTCAAGACCAAAAGTGGCAAATGAACATGATTTGCACCTGATGCTGCTACATTTAAAGAAACCAGGCTTCAAAGACAGCCAATTTTTCTTCTTGTTTAAAGGCAGCATGGAAGGTGAAACCATATTACCCAGGGTCTTGTTTTTGCGTGTAATAAAATGACACCCCTCATGTACTAGATCTCTAAGTGTCTTATCAACTTCCAAGATAGGAAGAGAACTCCTCACAATATTACAAATTTTGTGATATTCCTGACTGTAAGTAGTGATGAATTTGGGCTTGTTCTCAGTTTTATCCAATTTGGTTTTGTGTATAAAGAGAGAATCTCTATCAATATCATCTACTTTGGATTTAGCATCCAAAAGCAGCTTTTGATCATAGCCTCTCTCTAAAAAACGGTCTGTCAATTCCTTAGCATGTACCTCATATCTCTCATGCTGGGAACAATTCCTCTTGGCCCTCATATATTGTCCTCTGGGTATGGCAGAGATGGTGTGTCTAGGATGGCAGGAGTTTGCATTTAATATAGTGTTTCCAGCAATTTCTTTACGATATAGCTGTACATCAATCTTTTGTTTATCAAGATTGGGATAAAGCTCAATATCCAGGTAAAAAATCCTCTCCTCACTACTCTCAAATGTAAAATTTAAATTCAAATCATTGTCCTGTAAATGTGCTATAAAGAGGGGAACCAAATCCTTGGGACCTCTCCAAACAAAAAGCAAGTCGTCAATATAGCGACCAAAATAGGCAATGTGCTCCTTGAAAGGGTTAGTATCTCCAAAGACGCGGAACAGCTCCCACCAACCCAAATAAAGGTTGGCATATGGGGGCGCAAATTTGGCCCCCATTGCTGTTCCGCGTCTCTGGAGATAGTAATTCCCCTCAAAAAGAAAAAAGTTGTGAGTTAGAAGAAAATGAATTGATTTTAAAATGAATTCTTTTAATTCAACGGTGTAACCTGAGTAGTTGTCCAAAAAATATTCTACAGCCTTAATGCCCATGTTGTGGGGAATGCAAGTGTAGAGTGAAGCAACATCCACAGATAAAAAAAAAGAGTAACCTTTTTTCCACTCTAAAACCTCTATCTGTTTAATGACATCAGTAGTGTCCTTAACATAACTCAATAAATTTAGGACTAGAGGCTGGAGGTATGCATCAATCATTTCCGACAGGGGTTCATTCAGGGAGCCAATACCAGCCACAATAGGGCGTCCTGGCGGGTTATGAAGATCTTTATGAATCTTTGGCAGATAATGAAAAATTGCTGCTCTAGGATGTTTAACTGTCAAAAATTCTGCATTTTTTTGTGTTATAACACCTGTATAGACTGCCCAGTCAATAATCTCATTCAGATCTCTCTGATATTGGAAAGTAGGATTATAAGGTAATTTTGTATAGACCTCTGTATCTGAGAGTTGTCTATAGGCTTCAAATAAATAATCCTTTTTGTTCAAGACAACAACTTTCCCTCCCTTGTCTGATCCACGGATCACTATATCCTCCATTTTCTGAAGGGACTGTAAGGCTTGGTACTCACATCTACTCAGATTATCACCTCTGTGAGAATCAAAGTTGACAGTGGCATGTAAATCTTTAAGTTTGAGTTCTACCGTTTTTTGAAAAATATCAATGGCACTAGATCTAGTGCTTGTAGGGTAAAAATCGGATTTAGGTTTCAACATGCCAGTGTCAACCCTGGTGACTTCATCCATATCCTTTTCCTGAACATTATCCCTGGCCAGAGACAATAAATCAAGTTCAGCGCATTTGTCACTAAAATCTGTGACAGTCACATGATCTTTACTCACAGAAACAGCTGGTGGCTCAATGTCCAAATCACTGGAACCTGAAAAATGTTTTTTGAGGACTAAAGTCCATACAAATCTGTTTAGGTCAATAATTGTATCAAACAGATCAAAATGTACAGAAGGTACAAAATTCAGGCCCAGTGAGAGAACTTGCTCTTGATGTTTAGTCAATACATGCTTAGAAAGATTTATAACATTTTTGATATCATCATTCACTGTGGGTACTAAATGTACTTTCTGGCCTGTCCACCCCTCCTCTTCTGAGGATATCTGTGTGTCTTGGTTTGGACTGGAATTTCTACACTCTGTGAATTTTGTTCTATTAAATCTGCGCCCCCCTCTACGTATTTTCTTACTTTTTGTTTCAGGGGGCCCTTCCCATTTTTTGACTGTGTGCTAGTGTCAATTTTTGATTTATCTGTGGGGTTGTCTAGTACATAAACACTTGATGTCATTACTTTAGGGACCTGTTCCCCTGAACTTTCAAAATCAGATGTATCATAGTCATATTCGGTGTCATTATCAGCAAAAGTGACCTTTTTGGACATTTGTGATCCCCTTTTCTTGAATAATCTATTTCTCCTTCTATTCTCAGAAAAGTTATACACTTTATCATTCTCATAATCTAACTTATCCCTGAGTATTTTTTGTTTCTTAAATTTCCAAAGATTACTTTTAAAGTCTTCAATGACTTTCTGTATTTTCTCATCATATAACTTAAACTCAGGTCCCTCTGATAATGGGCGAATGAATTCTTGCAATTTCTGTTTATCAGTGTTAAATTGTAAACGTAACTGTTTTTTATACTCAATCAAGAGATCAATTAATGCCAAGGAACATTGTGTCAATACATTATTCCATTTCAAAATAAAGTTTGCATCAGTTACATGAAATGAAGGGAATTTCCTAATTCGCAATCCCCTAGGGATCCGTTGTGCTTTTTTATATATATTAAATGACTTAATGTCCAAATCCAGTCTTGAGTCTTCCTTCAACAATTTGTCCATTTTGAAAAATAAACTATCAATGTTAGTATTTTCTTCCTTTTCAATATCATCATTGTTAAATAAGTCCTCACAGTCACTACTGTCCTCTGTGTCCGGTTTAAAAATAAAACTTGTGGTAGCCATGAAAAAGTTCAGCCGATTAATCTTAAATCATGTAGGCAAGAAATAATACAGTTGCTTTAGTGAACGTGAGAGTATTAGGCAGACAGATAGGATAAGGCAAAAAGCAGTCTCTGATGCAGAGTCACACCAATATTCACAGCGACTCACAAGGCATGAGCAGTGGAAACATTCAAAGTTAGATAGACAAACTATCAAAGGTGTACAGGTGAATAGGACCGTGCAGCTTACCCCAAAATGATGGATTCTCCTTTCGATACAACAAAGGGCAGTGCTCAGGACCAAAACTCACCACACCAGAGCTAAACAGAAAACCGCCACTATGCTCAGCCGCCTTCACGCTGACTCACGCTGACTCTGTGCTGCCGACAAAACGAATGACGTCATCAACCGGTGCTGAATCCAACGGCGCTCCATCCAACGCCTCCACATACAGACAAGACAACAACAGGAATACTGCACCTGGTCTCCAGATTCAAAGGTAAGTCGCCAAATTGTATGCCCAAATAGGATCCACAATGTCCTCAATGTCCAAAGACAATAATTCCAGGGACTCTCCAAAGTGAAAAGCAAAAAGAAACTTTATTGTTGCTCCATTAATCACGGCTGAATACACATTTCACACACGTATGTGGTCAAGGCAGGTCAAACATGTTTCGTATGCTTCATATATGTTACTTCCTCAGTGACCATTGTTTTAATCACAGCTCTGAGGGTCCTTATATACCCTCATGTAACTCTACCCCTATTAATTATGCTTAATTAGAAATCCATTTAAGAAAAAAAAAAATTTAAAACTATTTAATTAATATAGGAGCTCAAAACAGAAAAAGGAGCATATACAAGAATGAATTAGGAACACAAAAATATCATATGGGATGTCCTAAGCTGAAACGTTTGAGAAATCTATGGGGACTGTTTTTACTATATATATATATATATATATATATATATATATATATATATATATATATATATATATATATATATACACACACACACACACACAAACACATATATATATATATATACACACATACATATACATACATAAACACAGACATACACACACACATATATATATATATATATATATATATACACACACACACACAATTATGTGTTAATATGTGTATACATATAAACACACACACACATATATATATATATATATATATATATATATATATATATATATATATATATGTGTGTGTGTGTTTATATGTATACACATATTAACACATAATTGTGTGTGTGTGTGTATATATATATATATATATATATATATATATATAAAAATAAATACACATATACACACTGTATATGTATATATTCATATATAGTTTTAATTTGCTGCGCTAGGTTCTGTGCCGTATCTCACAGCATGAGAAAAGGGCTCCCATTAGAGCCTCTGGAAGCAGCGCAAAACATCCATGTAATGCGAACGCGAGGTCTACACGAGCAGTACTTATAATACCAGCGCACATTTGCGTTTGTTGGTATTACGAGTGGAGCGCAAATATCACACTCACAAAAGCGCAATTTTGTGCTCCACTATTGATCTGGCCCATAAGCTGCTGTCAGCATGTGAGCGAGTATAAAATATAACCTAATGGAAACTTGGATAAATATAAATAAAAGCTGATTAGGTTATGTATGCACATTATAAATGAGCAATGAAGCAATGTACTAGGGGAAAACAAATCTGTACTCCAAATAAATGTTTTAAAAGAAAAAAAAAAATGCAGAATTTTTTTTAGATCCATAAAAATATACACCCCCAGAAAAGCTTTGTGGAATGTGTGTAAAAGTAATGACTGTTCTTGACAACTTTTTATCATACTTGCATTCAAGGGCCCTGAAACACCACATTTTTTGTTTAGGTTCAAATAGAGCACTGGTTTTCAAACCTATCGTCAGGCCTCCCCAACAGGCCAGGTTTTCAGTATATCCTTGGATGACAGCAGGTAAAATAACCATGTTTACTAATCTGCTGATTATTTCACCTGTGATCCAGTTCAGATATCCTCAAAATGTGGCCTGTTAGGGAGGCCTGAGAGAGCATATAATTTTAAACTACTTTCAAATTTAGTCCTATTATTATTATTATATCTACTTAATTGTCTTGGTATCCTTTGTTGAAGGAGCAGTAATCCACTACTGGGAGCTAGTTGAAAACACCTGCCAAGCCAATGACAAGAAGCATATGGGTAGCCACCAATCAGCAGCTAGCTGATCCTATCTAGGTTTGCTTTCCAATAAAGGATACCAAAAGAATGAAGCAAATTATATAAGTAAATTGATAATTACATGCTCTATCTGAATCATGAAAGTTTGAAGGATATAAACCAGTCTGTTTTATTGTTGTAATACAAAAAAGCCAAAAGTACTGAGTTACAGGGAGTGCAGAATTATTAGGCAAGTTGTATTTTTGAGGATTAATTTTATTATTGAACAACAACAACCATGTTCTCAATGAACCCAAAAAACTCATTAATATCAAAGCTGAATAGTTTTGGAAGTAGTTTTTAGTTTGCTTTTAGTTATAGCTATTTTAGGGGGATATTTGTGTGTGCAGGTGACTATTACTGTGCATAATTATTAGGCAACTTAACAAAAAAACAAATATATACCCATTTCAATTATTTATTTTTACTAGTGAAACCAATATAACATCTCAACATTCACAAATATACATTTCTGACATTCAAAAACAAAACAAAAACAAATCAGTGACCAATATAGCCACCTTTCTTTGCAAGGACACTCAAAAGCCTGCCATCCATGGATTCTGTCAGTGTTTTGATCTGTTCACCATCAACATTGCGTGCAGCAGCAACCACAGCCTCCCAGACACTGTTCAGAGAGGTGTACTGTTTTCCCTCCTTGTAAATCTCACATTTGATGATGGACCACAGGTTCTCAATGGGGTTCAGATCAGGTGAACAAGGAGGCCATGTCATTAGATTTTCTTCTTTTATACCCTTTCTTGCCAGCCACGCTGTGGAGTACTTGGACGCGTGTGATGGAGCATTGTCCTGCATGAAAATCATGTTTTTCTTGAAGGATGCAGACTTCTTCCTGTACCACTGCTTGAAGAAGGTGTCTTCCAGAAACTGGCAGTAGGACTGGGAGATGAGCTTGACTCCATCCTCAACCCGAAAAGGCCCCACAAGCTCATCTTTGATGATACCAGCCCAAACCAGTACTCCACATCCACCTTGCTGGCGTCTGAGTCGGACTGGAGCTCTCTGCCCTTTACCAATCCAGCCACGGGCCCATCCATCTGGCCCATCAAGACTCACTCTCATTTCATCAGTCCATAAAACCTTAGAAAAATCAGTCTTGAGATATTTCTTGGCCCAGTCTTGACGTTTCAGCTTGTGTGTCTTGTTCAGTGGTGGTCGTCTTTCAGCCTTTCTTACCTTGGCCATGTCTCTGAGTATTGCACACCTTGTGCTTTTGGGCACTCCAGTGATGTTGCAGCTCTGAAATATGGCCAAACTGGTGGCAAGTGGCATCTTGGCAGCTGCACGCTTGACTTTTCTCAGTTCATGGGCAGTTATTTTGCGCCTTGTCTTTTCCACACGCTTCTTGCGACCCTTTTGACTATTTTTAATGAAACGCTTGATTGTTCGATGATCACGCTTCAGAAGCTTTGCAATTTTAAGAGAGCTGCATCCCTCTGCAAGATATCTCACTATTTTTTACTTTTCTGAGCCTGTCAAGTCCTTCTTTTGACCCATTTTGCCAAAGGAAAGGAAATTGCCTAATAATTATGCACACCTGATATAGGGTGTTGATGTCATTAGACCACACCCCTTCTCATTACAGAGATGCACATCACCTAATATGCTTAATTGGTAGTAGGCTTTCGAGCCTATACAGCTTGGAGTAAGACAACATGCATAAAGAGGATGATGTGGTCAAAATACTCATTTGCCTAATAATTCTGCACACAGTGTATAATTAATAGAAATCATTGCATTGTGTATCATTTAACATTTTAAAAGGAGTTTACCTTTTATTTATTAACTTCATTTGTCACAAACCCACAAGGGGGCTAAGCTTGATGTCCAAAATCATTTAAAGCAGTGACAGCGAACCTTGGCACTCCCAATATTTCAAAACTACATTTGTCATGATGCGCAACTGGAATTTTCAAAACCTATATTTTATTCTGTCAGGTCTGAGCATTAGCAAATTTGACTCAGTTATCTAGTCCAGAGGTTATCAATTATGGTCCTCCAGAGGTTTTGGAAATACATTTCCCATGATGCTCAGCCAGCTGAAATGCATCATGGTAAATGTAGTTCCAAAATCTCCAGAGGGCCACAACTGATGACCCCTGACCTAGTCTATTCACTTTATAGAAACCATAAGATAAACCTTTCTGCAAAAGCCCCCTCCTCCTTGTAGGTGTTTTTACAGGAAGCAATGAGAACTCCACAAATGTAGTGAAAAAAGAAATAAAAAGGTAAAATCAGGAGGGGCGGAGTTGGCCAGCATAGGAGATGGCTGCTGTCTGACAGAGCTCTTAGGCCCCAACTAGGTGAAAATGTAAATGGCATTAGCCACCCCACACTTTAAGACCATAAATTATCAGACATGTAAGCAGATAAGCTCAGACAACAATCGGAACATGTTACAAGCTGTCAGCTACAAGAGATCTAACACCATTTAATGTGCACGCTGTGCGCATAGAGGCACCTTGCTGCAAACTCTGGAGGAGACCAAACAGAAGAGACCGGAGATACTGTTACGGTGGGGTAATATGAAGGACACCCCCTGAGAAGCGCACATACCCACCTTAGGACCGGTCAGTAGAAATCCAAGTTAACCGCACCGAAAAATAAGTGCCGACACGGACCGCAGCCTGAGCTGGAGTACAACTACGCACTCAATATAACAGGCGGCGTGTAACCGCTGCAGTGGAAGAGATCACCTGCTAAGGGGGTAAGAGGCTTACATAAAAGGCATTAAGACACATAATGCAGAGCTGGCTATAAAAGAGGACATCAAGCCAATTACTCTTTAAGGTGACACCGGTACCTCACATCAAGCAGCGCACATAAGTCAAATAGTCAGACATAAACCTGACAACATGTGAACACTTTTTCATCCCCTTATACATGGGAATTTATAATTGACACTCTTATTCACTGAAGTATAGCACTTTGCTCAGCAGTACCAGTCTCTTGATTTGAGTTTATTAATGCACACTTGCAAAAGCTGCAAAAATTCAAAAAAAAAAAAAAAAAAAAACTCCCACATCCAACAGCAGCCTTCTTGCTAGTTTATTAAAGAGACAGTGAGGTTGAAATAATAATATCCACGCAAATATGTCTCCCAAAAAAATTAATAAAACTGGCAAGGCTACCAAACCTCTAAAGGCCTCTGCTCACCCAGTCAGTAGTTTTTTTAAGACATCAGAGGCAAAAAATTTAACTCCAACAGAGGAAGCAATACCAGGCCCAGGATCAGATCACAGCTTATCAGAATCTGATAGTGACCATATGTCAGATAGTATCACTATTCCCACAGCTCTTTTTAAAACAATCCCATCTAAAAAGGACTTTTCCTCTCTTATATCACAAGTGAAGCAATGCATCAAAGAGGAAATATCAGACCTCAAAAAGGACATCTCTGACATTGGCCACAGAGTGGAATCACTCGAAAACAGCCAAGATAAACATTCAGAAGCTATCGCAGACCTGCAAGACACTATCCAGAAACAAGACACAACTATCTCTGAGCTAGAAGACAAGATAGACGACGTTGAAAATCGCAGCAGGCGACATAATATTAGGTTGCGAGGCATTCCTGAAACTATCCTACCACCAGATATTGAACAATATCTTCAAGATTTCTTTAGCACATTAAAAAAAGAAGAAACCCCTTCAAAAATCTCCATAGATAGAGCACATAGGGCTCTACGCCCCAAACCACTAGCTGGACAAGCACCAAGAGATATTATAGTTCGTATCACAAACTTTCAAGAAAAAGAAGAGCTAATGAAGTTAGCAAGGGAACAACAACCCATTAAATATGAAAACATAGACATACAAATGTTTGCTGACTTGTCCCAGAGAACTCTCACAAAAAGAAGGGAACTCAAACCGCTTACACAGATGTTGAGGAAACAAAATATCCCATACAGATGGGGATTCCCCTTTTACTTGCTGATCCTATGGAAAGGGAGACGTATTACATGTTCATCTACCAGAGAAATCCCAAATATCTGCAAAGAGCTGGACATACCAACTCCTTCGATGGAAGAAATTACCACATCTCAAGAACAGCGCACAAGTCCAAGTAAATCAACTTCCTTACCACAAAGAAGAGAATGGAGACAGGTGTCTCTAAAGAAACCCCGTAAACCCGCACAACCTGCTTCCTCATCATTTGCAGATAATGGATGACAACTCCTTGCTGCCTACAAGATCATCCTTAGCAGTTTAGATGGCGACCTATAGAGACTCTTTACCGCAAGTATTGACTACTTTCTGATATATATGAGGGACACAGGCCCTCAAAGTAGCTAATGATAATATAAAAAAAAAAAAAAAAAAAAAAAAAAAAAAAAGGGAAAGAGAAGAAAATGTCTTAAAGGTTAAAATGTTAACAGTTAACTGATGTTGAATCTGTTTTTTTTTTTTATTTGTTATTTTCACCTAGTCGGGAGATTTTCTCCCTAGAACAGAAATATGTTGTTTAGACTTATGTTAAAAATTTTGTGTTCTACTATTTTCTTTATTTGCTTACTTCTTTTCTTTCTTCATCTTTGCTCTACTGTCCTCTTTCAAGGCATAGGCCGTTACAGCCAATCTCACTAAAATACCCCATGTGGTACTATTCCTTAATCCCATTAATATTTGCCTACCAAGATGACTAATCTCACACCACAAAATTTAAACATTTTCACGCAAAATGCCAAGGGACTCAACTGCCCAAATAAAAGGAGAATGGCCATCTCAGATCTCCAACACAAAGGTGGGCACATATTGATGCTACAGGAGACCCACTTCAAAGGGAAAAATGTCCCTAAATATTTTTCCACACATTACCCTCTACATTTTCACAGCACTAACCCGCACAAAAAAATTAATGGGGTTAGCATATTAATCCACAAATCTATCCCTTTCGTTAAAACTCATGCTATAGGAGACAAAGAGGGTAGATACCTATGTTTAAAAGGCCTTCTATATGGCAAACCAGTAACAATAATGAATATTTACGCCCATCAGGATAAATTCATAACTTCTATTACAGATTTAATCCTTAAAGAAGCAAAAGGTTCCCTGATATTATCAGGAGACCTAAATCTTCCCCTGGACCCCACAGTTGATTGCTCAAACCCAACCACCAGAGCTAAAATCCCAAACATTCATAATATTTGGCAAAAATTCAAGCTTCTAGGCTTGCATGATACATGGAGATATTTTAATCCTCAGAAAATAGATTTCAACTTCTTTTCTCATCCTAATCGCAACTATTCCAGACTTGATTACATTTTAGTGGATCATCTAGTCCTATCACACACTACACATTCTTTCATACATCATACAACATGGTCAGATCACTCCTTAGTAGTTTGCACTATAAAGTGGCCAACAGCACCTTTAAGAGCCTTCCAGTGGAAACTGGAGGACTCATTATTAGACACAAAACAAAAGGAGTTATTCTCAGAACATATAAGCTCATACTTCCATATCAATGAAACACCAGATATCAGTGCGGCCACCCTTTGGGAGGCACACAAGAGCACTATAAGAGGCGAGTTTATCAAAACTGCTGCCCAAATTAAAGGAAAAACAGGGAGGAAATAAACCTATTAGCCATAGATATTGCAGACTTAGACTGCAAACACAAATCTCACCCCGCTGACAACACTATTCTAAGCCAATTGCAATCCAAAAGGGAAAAAATTAACCTTCTCTTACATATCAAATCTCAAAAACAACTTCTTCATATTCAACAAAACTTTTATAGGGAAGGCAATAAATCAGGAAAGCTCTTGGCTAGAGCATTAAAAAAACAACAGCAGAAAACTTATATTCATGCCATAAAAAAGTCAGTAGGTACACAAATAGAGGATACAAACTCAATAGCTAAAGAGTTAAAAGAATTCTATCACAAACTTTATAATCTTTTTCCAACCAGAGACCCTCAGAATCATGCACTTCACTGTAATCAATATCTAGATAACCTACCCATCCCCAAGATAAGTCAAGACCAATGCACCCAACTAGACCGACCTATTCAACCTTCAGAAATATTAGAGGCAATAAAACAAATAAAACAAAATAAGGCACCGGGTCCTGATGGATTCACAGGTCTGTATTATAAAACCTTTGCCTCTCTACTAGTACCACACTTAACATCCCTATTTAATTCCATACCAGAAAAATACCCATTTCCTGACACTATGTTGCAAGCCCACATATCAGTTATAGCTAAACTGGGTAAACCACCAAACACCCCGGCCCATTTTCGACCAATCTCTTTGTTAAATTTAGACCTCAAATTAAATGCGAAAATCTTAGCATCCCGCCTTAATCAAATTCCTCCCTCTATAATCCATCAGGACCAGGTGGGTTTTGTCCCAGGTAGAGAGTCAAGAGATAATACGGTTAAAGTCTTAAATTTATTGGAATATGTCACGCAAACCAAAACCCCGACAGTTTTCGCCTCGACAGATGCTGAAAAAGCTTTCGACCGACTAGACTGGACATACCTACACTCGACCCTACAGCACTTCCACTTCCCAGACTCTTTCATTCAAAAATTTTTTGCTTTATATTCCAACCCCACAGCCCAGGTCAGAATTAATGGAGCCCTTTAGGAACCTTTTGAAATCCGAAACGGATCTAGGCAGGGCTGCCCACTTTCACCGCTTCTTTTTGTTTTATCCCTAGAGCCCCTAGCTATTAAAATACGGTTGAATAACCAAATACAGGGTATTTCTATTGCTAAGCAGACACATAAACTAGCCATATTCGCAGACGACATTCTCTTGACGCTCACACACCCCAAAGTATCACTCCAACATGTAACCAACGAATTGACAAAATTTGGGACGGTATAAAAAATTTTCGTAAATATGACTAAGTCAGAATACCTCCCCATAAATTTACCTACTTATACCCTTAATGATCTTAAATCGACATGCCCCTTAAAACAACAGACAAAATATCTAAAATATCTTGGCATACATATCACTCCAGACATATCAGATCTACGTAAATATAACTATGGAAACCTAATCACAGAACTTTTAACTCTCACATCTCACTGGCTTCCTAAAAATATATCGTGGACAGGTAGAATACAAGCAACAAAAATGATCTTGCTTCCAAAAGTGCTTTATATCCTACAGACAGTCCCCATCCCAAATATACAAAAAGACATAGCCCACATGTAAGGGATCATAAATGAATATATTTGGAGGCGAAGGCCCCCGCGGATTAATAGTAATACACTCTATAAACCTCCAACAGAAGGAGGCCTGGGAGTCCCGCACCTCTCTTCCTATAAACTTGCCATATCGTTACAGAGAATCCAGGAGTGGTTCCGACTGGACACATCTAATTATAAAAGCTGGGTGCAGATTGAAACTGACCTCGCCAATACCCGTGACCTACACACCGCCTGCTGGAATCCTGCTTATTTTAATAGGCATTATATCTCAACATCGTCAATATCCAATGAGACTTGGACTGACTGGAAATATATTTGTAGGGCGCCGAATAAAATTTCCACTAGGTACTCACCCCTTACTACACTTCTAAACAACCCAGAATTTAGACCCGGAAAAATTACAGATAATAAGCTTTTCAAAATCCTGCAAACACTCATAACTATGTATCTTATCACAGATGAGACTAAGTTTATTAAGGATAAATCCCAACTAGATTTATTAGAACACCCCTTCCTCTCATCATGGCTACACATACACCAGATGAGACACTACATAATGTCACATAAACTTAGAAAACACCTAACCCGATCTCCCACAGTATTCGAACATATGTGCATAACTAAAGAGGAGATAAAAGGATTCATTTCCAAACTATATAAGCTTATTTTAACACACACCTTTCAGGGACTCCCTTCTTACACTAAAAGATGGGATATTGAGTTGCAACAAACTACCTCGGCAAAAACATGGTTACAAAGATTCTCTATTCTCTCACACTCAGGTCATTCTGCCCATACAAAAGAAACCAACATTAAATTAATGATGAGGTGGTATCTAACACCAGCTAGAATCAAACATATATATATATAAACATACCTCAAGTTCATGCTGGAGAGGTTGCACTGAGGAGGGTCACTTATCCCACATTTGGTGGGGATGCGATCATATTAAACCTTATTGGTCTGATATCTTCTCGAATATTAATAAAATATTAAACACTCAAATTACACCTAGCCCAGAAATAATAATGATGAGACAACCACCAGCAATCACATGTAAAATAAGACAACATCTATACCATATCATGCTAAATGCAGCTAATCAGCTGATTCAGAGAAAATGGAAATCAGCACTGGTGCCTATAACACTAGAATGGATAGAACTAGTCAACAGAAACTTACTACTAGAAAGATTCTATTACCTCAAACTAGGGCAACTTTCACTACACCAGGACATGTTGTTCCTTTGGTAATCCTTTAGATATAGAAAATAGGACATACAAACATGTTTAAAAATGATCATATGTAATTCATGGGAAACTCACTCTCAAATTTTATTTCCCGGCCTATGACCTTGCCTCTTCCTTATTTTTTCTCTTCCTTTCTTTTTCTTCCCCTTTCCTATCTTTCATTCTAGTTTTATTTTTATGAGACAATTGACAGGAACTAGAACTTGTATTTGAAGCAGGAGGAATTAGACATATATTGTCCCCCTATGACTGACAATGGGAAGGTTTATATGTCATATCTCTAACTCTAGCAACCATGAACCTACCACAATCATAACAGCAATATGAAAAGAATACGAAGCACGGGACAAACCAGAAAGACTTTAAGTAATATGCTTTACATCTTATTGTAACAAAATTCCTATTCCTGTGTAGGAACATTAGAATGTTTTTTCTTTTGTCTTATTGTTAAAGTTCTATGACAAACTTAAATAAAAATAATATATAGAAAAAAAAGAAAAAAAAAGGGTAAAATCAGTTTAAAGTGAAGGTCAATTTAGATGAATCAGTGCCCGGTTTTTAATAATCCTATTAAAAACAAGGGCACTTTAATTCATCAAAATTGACATTTCACTAGTTTTCTTCAAATACTTCTTTTAATCTTCACAGCCGCTCCAGCAATTCCCCCGGCCGTAGGAAGCCTCTACATACGTCAGAAATGACGAATCCGGCTTCCTCCAATCACGAGGCAACACCGTGATTTGAGGAAGCCGGATTCGTCATTTTGGATCTTCGAAGAGGGCTTGCGACGGGCAGAGGAAGCGCTGCAACGGCTGTCAGGATTAAAAGGTAAGTATTTGAAGAGAACAAGTGAAATGTAAATTTTTATAAACTTATTAAAGTGCCCTCATTTTTAATAGGTTTATTAAAAACCGGGCACCGATTCATCTAAATTGACCTTCACTTTAAATAGATGAATACATACTGCAATGAAGCAACTGCTTAATGATTTTTTTTTATTACAACAATGAAACAGACTGGTTAACTTCCATCAACGTGTCGGCTCCCTTATGGCTACACTGAGAACTTCTATGTGCTCATTAAGAAGAAAACAAGTAAGAAGTCTCCTGGGGGGTTTTCCAAGTAAGAAGTCTGCTGGGGGGGGGGGGGGTTTTAACACAAACTGCTTACTGTTTACTTTGTTTACTATTTTTTAAAGTGAATGTCAATTTTGATGCTAAAGTGCCCGGTTTTTAAAAATTCGATTAAAAACAGGGGCACTTTAATTCATCAAAATTTACATTTCACTTCTGTTGAGAGAAAAAAAAAAAAAAAAAAAAAAAAAAAAAACAACTTACCTTTTAATCTTCATAGCAGCTCCAGCCTCCTCCACCCGTCGCAAAGCCTCTTCCTGGGTCTAAAATGAGGAATCCGGCTTCCTCCAATCGAGGGGTTGAATCAGACACTGATTCCCCCGGGGGGGAAGCCGTGATTGGAGAATGACCTATCCATCATTTCTGACGTCAGAAATGGCTTGTGACGACCGGAGGAAGTTGGAGTTGCTGTCAAGATTAAAAGGTAATTTTTTTTTCACAACAGGAGTGAAATGTAAATTTTGATGAATTAAAGAGCCCCTGTTTTTAATTGAATTTTTAAAAATCGGGCACTTTAGCATCAAAATTGACATTCACTTTAAGGTTTTATATCAGTTTTACAAAAAAATTATTGTACTTAAAAAGGGACACAAGTCAAAATACACTTTTTATGATTCAGATAGAACATGCAATTTTAAGACACTTTCCAGTTTACTTCCATTAGAAGCCTTTTTATTCACACACTTTCTGGGGAACAATATCCTACTGAGCATTAGAACAAGCTCACAGGTTATACATATACTAGTCTGTGATTGGCTGATGTCTGTAACATGATACAGGGGGCTGGAAATTTTGAGAAAATATAACATTTGTCAGGAAAAAAAAAATCTGATTATTTGAAATTCAGAGTAGATGTTAAATCATTTTCTTTTTATTATGCACTTGTTATTTATGCAATTCTACTGTATTGAGTGGTCCTTTAAGGAGTACTTTCATATCCCTTTAATTTTTACATTATTGTCCCTTCAAACATATGATGGATTTCATTTAATTTGCCAGAGCAGAGTTCACATAAAAACAAAATAGTAAGATCCACACTCACTGGATTTGAAAAATAGTTACTAAAGTGAAAAGAGTGACTTTTCAGGGTCGCAGTCTAAACAAAAAGCTGCGACATTGAAATTTCACTTTAATACATATTTTTCATCTGAGAAAATACAGCCAGTGCAGATTCTGCTATTTTGTTATTTTATGCATATACTATGTGGCCACCTGACTATTACACATATATGAGCTTTGCCATTCCAAAACCATGGGCATTAATACAACGTTAAGCTCTCCTTAGCAGCTATAACTGTCACCAATCTTTCGGGAAGGCTTTCCACAAGATTTTGAATTGTGTCTGTGTGAATTTGTGCCCACTCAGCCAAAAAAGCATTAAGTGACGTCAGGCTCTGATGTTGGACAAGGTGGTCTGGCAATCGCCATTCCAATCCATCCCAAAATATTTTTTTCACAGACTTCGATGTCTGCACAGTTATGCTGGGAAAAAAAAGGCCCTTCCCTAAATTGTTGCCACAAAGCTGGCAGCACCGAATTGTCTAAAATGTCTTTGCATCCTATATCCTAAAGGGACATAAAACAAGTTTTGATAGAGACAAAATAATATAATATTTACTTTAATTACTCTACCTGCAAATTTATACTGCAGTGCCTCGCCGTTAACCTTTTTTTTTAGTTTCTGAATTGTAAAGCTCTAACTCCTCCCACACAATTCCTTTTATGGCTGTATCTATGTTTATTGCTCTTTTGGTAGAATGCAAAAGTGAATAGGGATTATCTGCTGGAGCAAGCCTAGAAGCTGTGAACTCAGTTGAAATACAATGCCTGTGTCTAAACACTGATAAGAGGGGTGGAGTTAGCTGCTCTAGGCAGCTTAGTTATGTAACTAATTTTGCTTATTTTTGAAAATTATTTTAAAATACTTGCCACTGCCCGCAATTTAAAAAATAAATAAATGTATGCAAACTATTTAAAACTAATTAGCCCTTTTAGGATATGCACAGATCTCAACCTGTTTTATGGCACTTTAAGATGGCCCTTCACTAGAACTAAGAGCCTTAAAAACAGACCCAAACTATTTCTCCTCCATCAAAAACTTTACAGGCGATACTATGCATTCCAGTAGGCAGCATCCAACAGACCTAAATTCTGCCATACTGCCAGATAGTGATGCACGGTTCATCACTCCAGAGAACACGTTGTAGTGTTCCAGAGTCCAGTAACAGCATGCTTTACACCATTGTTTCTCAACCACGGTCCTCAAATACCCTCAACAGGCCAGGTTTTCATTATAGCTGAACAGGGCACTGGTGAAATAATCAGCTGATGGTTGAGAGCAGGTTAGTAACCATGGTGTTACTGATCAGCTGATTACTTTACCTGTGCACTGGTTCAGCTATAATGATAACCTGGCCTGTTGCGGGTACTTGAGGACCGCTGTTGAGAAACACTGCTTTACACCACTCCAGCAGAAAACTGACATTGTGCTTGCTGATGCGTGGCTTATGCACAGATGCTTAGCCATGGAAACCATGGCATGAAGCTCCTGATACATAGTTCTTGGGTTGATGTTGCTTACAGAGGCAATTTAGAACTTTGTAGTGAGTGATGCACTAAATGATAGGTGATGTTTTACTCCAGCACTTGCCAGACACATTATGTGAGTTTTCATAATCTACCACTTTGTGACTGGGCATTTGTTGTTCCTAGAAACTTCCACTGCACAATTATAGTATTTACAGTTGGCTGTGGGTGATTTAGTAGGGCAGAAATTTGACAAGCTAAATTGTGGCAAAGGCAGCATTCGAAGACAGTGCACAATTTAAAATCACTGGGCTCTTCAGTATGACCCACTATTCAGCCAATTAATGAATGTGCTGAATTGTATGCACCTGTTAGCAATGGGTGTGGATGAAGTAGTTGATCTCAATAATTAGTAGGGGTGTCAACAAACTTGGCCATATAGTGTATATAGAATATATATACTGTAATTTCTTAATCTTATATATAGCAGTTATATGCACAACTTAATACAAAGTACATGTATGTTATAAGTATGTTTCCCATGTGTGATCCAGAGTCCAGACCTGAACCTTTGCTCATAATGCAGTTTGGACAATGATTTCCCAGAATAATAGGATAGTTCAGATACTTTCAATAAAACAAATGAGTTTGCAGTATCTACTGGATAGTACTGTAGGCCTCAAATATATTGTTCTGATAAAACCTGGGCATTGTATCATCTGCAAAAAAAATGTAATAACTAAAGTAAGTCTCAGCCAAGATAACCACAAATCTCAAGATTATTTTGGTCTGCTGACAGTTCTGTTTGCGTTTCCTTATTGCCAAGGCAGAGATTTTAATAATACATATATCAATTATACTGGATACAGCTATATTTTAGAGATCAGTAACATACAGTACCAATGTGCAGCCTACTGTTTACCAAATAGGACAATACATTTGTATAGTATACCCTCTATAAATTGTATATTTATCAATAAAAACAAAACAAAAGTATTTAACTTGCACAGACATGTTTTAACCCACACACACACACAACTGTACCTAAAATAAACTCACATGCTAGTTTATAAAAGAATCAAGAAAAAATGTTCCCCGTTGTATAAAGTGCATGCACCTGTTAACCCTCGCTAAGCTGGTGAAATATTAAAGTTAACCCCGTGCCAAACCAAGACTGCTATATATGTCCTGAAAGCCAAAGGCTCCAAGTCTAAAATAAGCAATTCAGCATACTAACCTTTTTTTAAAACAACTTCGCATTATAAGTATTTGCATGAAAGCTAATTAAAAATAAGTTTACTAGTAAATTCTGTTTAAAATATAGATGTAACATTCACCGTCACCTCAGCAAAGGAAGTAAATGGTAAACTTTTTATTTAAATGGTGATAACCAAAATTATATATGAAAACTATAAGAGTTAAAACAAACGAATAACAACATGGCAATTTGAAACAACTTACCTTTAAAACCGATATGACAATCCTGGAATCCCCAGCTTGAATGGCTACAGAACTTACTGTAGTGGTTGAAAGTTGCACATTATCATCCCTTTCCTCCATGGCTCGTTAAAAACAAAGTTAAACACAAAATATATGATGTATAAACTCCCCAGCAGCCCTGCTTGAATGTTTCCAATGATAATAAGAAAAGATAGGCAGAATCTTCAAGGGGGAAACCCGGTCAGCACGACCACCACATGGAAAAAACAGGAGGTTAAAAATAGACAGTCCCATTGAGTTTATCGTCCTTCAGCCATGGAGCTGACACACCCCTCACTACAGAAGCTGCCAGTTTACTTGTACTATTATCAGAGATGTGGAAGCCTGCCTCTGACACTGGACAAGTAAATGGAAAATAGATACTTTAATCACAAGAGGAGCTAAATTTGCTCTGATTTGCTCCATTCATATCAGTAAAAATGATGTGTATGTAGATTTATGGAATTTATCTCCTCTGTGTCAGATGTGCAAATATGTTTTATTTTTACCTACAATTATAAAGCTATATTATTTATATTGTACACATTATTATTTTATTTTATAGTAGTACCAATAATTATTATATTAAGTATTGTATTATAGTTAGTTTTGTGGCATGATACGTATAATACATAGTTTTCAAAAAAAAAGTAATATCAACAGAGATGTGGAACTATTTGCTAGAGCTTGAAATATAGCATAAACCAAAACATTGTAAAAACCCATGTGTATTTGTGTTGGGAAGCAGTCATGTTATCAGGTTTCTCTGAACAGGTGTGTGTGTGTGTTTGTTCTGAGTGAATCTGGAGTACTAGAGATTCAGAACAAGGACTCATTTGCAGTACAATAAGTGTGAGCATGAAGTGACACAAACGCAGGAGGAATATGATAGTAACTTGTTAGAGTACTGGGTTGCAATAAATTTGTTAGACCTCACTGCCCAAAACGTATTACTGGCTGCCTCTGACCAGGAAGGACAGTTCAGTAATGTGACCACATATTGTTAAAGGGACACTAAACCCAATTTTTTTTTTCTTTCATTATTCAGATAGAGCATGCACTTTTAAGCAACTTTCTAATTTACTCCTATTATCAATTTTTCTTCGTTCTCTTGCTATCTTTATTTAAAAAAAACAGGAATGTGATGCATAGAAGCCAGTCCGTTTTTGGTTGAGAACCTGGGTTATGCTTGCTTATTGGTGGATAAATGTAAGCCTCCAATAAGCAAGCACTATCCATGGTGCTGAACCTAAAATGTGCTGGTTGCTTTTTAAATAAAGATAGCAAGAGAATGAAGACAAATTTATAATAGGAGTAAATTAGAAAGTTGCTTAACATGTAATGCTCTATCTGAATCATGAAAGAAAAAAAATGGGTTCAGTGTCCCTTTAATATTCCCCTTCAGTAAGTAAAAGTGTACTGCTGAATATGAAGTGGCAGACAACTAAAGGGGTTCTGAATATGTTACTGTCAATTCAATAACACAGGTACATCACTTACACATAATAATTGTCCCATGGTTTGTGTCAGAATCCAAAACTGGGATGCAAGACCCCCTATGTCTCAAATTCACCCAGTAATGCCCAAATCTACTCATGGGCTGACAAGATTATGCCCCTGAGCCCAGGCCCTAACCTTCTAGTCCTGGGGAAAATGTGGAAATGTACAGGTGTACACGTCATTTCTGCTATGCATATTTTCTACCTCTATTTGTTTTTCTTAATTTACTTTGTCACATGAATATAAGAACTGATATATATGTTCCAGACTGTTAAGTATGTTTAACTACAAACAAAAAAAGACAAATAAGAATAAACATAAAACAATAATATTGTACACACCAATCAGTAGGCTATTATGCCAGTAGATCAGCACTTAGGGTTCTCTTAGGTCAGGAACATAACTACAAGGGTCTCATAGGCTTCAACTAAAAGTGGCCCACAAATTTAGGTGGGTTTATCTTGCACTGTAATTAGTTGTGGCATCACTACACTAGCAGCTGGTGGGACCCAGGCTCCTCCTGCATTATGTGTGGCCTCTCAGTGTGTAAAGAACACAGTTGAAACTGGAGGTGTGCTGCATCCTTTACCCTTGGGTCCAATTCTAAAGCGGTGTTGTTACACCCCTGACTTCAGAGCTCATTTATCTTTGAGTTTAAAAAAAATAATAATCCTCCTTTGTTTTATTTTAAAAAACAAGTTTATTGAAAACCTGCTTAGCAAATTGCTGATCTGGGGCTTAATAGTTTACACTGGAATATTCTTTTCAGACAATTTTTGGTTTAGACCACTGGACAGCACTTGTTTATTGGTGCTGTCCAATCAGCAAGGACAACCCAGGTTGTGAACCAAAAATGGGCCGGCTTCTAAACTTACATTCTTGCTTTTCAAATAAAAATAGCAAGATAATTAATACAAATTGATAATAGGAGTAAATTAGAAAGTTGCTTAAAATTGCATGCTATCTGAATCGTGAAAGAAAAAAAATTGGGTTCAGTGTCCCTTTAATACTGAAAACAGTGGACTTTCCATTTCCTGTAATAATTAGAAGTGCAGATTTAGCAATTCTATATTTAAAAAAGCCAATGTTTGCACGGCCGGCTTTGAATGCATCATCCTATCCAGCATTTATTTTGTTTTTAATGTCCCTTTAAATAACAGACATTATAATGATGTATAAAAGAAAATGATAAAAGATGACATTGATCTACCTTAGTAAGCAAGAGGTATAACCATAAACAAAGTTTTTTTTGTTTCTTTTTTTTACCTTGGCATGAAGGTTATCTAAGTGTATATAAATCTGAACCCCCCAAGGATCAATCATGTAATATAATTCAGTCTAAATTAAATTTATGGTGAGCTAAAAAAAATAAAAAACTTGTTCACAATCCATTATCATTTACTATTACTAACTCAAGTACTTTTTCATTCTCTCTTTTTTTCCTGCTGATAACCATAATAAAATACTGTCAATTACTATGGAGAAGCAATAAAGGTTCTCCTAGTTTATATGTCTGTTAACAACTCATTATTTGTAAACAATATTTCATAATCGGAAATACACTTCTCCAGTTCAAAAACAGATCTCTGATTTCTATGTTATTTTATATAAAACATTACATTTACAAGAGATTGTGTCATTAAAATAAGTATACTCTGTAGGTGTGCAAAATAATGAGTTGTGAAATAATGACAAACCTAAGCCAGCTGCTATCAAAAGCTGTACATACTGAAGCCTATAACTTTTTGAGTTCTCCATTTTTAATATATTTACTATTATTTTTAGCGCAAAAGAAATAAATATTTGTGGTGAAGCTGTCAGATAATTTGTGCTCTTCAGATGTGGCTGACAGATCATTCACCAGCTACTGCGCTTTACTAGAAGTTACAGACATACCATGCACTGCTTTTAGTGTCAGATGACAGCTGTTGGGTTGCCTGCAATAGAGCAGCTGAGAAACAGACGCAGGACATGAGTTTATCTACACACCACAGAAATCCAGGCTAAACAACTATAAGGTGTCTGCCTTCTGATTTCTTTAAGTTAACTAAAAATAGATCAACAGCAATCACAAGTTTTTTATAAGAAATATACTATATCACTATGTTACTATATTCAATATAATCAATGTCAAAAAACATACATTAAAGGAAAACTAAACCCAATTTTTTTTCTTTTATGATTCAGATAGATCATGCAATTTTAAGCAACTTTCCAATTTACTCCTATTATCATTTTTTCTTCATTCTCTTGCTATCTTTATTTGAAAAAGAAGGCATCTAAGCTAAAGGAGCCAGGCAATTTTTGATTCAGAACCCTGGACAGCAATTAGGAAACAATCAGCAAGAACAACCCAGGTTGTGAACCAAAAATGGGCCGGCTTCTAAACTTAGATTTTTGCTTTTCAAATAAAGATAGCAAGAGAATGAAGAAAAGTTGATAATAGGAGTAAATTAGAAAGTTACTTAAAATTGCATGCTCTATCTGAATCATGAAAGATAAAATTTGGGTTCAGTGTCCCTTTAAAGGGACAGTCTAGTCAAAATTAAACTTTCATGATTCAGATAGGTAATGCAATTTTGAACAACTTTCCGATTTACATTTATCATCAAATTTGCTTTGCTCTCTTGGTATTCTTTGTGGAATGCTAAACCTAGGTAGCCTCATATGCTAATTTCTAAGCCGTTGAACTGCCTCATATCTCAGTGCATTTTGACAGTTTTTGACAGTTAGACACTACTAGTTCATATGTGTCATATAGATAACATTGTGCTCACGCCCGTGCAGTTATTTAAGAGTAAGCACTGATTGGCTAAAATGCTAGAACCTAGGCTCTTTGCCATTCCTGAGCTTACCTAGATAAACCTTTCAGCAAAGGATAATAAGAGAAGGAACCAAATGAAATAATAGAAGTAAATTGGAAAGTTTTTCAAACTTGTATGCTCTGTCTAAATCATGAATGTATAATTATGACTTTACTCTCATAATAGGAACTCCTCCACTGGCAGTTACAGCCAAACAGCAGTCGTTGAGATTTGCTACCTGCATCTGCGCATGCTGTTGATTACGTAATCGCATTCCAAACATTCCTTTCAAGCATATGCGAAGTGTGATTACATAATTGTGAGCATGCGCACATAGAGGTAACAAATCTTGACAAGGTAGCTATTTTCAACAGGACACCGGCCCATTTCTGGAGCACTATATGTCAGCAGATGGCAACACTATTTCCAACCATGTACATAGTTACATACATAGTAGATGAGGTTGAAAAAAGACTGAAGTCCATCGATTTCAACATATATAAATCTTAAAGGGATAGTCTAGTCATAATTAAACTATCATGATTCAGATAGAACATGCAATTTTAAGCAACTTTTTAATTTACTCCTATTATCAATTTTTCTTTGTTCTCTTGGTATCTTTATTTCTATGTAAGCTTAGAAGCCGGCCCATTTTTGTTTCAGCACCTGGGTAGCGCTTGCTGATTGGTATCTACATTTAGACACCAATCAGAAAGTTCTACCTAGGTTCTGAACCAAACATGGGCCGGCTCCTATGCTTACATTCTTGCTTTTTGAAATAAAGATACCAAGAGAATGAAGAACAATAGGAGTAAATAAGAACGTTGCTTAAAATTAACTGCTCTATTCGAATCATGAAAGTTTTTAATTTTGACTAGACTATTCCTTTAATATACTTACTATAAAAGCTCCAGTTGAGCTTAAATTAATCCAATTAAAAATGGTGACCAATTTAAAGGGACAGTCTAGGCCAAAATAAACTTTCATGATTCAGATAGAGCTTGTCATTTTAAACAATGTTCCAATTTACTTTTACCACCAATTTTGCTTTTTTCTCTTGGTATTCTTAGTTGAAAGCTTAACCTAGGAGGTTCATATGATAATTTCTTAGACCTTGAAGCCCACCTCTTTCAGATTGCATTTTAACAGTTTTTCACCACTAGAGGGTGTTAGTTCACATATTTCATATAGATAACACTGTGCTCGTGCACGGGAAGTAATCTGGGAGCAGGCACTGATTGGCTAGACTGCAAGTCTGTCAAAAGAACTGAAAAAAGGGGCAGTTTGCAGAGGCTTAGATACAAGATAATCACAGAGGTTAAAAGTATATTATTATAACTGTGTTGGTTATGCAAAACTGGGAAATGGGTAATAAAGGGATTATCTATTTTTTAAAACAATAAAAATTCTGGTGTAGACTGTCCCTTTAACACAAGCAATCATATCCCTGAATTCTGATTCTAGTCAGAAATGTACCTAAACCATTTTTAAATGCATCTAAAGTATTCACATTTACTTCCTCCTTAGGTAATGAGTTCCACAATTTGATTGCTCATACAGTGAAATAAAAACGTACGTTGCTGGAGATTAATTCTCCTTTCCAACTGCTTTAAATTGTGACCTCTTGTCACATACAATTTTATTGGAATAAACAACGCTTACTCCATCTCTGTATATTGGCCTTGTATATATTTATATAAAGTAATCATATCACCTCTCAAACACCTCCTTTCTAGAGAAAACAGACTCAGTTTGGCTAACCTCTAATCATATCTTACATTCTACATTCCCCTTATTAGTTTTGTGGCCCTTCTCTTTTTCTAAGTCTGCAATGTATTTTTTTTAGTTTGTTCCCAAAAACTGCACTCCATACTGACAGAATTATGCTTTCCTCCCATGCATCAATGCTTCTTTTAATAAATGCTAGTACTTTATTATCCTTAGAAGCTGCTGCCCTGCATTGTGCACCCATTATTAGCTTGTTATCTATACGTACTCCCAAATCCCCTTCCTCCTCTGTTTTGCCAAGTTTTTTACCATTTAAATAAAAGGTGCCTGCTTATTTTTACTTCCAAAATGTAGAACCTTGCATTTTCCAGTATTAAATCTCATTTTCCATTTACCTACCCATTATTCTAATTTTTGTAAATCCCCTTGTAAAGCAATTTCATCCTGCACTGACCTAATGACTTTACTCAACTTTGTATCATCTGCAAGAATCTGCTATTTATTCCTTGCTCCAAATCATTAATAAAAAAATATTAAAAAGGACAGGGCACAGTACTGATCCCTGGGGGACTCCACTGATTTCCTTTGTCCAATCTGAGTATGATCTATTTACTACTACTTGTTGCTCCCTGTCATTTATCCTAGGTAGCTCTTCAACACACAATATCATGAGAACAAAGCAAATTTGATAATAGGAGTAAATTGGAAACTTTTTTTTTTTTTTAAATGGTATGCTCTGTCTGAATCACAAAAGAAAATTATGAGGTTTATGTCCCTTTAATTTAAGAAAAACTGACATTATACGATCGTATGGTTTGAAGATTTAAGTAATAATCAACTGCATTTGACGTGAAACAATAAAAAAAATTCAGCAGTGCACTGTAGAAAAAGTCATGTACAAGTTGCATTTTATTTTTGATATGAGAAATAAATAAATAATCGGCTTCTTAACACCCTGAAGTTTCAAATGCTAAATATACATTATTACAACATATGGTTTAATAAGTTTACATTTGGGGGCCTATTTATCATAGTGCAAGCGGACATGATCCGATATTGTGGATCATGTCCGCTGTACATCGATAAATGCCGACAGCATACACTCTCTGCATTTATTGTTGCACCAGCAGTTCTTGTGAAATGCTGGTGCAATTCCGCCCATACTCCATATGTAAGTCACTGAAGTATTTAGTAATAAGACATTATAGGTAACTGTGTAGAAGAGATTTACAGAAGGCTGTATCCCATTTTCTATAAATTTCAAGACTACTTCCCTAAAGTTGACCTGTGATTTTTAATAACAATAAAAAATGAATTTTAAAACCAAAGAAATTATTTTCTTTGCTTGAAAGAGGACATTTAAAAAAATAGGTACTTTTTACATATTTATTTAATGGATGTCCTTGTACCTTTTTATGCTAATGTGAAGTATCACAGACCAGCAGTAAATCTGTGGGCTTTATGCTTATCAGCCAGTAAGCAACTTATTCTTTTAAAAACGTAAAAATATTTTAGTGCATCATCTATACTATAATTGCGCTTGTAATGCATCCATCACCAACGTCAGTTGCACACGCAGCCAAAAGAATCCACCTGGGGCGAGATTACATATGCAGCATCGCCCGCACAAAGTATTAACAAACCGCCTGCACAAAGTATTAACAAAAACACCAAACCGCCCTCATGCAGTATTTGTAATGCTCGTGGGATATTTCAGGGATAGGCACAGACAAACGCTGTGACGGACATTTTGCAAAATACAGACCTTAGTGAAGGACACCAAGGTACATTTGAAATTAAAAACATTATTTTATAGTGCTTGGTGTTATTATACTGATGCAAATAACACTGACCCTATAACTAGCCCTCCTCTGGCTATACCCATGAGCCAGTGTCACTACAGTGTCATTATATAGTGCTGGGTGTTATTATACTGATGCAGATACCACTGATTCTATAACCAGCCCTCCTCTGGCTATACGCATGAGCCAGTGTCACTACTGTGTCATTATATAGTGCTGGGTGTTATTATACTGATGCAGATACCACTGATCCTATAAACAGGCCCCTTCTAGCTATACCCATGAGCCAGTGTCACTACAGTGTCATTTATATAGTGCTGGGTGTTATTATACTGATGCAGATACCACTGATCCTATAACTAGCCCTCCTCTGGCTATACCCATGAGCCAGTGTCACTACAGTGTCATTTATATAGTGCTGGGTGTTATTATACTGATGCAAATAACACTGACCCTATAACCAACCCTCCTCTGGCTATACTCATGTGCCAGTGTCACTACTGTGTCATTATATAGTGCTGGGTGTTATACTGATGCAGATACTACTGATCCTATAACCAGCCCTCCTCTGGCTATACCCATGAGCCAGTGTCACTACAGTGTCATTATATAGTGCTGGGTGTTATTATACTGATGCAGATACCACTGATTCTATAACCAGCCCTCCTCTGGCTATACCCATGTGCCAGTGTCACTACTGTGTCATTATATAGTGCTGGGTGTTATTATACTGATGCAGATACCACTGATCCTATAAACAGGCCCCTTCTAGCTATACCCATGAGCCAGTGTCACTACAGTGTCATTATATAGTGCTGGGTGTTATTATACTGATGCAGATACCACTGATGATCCTATAACCAGCCCTCCTCTGGCTATACCCATGAGCCAATGTCACTACTGTGTCATTATATAGCGCTGGGTGTTATTATACTGATGCAGATACCACTGACCCTATAACCAGCCCTTGTCTGGCTATACCCATGAGCCAGTGTCACTACTGTGTCATTATATAGTGCTGGGTGTTATTATACTGATGCAGATACCACTGATTCTATAACCAGCCCTCCTCTGGCTATACCCATGTGCCTGTGTCACTACTGTATCTTTGTATAGTGCTTGGTGTTATTATACTGATGCAAATAACACTGATCATATAACCAGCCCTCCTCTGGCTATACCCATGTGCCAGTGTCACTACTGTGTCATTATATAGTGCTGGGTGTTATTATACTGATGCAGATACCACTGACCCTATAACCAGCCCTCCTCTGGCTATACCCATGTGCCAGTGTCACTACTGTGTCATTATATAGCGCTGGGTGTTATTATACTGATGCAGATACCACTGACCCTATAACCAGCCCTTGTCTTGCTATACCCATGTGCCAGTGCCACTACTGTGTCTTTATATAGCGCTGGGTGTTATTATACTGATACAGATACCACTGACCCTATAACCAGCACCAGCCCTTGTCTTGCTATATGCATGTGCCAGTGTCACTACTGTGTCATTGTATAGAGCTGGGTGTTATTATACAGATGCATGGTTGCTAATATTTGAAAAAAAAAAAAAAAATTCCAGGGACACTTTGCAGATATCAATTACCTGCATGAAAATTTTTACCACACCCCCTGCCCTAAAGCTCCGCCCACTTTGCCAAACCCACTTAATTATAATCTATCTCCGCCTATTTGCTATGATGCAGATTATATATATATATATATATATATATATACAAATTAAAATATGAAACTAACAAAGGTATAGAAGGAGAACCCTTAGAATGTAAGTCTATGAGCCCAGCTGTTTGCAGATCGCCTTCATAAGAGCCGACTACAACAGTGAAACTCTCGGCAGGGCCCTCTACCCACTTGATCCCTGCAAAAGCTATCCTGTATATTGACTATGTTTACAGCGCTGCAGAATCTGTTGGCGCTCTACAAATACCTGATACCAATAATAATAATAATAATGTACAGAATGGAATTAATGAGTTAGTGGTACACAGAGGCAGTAAACTGACACAAGCATTTACTGGTACACAGAAAGTAGTCTGTTAGAGCAGTGATTTGCAACCTTTTTTTTGCCGTGGCACACTTTTTTATATTAAAAAATCCTGTGGCACACCACCATCCCAAAATTTTACAAAATCACACATTGTAGCCTAATACAGGATATATATATATATATATACAGTGTGTATATATATATATATATATATATATATATATATACACACACACAGTGTACTGTGCTGTCATGCCATGCCTCCTACAAACTATACATGACATATTGACATTCATTCACAAACAATCATAATGATTGTCTGTGAATACATACCTCCCAATATTTCAAAATTTGAAAGAGGGACACCTGTTGTCAGTCTGCCGCGGCACACCTGAGGATCTCTCACGGCACACTAGTGTGTAACGGCACACTGATTGAAAAACACTGTGTTAGAGATACTCACTATTGCACAGAGAGAAGACTGACTCACAAGTACACAGAACATATGAATGTACTTACTGATACACATAGAGAATATATGGAGAGATGTACCCCTAGTACTTAAATAGTATATGGACCTTGGTACAGAAAACTAAACTGACAGAGATGAAACACTGAGATCACCCTGACACATGACACAGCAATCTGACAAAGATACACACCTTATTAAAGGGATACTAACCCCACATTTTTTCTTTCATGATTCAGATAGAGCATGCAATTTTAAGTAACTTTCTAATTTACTCCTATTATCAATTTGTCTTTGTTCTCATGTTATCTTGATTTGAAAAAGCAGTAATAAAAGGTTAGGAGCCAGCCCATTTTTAGTTCAGCACCTTGGTAGAGCTGCTGATTGGTTTGCTACAATTAGCCACAAATCAGCAAGTGCTACCCAGGTGCTGAACAAAAAATGGTCTGGCTCTAAAGTTTACAATACTGTTTTTTCAAATCAAGATACCAAGAGAACAAAGAAAAATTGATAATAGGAGTAAATTAGAAAGGTGCTTAAAATCTCATGCTCTATCTGAATCATGAAAGAAAAAAATTGGGTTTAGTATCCCTTTAAAGCAATAAGAACTCTGAACATTGTTCTTTTCTTTTAGAGTACTTTAAAAGAAAGCACATTCTTTATTTATGCTCTTTCTCTTAGCAAGCTAAAGAGAAAAAGTTTCAAACTTTTATATGGTTGATTAATAATTTGTGTTTTAATGTATATTATTAATTCCCAAACTATTATATATATACAAATATAGCTATAGACATTGTTGAGATGGCAGAACGATTTTGCTTTATAATGCATTATGTACCAGGCAAGCATTGAACTTTAATATAATTTCCAAAGCATTTTCTAGTAGTCAGGGGTATTTTAATAGCTCTTTGGCAATTTCAACACACTTTGAGTCAGCAAATTCTTTTTAGAAAGAATTATATAAAAAAAAAAGATTCAATCGCACATGACAGACTGCTAGAAACATTTCAGATACTAAATCTATTTTAGAAATATATTAATTTGACTCATTATCCAACTGTTTAACACAGAACTTATAGCCCCTGTTATAGTGTAATTTTAACCTCTTCACTACCGGATATTTCAGAGAATAATTCACCAAAATATTGGGGAATTTTAAAAATAATTTTAAAAATATACAGTATAACGTCCTTTTTTTTTTTTTGGTTTACCTATGAAAACTATATATATATATATATATATAGGCAAAATGAGTCAGTTGCACTCTCACAAACAGTTTCCCAAGGGCCAGGGTGCTAGAATAGGTGAAATGTAGTCAGGTAGAAAACAGCACTCTCTGGACTTAAGTTTTAAACAAATAGTTTAATTAGTAACGTTTCGGGGAATGCTCCCCTTCATCAGACCAACAACATACAAGTGAATCAAACATTTATGTACACATAGACCCCTCCCCCTAGTGCAAAAACCGCCAAAAACTGGTTGTCATGGCAACCAAACCCACAGTGCAAAGTAAATACAAATAATACAGCATATAATCCAGCAAGCAATAAATAAAGCAGTCAATAACGCAATAATCACACCTGTGAACCCACAGATGCATGATCCTGGTAAATGGGCAGATATACACTGGGATATAAAATGTGAACTAGAGGATACAGACATATGCCAAATGATGCAGTACAGAGTATGAGGAGGAATCCTAGATAACAAACCAGCATCGAGCTGTATAAATTCTTCCTATTCAATACAATTTATAGAACAGTAACACCTTCATTTAGAGCATAATGGCATATCTGTATTAGCCATCTGTAACTAGATCCGTTCTACATTACACATAATACATTCGCAGTGACACTTAATGACTACCACTGATAAGGCATAAGTAACCCTACTTTAGGGATCAGACATTAACCTCAGTCCTAATGCAATGTGTTAATAGTAAAGAGAAAGCATTGACCGTAGTATCAGAGCGTAACCCAGAGGGATCATTCCGTGTAGCCGTGTCAGATGCAGGCCCATGTTAGTGCTTACAGTCTGCACCGCGCATCGCACAGCTAAGTAGTGCGCATGCGTATCGCCCAGGGGCGATCCGCCCCCAATGCTCCCCAGAAGCGTTACCATAGGCTCAATGTGACAAGCCCCTACTTAAGTGCATGTAAACAAATAACACATTTATACTCGCTGTCCAGCTATTGGGCAGAGTAAAATACTAAACTAAACTAAAATAAGTCATTATGACTCGGCGTCCGTGAATAAAAATATTCAAATGGGGTATAGGCAAGGGTATACTACGTGTGAGATGTCAGTGACAGGCAACCCAGCCCGCAGTCCACTAGACATAAGACATCTAATCAAAACGGCAGCACACCCCATGCTGCCATCAGGGATTTGTCACTTAATATTGACTTAGATTGGTCAGGCCGCTTATATGCATCCTTCTCTGGTTTTCTAACCACTGTCCCCGGTGGGTTAACACACTATGCTTTTTATGTGATACGTTTTATTATGCTGATTTGTCCTGGAAGTATGTTAATACCCCGATTAGGTTGGGTATTGTATTTGTGCATTATAATATTGCCTCACATGATAGATAACCTAAGTTTCCCTCCCGTATGCTCTAGGCGGGATTTGCCCTAACCTATTGGTATCTGCTACCCAGTTTCTGTGTAAAGGTGTGCGCTAGCTTGTGACTCCCAGACATATTATGACGTCATGGTGGGCTTTGTCCCATTATGGCCAATTAATATGTAGATCCAAGTACTGAGAGTTATGACCATAGTTACTATAATCAAGCTACACCCATCCTATATGGGGGCTCCTGCACTATACGGGCCGAGTCACTAAGTATTCTGTGGGTTGAAAGCTGCCGTTTTGATTAGATGTCTTATGTCTAGTGGACTGCGGGCTGGGTTGCCTGTCACTGACATCTCACACGTAGTATACCCTTGCCTATACCCCATTTGAATATTTTTATTCACGGACGCCGAGTCATAATGACTTATTTTAGTTTAGTTTAGTATTTTACTCTGCCCAATAGCTGGACAGCGAGTATAAATGTGTTATTTGTTTACATGCACTTAAGTAGGGGCTTGTCACATTGAGCCTATGGTAACGCTTCTGGGGAGCATTGGGGGCGGATCGCCCCTGGGCGATACGCATGCGCACTACTTAGCTGTGCGATGCGCGGTGCAGACTGTAAGCACTAACATGGGCCTGCATCTGACACGGCTACACGGAATGATCCCTCTGGGTTACGCTCTGATACTACGGTCAATGCTTTCTCTTTACTATTAACACATTGCATTAGGACTGAGGTTAATGTCTGATCCCTAAAGTAGGGTTACTTATGCCTTATCAGTGGTAGTCATTAAGTGTCACTGCGAATGTATTATGTGTAATGTAGAACGGATCTAGTTACAGATGGCTAATACAGATATGCCATTATGCTCTAAATGAAGGTGTTACTGTTCTATAAATTGTATTGAATAGGAAGAATTTATACAGCTCGATGCTGGTTTGTTGTCTAGGATTCCTCCTCATACTCTGTACTGCATCATTTGGCATATGTCTGTATCCTCTAGTTCACATTTTATATCCCAGTGTATATCTGCCCATTTACCAGGATCATGCATCTGTGGGTTCACAGGTGTGATTATTGCGTTATTGACTGCTTTATTTATTGCTTGCTGGATTATATGCTGTATTATTTGTATTTACTTTGCACTGTGGGTTTGGTTGCCATGACAACCAGTTTTTGGCGGTTTTTGCACTAGGGGGAGGGGTCTATGTGTACATAAATGTTTGATTCACTTGTATGTTGTTGGTCTGATGAAGGGGAGCATTCCCCGAAACGTTACTAATTAAACTATTTGTTTAAAACTTAAGTCCAGAGAGTGCTGTTTTCTACCTGACTATATATATATATATATATATATATATATATATATATATATATATATTATTTTTTTGGCATAAAAAGAGCTTTCAGGGGATGACAGTTTAAACTAGCTATTTATTTGCAGAATTAAGAAATCATTTGTACAATTACAAAAAAATAAACATATAACAAGATTATCACATACCACAAAAACTTGTAGTTTCTAACTTTATAGAAAGCTAAGACCCAAACTGTATATATCATTTTTATTAGTTTTGATAATTTAGGTCTTTATCTGCAGCTATGTATATCATGTTCTAAAAGGATGCAATGGGGTAACTCTCATATAGCAGAACTGCTCAAATTCTCAAAATTGAGCCACAAAACTATATATATATATACTGTATATATTATTTTTTATTTTTTTTAAGTAGATAATCCAAGGTTTTGATCTAGGCCCATTTTGTTATATTTCATGCCATCCGTTGGCAGTCAGACATATATAAAGGTCAATCCATCTCAAGTGGTCCAGCATATTTTGCTTGACCATTTTTAATTTTCCTAATAGCTTTTGAGTGATTATCTCTATGTATTCGAATTGCAAAACAACCAGTTTTTTAAATTGTATTTTTCTTGGTTTAACCACAGCGGCCATCTTTGTGTCATGATGCACAACACATTTTGGTTATATAGATGTTCATGGAAACGTCAATATCTCAGCTCCGGAT